>NC_040097.1:2501885-2814621 GCF_003369695.1 Bos indicus x Bos taurus
ACAGGTTCCGTAACTCCTGCACCCTGTCAGGGAGAAGAATCCATCTTATCGGTAATTGTAGGGTTGGCGGTTTCTGAATGTCTCTTTCCGCTAGGCCGGGCCTTTCCCGGGGGGGCGCTGGCAGGGCTTTCTGAGTGAGCACTTGCCTGGGCTGGGGTGCAGGAAGGTGGCGGGGAGGGGGCAAGTCCAGAGGAGCCAGCCCGAGAGCTGAAGCGAGGAGCCTGAGAGCTGAAGCGAGGAGCCTGAGAGCTGAAGCGAGGAGCCCGAAGCCGCCACCTGCGTCCTAGCCCCGGCCTCCCCGTGCCCACCCTCCCCCAACCCAGCCTCCACCAGCAGCCAGCAGGCCGCTGCCACTGGGCGTCATAGCCCTGCTGTGCTCTCGCTGTCCCTGGCTCCCGTCCTCCCTGGAGGCAGCTGCAGAGCCCTGGGTGGTCTGCAGGCTGGCTTCATCCGGCCCAGCCCTCCCCGTCCCCAGCTGTCTCTGCCCAGGCCGGCTGGGCTGCCCCCTGGGCTCGTGCACACGTGATCTTGCCTCAAGGTCTTTGCACCTGCCATTCCCTCTGCCCACAATGCTTGCCTCCAGAGGCTCCCTCCCTGGCCTCCTGCGGGTCCTGGCTTGGATGCTCCTGTCTCAGGAGCATCTGCTCCCGGGCCTCCAGCAGCTCCTGATTGGTATTCTTTCACCGTCTCCATCTCTCCTCACTCTCCGTTTCCCCCACGAGCCTCTCAGCTCCGGGCAGCCAGGGGTTTTGTCTGGCTGGCTCACTGCTGTGGTCCAAGCGGCTGAAACAATGCCTGTGAGACGGCAGCTGCCCAGTAAGTGGCTCACAGCTGACTGGGCTTGCGTGTCCTCTGCCTCACGTGAAGCTCCTTTCCACAGTGGATCTCACACAGCCGCTGGGGTCTGTACATCCCACTTTGGAACAGAATGTGCCATGAATGTGTGATGCCACGTACAGGGGAATGAGTGAATGCCCACGAACCACAGCCTTCAAGAGTCGAGGCTCTGGGGTCAGATTGGTTGCCTTCTCCACTTACTAGCTGTGTGTCCTTGGGCAAGTTGCTTAACCTGTCTGAGCCGTAGTTGTCTAATCTATAAAATGGAGACGGAAGTAGTCTTGGCTTTGCGGGGCTGTGGTGAGGACTAAGTGAGACCCGTCTGTATAAAGTGCTTAGAACAGGGCCTGGCTCACTGTTACTCTTGGGAAAATAACTCTTCCTGTAAATAAGATTGAAAAGGCGGTCAGGGCGAGGAAGTCAAAGACTGAGGGCCCTGGAGAGAAAGCTTGTCATCACGTCACCTCTGCTCTCGGTCTACACTGACATGAGCTGGAGTTGAAAGCCCTCTTTGCAGCCAGCGTGGGAGGGGAGAGGGTGCAGACTAGGGGAGACCCAACCCCATTTGTAACTCGTGTGTGGCTGGATCCGGCTCCCATTGGCACAGTGGGGTGGATAGCAGGGTGCCACGGCTGAGGCACTCAGTGGGGAGAATGTACTGGGCTGGAGGGAGATGCACTGGGCTCGGGGAGTGGTCTTTGGCCAAGGATGTTGCTGTCAGGGTCATAACTCATTTACCCTCTGTCCAAACCGGCAGCCTCGGTTCCTGGCTTCAGCCCATGTGTGGACAGACGTGTCCTTGAGTCTCCTGAATTGGCAAGTGGGTTCTTGACCGCTAGTGCCACCAAAATAGTTATGTATAACTGCTATGATACATTAATTGCTGTTCTTAAGGCAGCAGAATTGCCCCCTCCTCTGTCTTCAGTCCCCTCTAAGAGTGTAACATGCTGTGTGTGGGTGCCGTTCCCCACTAACCATTTCATCTTCTTTTTCATTAAGGATATGGCTGTGTCCCTAACAGCTGAAGCTGAAAAAATAATAGAGCAGATTCTTTTTCTTGTTGTTTTTTAATTAATTTATTTTAATTGGAGGCTAATTTCTTTACAATATTGTGGTGGGTTTTGCCACACATCGACATGAATCAGCCATGGGCGCACATGTGTCCCCCACTCCTGAACCCCCCTCCCACCACCCTCCCCATCCCATCCCCCTGGGTTGTCCCAGAGCACCAGCTTTGAGTGCCCTGCTTCATGCATCAATTTGCGCTGGGCATCTATTTCACGTATGTAATATACATGTTTCAAATCATCCCACCCTCGCCTTCTCCCACAGAGTCCAAAAAGTCTGTTCTTTACATCTGTGTCTCTTTTACAGCAGATTCTTAAAACACAGACACTTTTTCAACGCAAACAGCATTTAAACATATTCACATTAAAATCTTTTTCTTTAGTTAGTTTAAAAGACAGCGGTGCTAGGGCTTCCCTGTGGTCCCAGGATGAAAGCGCCATGATTCCCGTGCCGGGTGAGGGCTGCATCCTCGGCTGGGGAGCTGAGATCTGATATGCTGCACGTCCAGCAACGCTCTGTGGCTCACACGGTATTGTTAAAAAGCAGTTTAAAAGCCCTCTGCTGAGCATTTAATGAAAACAGATTGACTGAAGGAAGGGTAGCAATGACGCCTTTTGCATTAACAATAATATTTGGAGGCTAGGTAGAGAAAATATCAAACGAGAGTGTGGACATTTAAAACTGCTTTTTATCCGGCCTTTCTCTTTTTACTACATCTTGTGTGTATTAGAAGATGTATTCGAGATACTCAGCTTCAGTCATACTTCAAATGCCCAAAGCACTGAGGCATCTTTTGACATCCGCAGAGTCATCAGTTGACACGGATAGGACGAACTCTTAGATGTTTAGGTTTTGATTGGCTAGAGTCTCTCAGCTGAGGAATCTGGTCTTGTGAAGCTTTTTATAGTCCTCCCTGGCATGTTATAAATAATGTTTCGTTAGATAAAAGGGCATCTTACTGTGGGCACCGTGATGGCAATTGTTCATGTTCAAATAGGAGCACACTTAAAAACTGGCACATCTACGTCAGTGTCATTAGAATATGCTAAGCAGACTCCAGGGTGGTTGTGAAGTTTCTCCATGTGAATTTTTAAATGTTTCATGCAAAGCAGTCATTACCTTTGTAATTATCCCGAGAGTTCATTTGAAAATTTTCTTGTGCTTTCAAAACCTAATACAATTGGAATACAATTGTAAATCGAATACTTGGCCCTTGAAATCTTGTTCTGATGACTGCATTTACAAAATCAAGCACTCAGTGAAAAAAATGCCTTGAAAACCTAACCTGAGACCAGGGATTTGGCGTCTGAGCTTTTCCCCTGGTGAATGCATGGAATTAGATGATGCAAGACATTTCTGTGGGCACTTTATCTTGAAGGGTGTTTGCTGGTTTCTATAGAGAAAGAGCTACATTTAATACCAGATAAGATTCAGTGTGATCTCAGCTACCCCAGCTGATCATCAGAGGGCCTAATTTCAAAGAACAACACGGGAAGGATGTCCAGGGAGAATCATTTCATGATTATTTCTGCTACTGCATTTTTTGTTGCTTGTGGACTGGTGGCCATTTATGAAAGATACTGGGAGTCAGAACAGATCTCCACCACCGACTGGAAGAATTATCAGGGTGTGTGATTAACCAGGATTAAATTGAGCCTTTAGCAATGGAGGAACCAACAGATACCACCTCAGTTATGACCTTTTATTAAACCCGAACATCTTTGGGCCCTTTTAAAGTGTCTTGAACATTTAAAAATAGAAATAAATTCTGGCCTTAAAGACTTATAAAAAAACCCCACCAAATTCCTGTGACATCATCAAGCTTATCAAAACTTGACCAAGGGAATTTGGGATGTGGGAAACACAGATTTTAAAAGCTGATTTCCACATCTTTGCGATCCCATGGACTGTACCCCACCAGGCTCCTCTGTCCATGGGATTCTCCAGGCAAGAATACTGGCGTGGGTTGCCATTCCCTTCTCCATGGGATCTTCCCAACCCAGGGATTGAACTTGGGTCTCCTTCATTGCAGTCGAATTCTTTACCATCTGAGCCACCAGGGAAGCTCGTGTCTTAGAAGGGCAACACTAGCGTTCTTTCGGCGGCCACAACTTCACCAAGCCTTGTCCATCCCTTTAGCAAAACGTCTGTCGGCTGTCAACATCCGTGGATCATTATGTCATTTCAGTTTTTTAAAAAGGGTTCTAAAACCTTTAGTCCTTCAACACACTGGAGAAAATACGCGTCCTAATTCTTTGCATCTTGAGGAAGTATAGGAAGGTTCTTCTCTTCCTGGATGATCTTCGGAGGAGCTGGAAGCCTGGACTGAGAAGGATGAACTTGACTGGGGGAGCATCCATCGTCATCACCTGCACAGCATGGTCCTGACACTTCACACCCCCGGAGACGCTGGGCGCGGGAGGCCACAGACCCCACTTCGAGAAGCAGCTCTTCACAGCTCCTGTCTGGTTTCCCTTTGCTGCTGGGTGTGCCACTGACAGCATGATTCATCACCTTGTGGGTCACTGGAATGAGAGGCGCACAGACGTCTGTGGAATGTCACCGGCGGTGTTTTCATGGAGGCTCATCACTAATGTGGTATCGCCGGCACCAGATTTCAGTGAAACCCCAGGCATCCCGCTCTTGATCGCTGCGGTTCTTAACACATCTGGGTATCTGATAAGGCAGGTCCTCAACCCTCTTCTTCAGGCATGTCCTGGCCCTTCTTGGGTTCCACGTAATGGGTGTGTGTGCTGTTTGTTCCTTATTTAAATCGATAAATAGTTCACATACAATAAACTCATCATCCTAAAGTGATCAATTCAGGGGCTTTTTTGTTTGTTTTTAGTCTATTCACAGGGTTATTCTCTCATCACCTCTATCTACTTCCAGAATGTACTCAACCTCCAGGTAAACCCTGAGCCCTTTAGCGGTCGCTTCTCATTGCCCCTCCCCCCAGGAAGCCACAAATCCACTTTCTGACCCTATGGATTTGCCTGTCCCGGATCGTTGATCCAAAAGGAATCGCATGGTATGTGGCCTTCATGTCTGACCTCTTTCACTGAGCCTGAAGTTTTCCAGGTTCATTCCTGTGATACCAGGCGCCAAGACTCTGTTCCCTGTTTATGGCTGAATAATGTTCCCTTGTATGGGTAGACAGCGTCTTGTGTATCCATTAATCAGTATGGGTGTTTGGGTTGTCCCCACCATCTGACTGCCGTGAAGAGTGCTGTTATATACATCCACGTGCAAGCTTTTGTGTGCCTCATATGTTTTCCATATATACGCAGGAGGGAAGTTGCTGGGACATATGATGACTTCTGTTTAATTTTGTGAGGCCCCTCCAAACTGCCCACCACAGCAGCGACACCCTGTACCTTCCCACTGGCAGTGCCTCAGGCCTTCAGTTTCTCATCCTCGCCAGCACTCCTGAGTGTCTGTCGTTTCCTTATGAGAACTGGCCCAGTGCGTGTGAAGTGGAATCTTCTTGTGGCTTTGGTTGACTTTGCCTCCTGACTAAGGATGTTGGACACCCTCTCACGTGGGGTGACCCTCTGTACCTCTTCTTTGGAGTGGGTTCAGTGCACTTGTGTCTGGATGTTGAACAAACCTCTCTGCAGCACCGCTTACCCCTTCTCTGCCGAGTCCGTCTTCCCCTGTGAGTTCGTGCCTCTCTGGCGGTCTGCCCCGCCCTGGTGCCGTCCACCCTGGCCCCAACCATGGCAGGTGTCAGTCTGTACGTCACTGCCCCAGCCACAGCGATTGGATCCTGGGTTATCACATGACTGAGTCCTGGCCAATCAGAAATGACCAGACTCGTCTTTGCCTTCTCTTGCCCTCAAGGACCTAAAGCTGGAAGAGGGGTGTTGACGCCTCTGCACCCCTCTCTTCACCCCAACAGGCGACCTGCCTGGGCAAACAGCCTGTGCATAGGTGACCCCACGGAGGAGGTGAGAGAAACGGGCACTTGACCCCTGTAGTAAGCTTCACCTGGAAGCCGATCTACTCTTTGCCTTTTCAGTTAGTGAGGAAAAAAGCCCTATTTGTGCTTAAGACAGCCTGGGATCGGTGCCTGAAAGGATCCTAAACCATCGTCACGCCAAGCCTGTGTGACACGCAAATTCACACGTATTTCTACTTCTGCGTTTAAAAAGAATAGACTCTGCAGATATGAAATACGGTGCAGCCAGTGCTGAAATCACAAGATAACTTGGCCTCGATGGGCTTGTGAACGCCTTTCTCCACACCTCGCTTCTGAAAACCTCTGGGCTGCCTGCTGCTTAAACACCCTCCACACACCCTGAGCCGCAACCAAGCTGTCTCATGCCAACACTGCCACCCTGTTGCCGAGCAGTGTCACAGCCGGTGTCTTCCTTCACCCTTTTGCTGCGAGGAGTTCCGCCACCCCTCCCCCTTGTATCTGCTTTTATTAAAGATCTGCTGCTACTGCTGCCAAGTCGCTTCAGTCGTGTCCGACTCTGTGCGACCCCATAGACGGCAGCTCACCAGGCTTCCCCGTCCCTGGGATCCTCCAGGCAAGAACACTGGAGTGGGTTGCCATTTCCTTCTCCAATGCATGAAAGTGAAAAGTGAAAGTGAAGGCGCTCAGTCGTGTCCGACTCTTCGCGACCCCATGGACTGCAGCCTACCAGGCTCCTCCATCCATGGGATTTTCCAGGCGGGAGTCCTGGAGTGGGTGCCACTGCCTTCTCCAGTCAACTTGGCTCAATTCAAGCAGCCCCTTCCTGTGCTTCTCCTTGTCCAGTCACTTCTGGAAATCACGCTCTGGAAACCTGTGACCTTTCCTTCCGTTTCTCTATCCTGTTATGTACTTCTCACCGCAGACACGGTCTGCTCCCCTCCTGAAGGATCAAGGGGCCTTGAAAATGCTAGCGGTACTGGCAGTGCTGTGGTTTGTTTCAGGAGCTCACCACCCACCCACCCCCCCAGCAAGCCCCAAGCCCCTCCCACACCTGTTCCCTAGACAGGAAGCGCCTGTGTCCTCCTGCCCTCGCTCTCAGAAGGTCTGACACAGAGGAGACCCCAGCAGGGTCTGTCGAGGGAACACCCTGCAAGGCTCTGCCTGAGGTCTGTACTGAGCCTCCCTCTGGGCCAAGGCCCCGTGGCTTAGAGCTGAGACCCACGGCCTTCCCCACCCCACTCACGAATGGCTGCAGTGGCTCCTCTTCTCTTCTGAAATCAGATTCATAGGTAGCATTACCTACGTGCAACCCATAATCTAAGCAACTCAATACAATGCCCCAGTTGTAATATGAAAGGAGAATTACTTGTCACAGAATGACGCGTGTGCCATGACCTGAATGCTCAGGCAGGACTGTATATACCAGGAGAGAGGGTCAAGCTCTCAAGGGATTGTGCCTACTTATTATTATTATCATTTGGATGCGTCAGGGCTTCGTTGCTGCACGCAGGTGTTCTCTGGTTGTGCCCAGCCAGGGCTCCTCTTGCTCGCAGCGTGCAGGCTTCTCATCGCTGTGGCTTCCCTTGTTGCGGAGCACAGGCCGTAGGGGGCAGGCTCAGTACCGGTGGTGCACGGGCTTAGTTGCCTCGCGGCATGTGGCATCTTAGTGCCCAGGCCAGGGATCGAACATGTGCCCCCTGCACTGGCAAGCAGATTCTTCACCACCGGGCCACTAGGGAAGTCCCCTTGTTTAAAAAAAATTTTTTTTTTTAATTTATGGCATGTGGGATCTTAGTTCCCGGACCGGGGATTGAACCTGTGTCCCCTGCAGTGGAAGCACAGGCTCTTAACCACTGGGACGCCATGGAAGTCCTTGATGTTACAATGAATGCGTTTGGGTCTGAGAGAAATAAGACTCTTTATAACTGAAAAACGTCAGGGCTAAAACATACGTTTCTGCACACGGGCAGAGTGTACTGTGTATACAGCAGCTGCGGGTACAGACTCAGCCAGGTGCGGTTTACGGTAACCGGGGCTGCAGGTGGTGTTATGAAACGGTGAACAACTCTTGGCAAAGTCCGGGCAGACAGAAAGCATTGCCTTCCTTGGTTTACACAGTGTTTCCACCCCTGGCAAGTTCATGTGTATTTAAAAAAGTATAAAATAACCTTGCAAAATATAATAAACCCGCCGTGTGTTTAAATGCAAAATAGAGTGGGATTCTAGACTCTAGAGATCACAAACGGGGTGCCGACAGGCCTGCCTGGCGGGACGGCCCTGCGTGTTGAGATGTCCAGCTTCTGGGATCCTGTCTGCTGGGTGGGAGTAGCCCCGCCCTCCCAGCTACCGGAACGAACATAAACACCCGTAAAAGTCCACATGCCCCTGGGGGATAAAACTCCCTTTGAGAAATCCAAGTTTAGAAAGGAGTCTGGCAGCTGCAGGGGCCAGGCTTGTCTCTGCAGCCTTGGATAAACGGTTCCCTGAACCTCAGTTTTCTCCTCTATTAAATGGGGCTTTTTGCTGTGAGGCAAGGTGGTGCATTCATGCGTGGCAGGCTGCTCTCCCTTCCTCCCCTGCTGTCTTCAACCAGACCTCAAAGCCCTTACTCTTCCTCCCATTCGAAGAAGCTGGGCTGCCAGCCCTCCTAGCCCTGTGTGCTTCCAGAAGCTTCCGTGGGCTGGCCTTGCGTTGCATCTGTGATCACTCACGTTCCTAAAGCCTCTGCCCTCCAGAAGCCTGACCCTCTCTAGGTCTCTGATTCCTTCACACACTTGTTGCTAGGCTTGCTGTGGGCCTGGGAACACCCAGGGAGGGTGTGAAAGGAGCACAGACTGGGTCGCGGATCTAAGGTGCAGCAGAGAGGGCTTCCTGGAGGAGGGGGTATCTGGGCAAAGCTCAGCACGTGGGGAGACTTTGGACATGGAGCGCTGAGGACAAGAGCATGGTGAGTAGAGTGGGTTGGGGTCAGCGTCTAGGGGCTGGGATGTGGGAGGTGGTCAGATAGTCACTCTGTTTGTCGGGGCCGAGTTCAGGTCCTCTGTGCACTGCCTTGCACACAGCATCTCCGCTCTTAGGTCTCCCGGCCTCCAGCATGCTCCTCCAATCCTTTTGCTGAGAGAAATCTTCTCCAGATTTACTGTTAACCTTGTCCAGCCCTGCTCAGACCCTCCGTGGCTTCCAGCTCCCGCAGGACATTCAGGTCTTGACGAGTTGGACTGACCTCTATGCTTGCTCACACCGTCTGGCTTATTAATTTCTTCACTCAGTACATACTGAGCGTGTGCTGTGTACCAGATCCTGCTCTGAGAGTGCTCAGTCGTGTCCGATTCTTTGTGATCCCGTGGACTGTAGCCCACTAGGCTGCTATGTCCGTGGGATTTCCCAGGCAAGGATACTGGAGTGGGTTACCATTTCCTACTCCAGGGGACCATCCCAACTCAGGGATGAAACCCATGTCTCTTGCGTCTCCTGCATTTCAGGCACATTCTTTACCATCTGAGCCACCAGGGAAGCCCAGTCCTGCCCTAGAGGCCAGGCAATTAGTAAAACCAGAGAGGTTCCTGGCCTCATGGGGTTGACAATTTGATGAGGAAACAGACAATAAAGAAAAGACAAAAATGTTAAGATGACAGAGTTAACAGCAGGTCGGGCTTGCCAGGTGGCTCAGTGGTAAAGAATCCGCCTGCCAATGCAGGAGAGGCAGGAGACGCAGGCTCGATCTCTGGGTTGGGAAGATCCCCTGGAGTAGAAGATCCACGGCAACGCACTCCAGGATTCTTGCCTGGAAAATCCCATGGAAGGAGGAGCCTGGTGGGCTGCAGTCCCTGGGATCGCTGTGAGTTGGACACGGCTGAAGTGACTTAGCAGCAGCAGCTGAGGATGAATTCTGATCGGACTTGGTTGATCTTCACTGCCCCACTTCCTTTGGCCAGGGGTTCGTTTGGGGATGGGCACGAGTTTATTTTGGCTGATAGTATTTACAGGAAATTCTGTCAGGGACTTCTGGGAACAATTTTCCTAGAGAGAGATGTGCACCGAGTAAGCCTTTTAGCCATAGCCTCCCGTCATTTTTGAGTGAGCTGCTATCATGAGGGGATGTGACACGAGGGCTGTGGCAGCCGTCTTGTGGCCATGAGGGGAGGTGGCACAGCATGCAAAGAATCACAGAGTGGCAACATAGAAAACCTGGTTACTTCAGTGGCATCACTGAGCCCCTGGACAAGAGCAGGATCCTTACTTTGGGATTTCTTGTGTGGTCAAACGTGATGTCTCAGGCAACACTTTTTTATCTCTGTGTTACTGGTTGTAGAGTCTTGAGTTACGACTTCCCTAGGGCCTCAGGCAGGTGGAACAGGCTGAGTGGCTGGAGCCCTAGGCTGGCAGCTTCTGACTTCAGCAGCGCTGTCTGTTCCCCAGCAGCTGAACACACCTCTGCACACCCCGGAGGGATGGGGCAAAGGCTAGGAAGCCTTTCTTGAGGTCCGATGAGTCCAGTCCAACTGTTGACAACCAAGCCCCTCTCAGGAATCACCCTGTGTTCCAGTCGTTTGGAATTACTCATAGTTCCCCAGACACCCAGGCCCTGTCTAGCTCCATGCTTCTGTACTTGCTGTTCTCTCTGCCTGAATGCCCTTTCTGGCAGACTCCTACTCACCCTTCGAAACCCAGTTTGAGATGAAACGTCGCCTGTGGTGTGAAACGTCTCCAAGCTGCGCTTTGGTGTCCCTTCTGTGCTCCCTCCGCCCCGTCAGTCCCTCCCCTTGCTGGGTGGTCTCTGCTGCCGTGGACTGGGCCTCGGTCCACGGGGCCTCGGTCCACGGACTCCGTTTCTCTTACACATATGGTCCCGGTTCCTAATTCAAGGACTGGAGGCCTCCACCGAGAAGCTAATGGTTTTTGTTGGCGAGAGAGTGTTCTCAGCTGGCAGAGCGAGGACAGAGGGTAGCAGCACCTGGGCTGTTCCGAGGTGACTCTGCGCGAAGGCGGCCGGGACGGCCTGCGGCTCTCGGGGCAGGTAGAGGCCTGCCCGCTCCCAGCCCGCCCGCCTCCCTCTAATCTCTGCTCTTCTCTGCGTCTCACCGGGCAGCCTCCCAGGGGCCGGTTCCTCCCTCGCCCTCCCTTAGGCCTCTCTGCCGTCTCTGGGATTCTGGGAACACCCACCCCACACCCCGTCCTTCGCGTGTGCTCGGACATCAGAGCGGGGGACCAGTGATGGTCCTCCCCACTTTGGGGAAAACTAATTAGGCTGGATTCCTCGAACCACTTTGAAGGGAAAAAAAAAAAAATAATGCCCGCGGTAGTCGCTTATCGGAACAGTTATTACCTGGAGGCTTGCCTCTCCCCTGTGCTGGGGCAGGCTGTGTCCCCATTCCACTGCATACCTGTTTTTCTAGAAAATCCAACCTCTGAAAGCCAGGCGCTTAGGTGTGCAGAGCGAGGGAGGTGAGTTCGGGTTCCCTCTGGGCGGGGCCCCGGCCACTGAGAACCGGTTCCCAGTTGCCCCAGGGATGCTGGGCTTCAGAGAGGAGGTAGGGCTTCCAGGCCAGTGACCCGGCCGGGCCTCTGCCTCTCAGCACAGCATGGGAGGCGCTTCTGGGTCCCTCAGAACTGGGGCATGACAGGTCCTAAGAGCTCAGAGCGCCCGCCTCTGCTGACTGTCAGGACTGGGCACATGGGGTCCCCACCACCCCCAGGGAGAGGCTGGGTAGGGATCTGGGCTTGCTTCCCCAGGGACCACCCAGCCCGCTGGCCCGCTATGGGGCTCCAGCTCAGAGCCGCAGAGCCAGCTGGCGGCTGCCAGGATGCCGGCTTCGGTTGGAAAGGCCGTGCAGGGCCACAGGCAGGCAGCGCGGTGGACCCTTGGGCGGCCGGAGTTGACCTCCTGAGATGCCTGGCACATTCCCCTGTCCTGAGCTGGGAGCAGAGGCTCGGAGGGGTCCAGCCCCTGGTTAACGGACCCCCAGCTGGGCGAGGGGAGGGGCTGGCCGCCGGGCAGGCAGGTGAGGCTTGGCAGAGGGAAGCTCTCTGAGCTTTTATGGGGCTTCAGAAGTTTGGCATGGTGCAGCTCAAGGTGGGCAACGCTTCCTTCTCGGGGTGGGGGGAGGACCCCTCCCTGTCTTGGGTCCTGACGTACCTGCCGGGCAACAGGTGGGCCTCAGAAGCAGCTCATTGATGGCTCCAGGTGGGTGATGTGGGGACCCCCCACTGAGGCCTGCAGGGAGGGACCTCCGGCTCCAGATGAAAGGCCAGAGGTGCCCCCTGTCTCCCCAGCTCCCCACCTGGAGCCCGGGAACCCAGAGCCTTCTGGGAAACCGAAGTGCTTCCCTTTCAGTCTCTGTCCCGCCTGCTGCATCCTGCCAGCCTTGGAAGGGGCGTCCCAGCTGGGCATGCAGGCACTGCAGGGCCCCGATAGGAGGGAGCTGTTGGTGGGTGTGCTCCCTCGCCTCTCTGAGCCTCAGTGTCCCCGTCTATAAAATGGGGGCGAGAACGAACGGCCCCCCCACCCCAGCACCCCGAGAGGGTCTCAGAGGAGAATAAACGAGGTGAGGCAAGGCTGAACCCGGGGCTTCCTGGCACTGGCCCAGCTCGCGCAGATGCTGAGGATGGAGAGAGGGAGCCTGGGGACACCGTCCTGAAGGTGGGTGGCAGGACAGGCCTTGCTGGTGTCTGCTGGCCGACAGACCCTGAGCCCATGCTTGCCCCCCGAGGAACCCTCGAAAGCGAGCGTCGAGGGAGACTGAAGTCCGGGAGGACACTGGCAATGGGGTGATGGCAGGGACCAGGTATCTTGAGGGCTCGCTGTGTGCCAGCCCCCCGTCTCAAATGCTTTACGTGTCCTGACTCATCGAAGGCCTGCCCGCCCCGTCCAGGAGGCTGGTGTTTTATGGCCGTTCTCAACCCAGGGGTGAGGACCTGAAGCCCAGGGAGGTGGGGTCACGGCCTGTGGACATCGCACGCAGCCACAGAGCACAGCCCGAGGGTCTGAGCCGGCCAAGCTCCGCAGCCACCACTTCTAAGCCCAGGGTCACGCTGCCGTCCAGAGCAGGCACGCTTGGGATCTTCACACCGCACAGAAGCGTGGGATCAACATTGTAAAGCGGGAGAAAGGAACCTGGGAGATGCCCGCTGCACTTCCCAGACTCAGCCTTCTGCTCACACGCCATCCATGGTTGCCCGGGGCCTGCGGGACCCTACATGTGCCTCACCCTCCGCTCCATTCACCTGCCCACCCCGCCTGGTCCAGCCTGACCCTCCCGACCCCCTTGCTCCCTGGCACTGTGCCCAGCCCCTCTCCCCTTTTCCCCACGCCCAGCTCAAGGCCACCTTGACTCCCGAGTCACCAATACCACCACCCCCGCTCAGCTGGGGAGTTCCCGGTCCTGCCAGTGAGACACAGCGCTGCGGGAGGCTGACACCTGCTGGGTTTAACAGTGTGACCGTCCAGTAGATGCTGAAGGGTCGTAGAAAGTCTAGAGAATGGGAAAGCAGAGGCAGCGAAAGGTCTTAGCCGGCTCCCTCCCTGGGAGGTAGGTGCTGTTATTATACACAGGCTCTGCGTGGTTTCAGAGCATTTCCTTCAACTTCCACAGAAAGTGGGTAGCCCCACCTTTTCATTTATTTCAGATCTACCCCAGAGGGTCAGTAAGTCCCCCATTAAGCCTAAGCCACTGTCATGGGGTTCACGATAGGTCCTGTCCTCCAAAGCAGTGGACCCCCAAGAAGCTGCCGTCTTGGGTTGCAGAGGTGGGCGAGAAAGAGGGTCTTCACTGGATTCTGGTCAGAAGGGTCAGGGGCTGTGGTCACCCCATAAAGTGAGGGGTGTGTGTGTGGATAGCGCTCAGTCACGTCTGACTCTTTGCAACCCCTTGGACTGTAGCCCGTCAGGTTCTTCTGTCCATGGGATTCTCCAGGCAAGAACACTGGAGTTGGTTGCCATTTCCTTCTCCAGGGATCTTCCCAACCCAGGGATTAAACCCTCGTCTCTTGCATCTCCTGCATTGGCAGGCGATTCTGTACTGGCACATCAGTTGTGCAAAAAGTGAGGTTTGTGGGTCACTAAGTAACCCCGGCAGCCCAGAGGCCTGGCTCCTCGGAGGCCAGCGCCTCTGCCCGCACCCCATGGGCTGCAGCACAGTTGCTCAGAGCGGGCGTTCCTGCTGGCGAAAGAAAGAGGGAAGAAGCGCCGTGTGCAGAGGCAGGAGGATGGAGCAGACCAGGGAGGGTGGGGCCTCGCCCACCGTCCAGGCTGGAGCCTCGGAGGCTGGGCTGTCCCTCCAGGTCGGAGCCAGGAGAGCCTAGGGCCCAGAGAAATGGCTCCCTGGTGGCCCCCCAGCCAGCACCGTGGAGGAAATGAAAGCTACCAAGTCAGAAGGACTGCCGGGCAGCCTGGCTTCAGAGCCATTCCTCACCAGCAACAATTCCAAGAATGCGCAGCCAGAGGAGAAGGGAGGGGGCTGGGGGAGGGGATACGGGGTGGGGGTGTCCCGCCTTTCCCCAGGGAAGCTGAGGACCCAGAGCCTCAGCATCTGGAGAAGACTCCGACCCACAGAGTAGTGGGGGACGCTGGCTCGTAGGGGATGCCCACTGCCTGCCGGGTGCTGCCGTGACCCCACAGTCACACTGCTGGGGCCCAGCAGGGCCAGGACTCACACCCATGCTCACACGCTGATGGGGAGTGCTCTGCGGGAACCCCTGTGGGCAGGCCTGCTGTCTGTTCAGCTCCCTGCGTGGCTCAGAGGCGCCATAAAGGCCCTCAGAGGGGTCACTCCAGCCTCCCGCTCACTCTCTGTAGCTGCAAACACGTGCTGCCTCAGGGCCTTTGCACTTGCTGACCCCGCTGCCTGGGACTGATGTTCAGTCACTCAGTCGTGTCTGATTCTTTGTGACCCCATGGACTGCAGCACGCCAGGCCTCCCTGTCCATCACCAACTCCCAGAGCTTGCTCACACTCACGTCCATCGAGTCGGTGGTGCCATCCAACCACCTCATCTTCTGTCGTCCCCTTCTCCTGCCTGGGAGGCTCCTGCTCTATTGCCCGCTTGGCTCACTTCGTCTTTCTCCGGAAAAGCCAGTGACTTGGGCTGGAGGCAGGGGCCAGGGGGACACACGGGTGGACGTGGCCTTGTCCCCACCCTTGAGAGGAGTCTCGAGAATTCCAGTGAAGTGAGGCAGGGGCCAAGGGTGGGCAGAGAGGAGCCGTGGGGTTCCAGAGGTGAGCACGGCCTCAGCCTGGCTCAAGCAGAGGGTTCCTGGGGGAAGTGATGTTTCCTCCTGGCCAGGAGGCTGACTGGGGCCTGAAGGCAGCTGAGCGAAGGCGTGGAGGGAGCCTGGTTGTCAGGGGCCCGGGGGCCCTCGAGGACACCCAGCCTGTTCCAGGGCTCTGTGGCTGTGGAGGCTGCTGCACCGGCTCTGCTCGGAGCCCGACCAGAGGGCATGGCATCCCCGCTGAGAGGGAGCCCGGAAGTCAGCCAGCCAGCGGTTCATCTCGGTACCGGACAAAAGCTTTGTCCCGTCACAGCTGACTCATACCCCTCCAGGGTGGCTCGAAGCTGGGAAAACCATCTCCTCTCCTCTCTTCTCCTCAGATATTTTAGGGGCATCTTAGCAGGAGGGGAGAACGCTGAGCTGAGTTGCAACTTCCGAGTGTCTTGGTTTTTGAAGAACCGTTCCAGCCCTGGTGTGTTCAGATGTCTTAGAGCAGCCTTTGTCTCTACCAACCTGGGGCTCGTCTTGGGGCTTTTGTCACTGGGTTTATGTTTTAAGAGCATGCCCGTCAATTTCTTTGCTGACTGACCTCCAGCACGAATCTCTTGAAGAAGGTGCGGCGTTATGGGCCAGGATGTCCCAGACGGTGCTTCTCAGGGCGTTTTATCCGGCGTGTCCCGGGGGCCGGGTCACCATCCACCTCTGCTCTGATGTTGCTCAGTTGTGTCCGACTCTCTGCGACCCCATGGACTGTAGCCCGCCCATCTCCCCTGTCCGTGGGGTCTCCCAGGCAGGAACACTGGAGGGGGTTGCCCTTTCCTCCTCCAGGGGAATCTTCCCAACCCGGGGATCGAAGCTGGGTCTCCTGTGTTGGCTTCTTTACCGCTGAGCCACCAGGGAAGCCCCCACTGGGCTGCTGTGCTTCCCTGTCAGCCGCGGCGCACGGATGTGCCCAAAGACGGCCCTGCATCAGGTGCCTCCCTGTGGTTCTGCTGTCTGCACCCCGGAAACCTCTGTTTTAGGGATTCCAGGCTGCTTTCCCATGCAGTCCAGTGACAGGGACCAGTCAGACCATGAAGGGTCCGGTGGGAGAAGACGGGTGTTTCCCGGGGCAGGAGGGTGTATCAGACAGCAGCCCCATAGACCCCAGCTGTGCCAGGTTTGAGCACAGCTGCCTCAGGGCCTGGGGAGGCAGGCTGGGGTCTCCGAGGACTCACTCGGGTCTCTTTCATCCCCCTGCCCCTGAGCCCCTGCCAGCTGCCGTCCAGGAAGCCAGGCCAGTTCTGGGCCTGGAGTGAGGGGACGGTAGCCTGGCGGGGCTGCCAGAGACGCTCCATCTCTCGGGGATGTGGAAGAGTGTGCCGTGGAGAATGGGCACAGCTGTGGAGGTGGTGGGGGAGACTGAGGCGCCCTTTCCCTGCCTGGCGGGGCGATGGGGACTCGGGGGAGTGCCTCGGAGGTGAAGGGAAGCCAGTTCCCAGGAGACAGCTTCAGGCCTGTGTGCCCTGACATCCCAAGTGAGTGATGCTCCTGCAAGATGCCCACATGCAGAGGCTGCAGGTCAGGCATCAGAGAGCCCGCCTCTGGGTACCACGTCTGAAGCTCGCATTCATCTTCCTCTCTAGCTTCACTGTGGCTCCAACATACCAGGCACCCCAGACACATTATCAGTTCTGCGGTTGCTGTTCAACTATCCGCTCCAGCCAGACAGGGTTTGGGGTATCTGTTTGTTTATCTAATACATTCACTGCCATCACTTCCACCGCTCATGCGCCTAGAAGGTGCTCAGCAAAGACGGATGGAATGAACTCGTGCCGTCCGCTTGGAGTAAGCCTGTGGGAAGCCGTGTCTGTCCCCGGGGAGACAGGAGACACAGGCATCGGTGACGGCCATCTGGGACGTGGCAGAGCCTCTGACCGAAGCCAGCCCAGGGTTCAGAAGAGCCCAGAGGTCACTTGGTCTGCTGGCTGGCAGGGGCCAGGGCAGTGGAGTCGGGGGAGGAGCACAGTGTGGAAATCTGACATTAATACCGCAGGACCTAATTCATGAAAACATCTAATTACAGGGTGCTGCGTTTAATTGTAATTTTGGTAATGACCTGCAACTGCATACAAATTATAGGGTAATCAACTCAAAACGTGCTTACAGCTGCTGTAAATGCCGTTTAATCTAATGGGGAGTGCCCCGGCCAGGGTCTGCGGGGTGCGGACCAGGGCACGGTGCTGGGAACGTCCTCCGTCTGGCTTGTGATGTCCCCGCCAGGGGGGCAAATAGCGTGGAGCTGGGCTGTGAAGGCCAACTACCCTGCACCCCCAGCCCCCGGCCATGACGGGGGACTTGCACACAGGCTCCAATTTAAACTGCAACAGGAGAGGCTGAGGTCAAACCCAGACTGAGCCGGAAGAGATCGGAGGGTGAGCAGGAAGGTCGACCTGCTGGCTGGTCTCGGCAGGTGGGAGCCCCGAGACAAGGGCTTGGCTGTGCCGGCTGCCTTCGTACCTGCAGGATAGACCAGTTAGAGGCTGGAGTGCCTGCGGGTGTGTTTTTATTTGGGCTGCTTCCCAGGTGGCATTAGTGGTAAAGAACCCGCCTGCCAATGCAGGCAGATGTAAGAGACGCGGGTTCAATACCTGGGTGGGGAAGATCCCCTGGAGGAGGGCATGGCAACCCTCTCCAGTATTCTTGCCTGGAGAATCCCATGGACAGAGGAGCCTGGCAGGGTGCAGTCCACGGGGTCGCAGAGTCAGATGACCGAGGTGACTTTGCACGCACAGCGCTCTGAAGGGGCAGAGCTGCGTGTCCTGGACCGGGCACCCACGCTCTCGTAAGCGCATCCCCCCTCGGCTCCTGTGGTCGCCCTGCAGTGCCCTGCCTCTCACGCTCACGTGCACCATTACCGTCGATCTCGGCGGTACTGACTTGCCTGCACGTGTCCAGAGGCAGTGCCCCTGCTGAGAGGGAGGTGGGCTTCGGGGCCGGACACCCAAGGACTGAACTCTGCCCGCTGCCCCTTGCCGGCTGAGCGGCCTCGGGCAAGCGGTTATGTGCGTGCATAAAACGCTCAGCTTGCAGGCTCAGGCAACATGTTCTCCAGCTGCAAGGATGGCCTAGCGTTGCGGTAAGAGTGTGGGCTCTGCAGCCAGCCACCTGGCTTCCCATCCCAGCCCTGGCACCCGTGAGCTTCGTAAACTTGCCTCCCCTTGGACAACCCTTGTTTCTCTGTCTGTAAAAGTGGGGATGGTTGTAAGGACTGCTGCCTAGCTCAGAGAGTCTGTGGAATGAATTCATGAATAGGAAGGGCTTCGATAAAAAGAAATGTCAGCTGTGAGTCTGCGCTGCGTGCTGGGAGTGAGCTGTGGGTAAAGCAGGGGACAGGCTAGCCCGTGTTCCTGCACAGGTGCACAAGTCTCTCTCCTGGATAACTTTCCCTTGCTGATCTGCCTGGCGAACTCTTATTCATCCTTCGAAACCCAGCTGCTTTCCCCCTCTTCAGTCCAGTGCTGGCTGCTCTCCTCCTTCTCAGAGGCATCATCCATCAGGTGCCGCCTGTTCCGGTGGCATCACGTTTGCGAGGCCATTGGCTTGTTTCTGTCTCCGAGTGGGAGTGTTTGGGGGCACATTGGTGGCTGGCATCGTAACCGCAGTGGGCACGGCCGCTCAGAAGAACTTCCTAAATGTTGGTTGAACTGATCTGATTGAATTAGCGAGCAAGGAGAGGGGGGGACTCGGGGGACTCTATGCCAAGGTAGATGTTTTTGGATGTTTTGTTTAAAAAACGAAACATTCATAAGGGGAAATATATATATGTGTGTATATATATATAAAGCAGTAAATAATTACATCGAGTAAAAGTAACATTTTCCTTGTCAACCTCTTGATTCCTCTAGAGGCAGCCACTGTTGAGTCTCTGGTTCTCCACTGCACACGTTTTCTGTGCTTCTGCACACAATATGTATTTCTCTCTACACATGGACCCTCGAGACACACTTTTCTGCGTCTCCTCTTTTAATCTGCTAGTGAAAATCCTGCCGCTGCGGAGTTCACAGACCACCCCACTGGTTTTCGTGGAACGTGGTGTTCCGAGGTCCGGGTACCTTGTGCTCTATTAAGCCTTCCCCCACCCTCCCCCCACCCCCCGCCGTGTGCAGACAATGGGCAGTTTCTGGTTTTCGCGCCCCTGGGCCAGGCTGCAGGAGCAAGTCTGTACGGCCCCAGCCTGTGTGTCTGCTGCAGCGGTGAGGTCCCTCGACCGGCCGGGCCTGCCCCGCACTGCTGGGCCTTTCCCTTGCTCTCAGTGCTTCGCTCTTTCCGTGGCTCTTTGCTCGGTTGTTCTGCTCTGCTTTAGAGGGTCTAGAAGCCTTACCTATCCCATGGCTCCCGCCCCGCTTCAGGGCTCTGATGGGAAACGCCGTCGAGGGTGAGAAGAGGGACAGATGGGCTTGTCCCTGAAACTTCCACCCCGATCAGCGCCAGCCAGCTGGGGCAACACCGCCCTGTCTAGTTTTAGATGGGTTTCTTTTCCTGCAGATGTGGAGTTTCTCAGCTGCGGAACCATGTCTAAAGGCCCTTCTCTCTCCATGTTCTAGATCCAGGGACCCTGAGGTCCAGGCAGAGGGGCTTGGAGGGCAAGGCCCTGCCTGGAGCAGGGTGTGGGGGGCGGGATGTTTGGGGGCAGCAGTTGACACTCCCTTTCCCCAGGGTGGGGGGCCCTCATCGGGGGCCTGGAGCCCCGTCCCTCAGCCTAATCCCGTTTTCTGCCCAGCTGAACAGCGGAGAAGGCTTAGTTCTCGTCCCATTTTAATGCAAAGGAGGCTGCCAGGCCTGGCTTGTTCTGAGCCCGGTGACAGTGGCCGTGAATGGGGACCCCAGTAACCGGGGCAGAAGTGTGACAGGGCCCTCCATCATGGCATTGTCCGACAGCCGGGACGTTACGGCTGCTCCCAGAGCCTCCGGGGGCGGGCCGGGGGCCTCCGCCGGGTATGCTAAGCAGACAGGGGCCACCCGGCCTGGCCCGGTCAGTGCTTCCATTGTGTCCGGAGCTCGGACCTGAACAATTCAGACGGCCCCCCAGCTGCTGCCCGCCTTCCGCCCTCCTGACACGAGGCCCGGACGTGCGGGTGTGGGTAGAGGGGCTCCCAGACTGCTGCCCTTGGAGCGGCCATGCGGCTGCTGGGAGCCAGGGCGGGCACCCCTCTCTGGGGCTCGGCAGCAGCACTCGCCCCCAAGAGGAGCGTTTCCGAGTGCTCGCCGGGAGCACCTGCCAGGCGGGCCCTGCCCTGAGCCCCACGGTGACTCCAGGTCTGGTGACCTGGGCCGGACCCGGCACTCCCTCCAGCTTGCGACGGTCACACTGCAGACCAAGTCAGCAGGCCTCGGGGGGCCCAGGAGGCGTGGTGGGGGACTGCAGGGGGCAAGGAGGGCAGGGCTGTCCGGCAGAAACGAGGTGCAGGCCAGGCGTCTCATGATGCGTGTGACTTCCACGCAGTCACAGTAAAAGAAAGGAAAGGGAAACAGGTGAAATGAATTTCAGGAGTACAGTTCATGGGACTTGCCCGAAATCTCACCTCAGCACATAACCTCTATTGGAAATACTATTAACGAGACATTGTGTTTATGAAACACACTGGGCCTTTGAAATCTGGTGAGTGTCAGACCCCCGCACCGCATGTCTCAGTCCTCTTGTATCTGCCGAGACTCCACATGTGGCTGTTGTGCTGGGTGGCTCAGCTCCGCAGGGTGCCAGCGGGCACGCCCACCCTCCCCGGTGACCCCGGGCAGCCGCAGCTCCTGTCCCGCCCCTCTGGGGGGCTGGGTGGGGGCGCCGGGGTAGTGCAGGTCGGGGTGGGCTAGATGGGGTATCTCCCAAGCCCGGCAGCAGTCCCTTTGCTGGATCTGCCTTCACTGCACCCATTTCACAGATGTGGAAACAGAGGCCCATTCACACAGAGACGCGGAGGGAGGGCGCAGCTGAGCCACTCTCTGACCTGCCCCTCATCGACATTTAGCTAGGAGAGTCCTCCCCACTCCAGTCTGTTCAAAGATCTGCGAAGCTCCTTCACTTACAAAGTGAAAATGCTGTTACTGCCCCCGGAGTGGGGGAAGCTGGGATGAGGGGCAGCTGGGTGGGGCAGCCTCTGGTACATGTGTGCTGAGCAGCTGTAGGGAAGTCACTGCCCTCCTCATACAGCGTCTTGCGGGCACGTCCAGGGTCTCTGCACCCACAGCAGGAAGGCGGACACTTGCAAGCTTTGAAGGGCGGTTCCCAGGCCAAGGGTGGGAGGGCAGAGGGGGTGGGTGTGGACACAGCGCCCCTCTCCTTCCCCCTCACCAGACCCCATTGATCACAGGAGGCTCCCATCCTCAGAACCACAGACTCGCCTGCTCAGCCAGTGCATTTGCGACTGGACACCTTCCAGGCCGGAGCGGGCACAGCTGGTACCGACCGCAGACTGAGTTATGCAGCCACCAGACACGGGGCGGAGGGGGCGAGCCTGGAGGAGGTGATGGGGGCTGGGACACGCAGGTGTGGGATGCCCCCACCCTCTGCCTCCCTGCCCCTCTTCTCCCCGACGCCCCAGCATCTGAGCCTCCCCCAGCCCCCGAGCCTCCCCCCAGCCCCCATCCGCCACCACTTAGATGGGCCAAGCAGCTCCATTAGGCGGAACTGGAGACTGAGGCCTGGAGGAGGGAAGGGGCTTGTCCAGGGTCACAGAATAAGTGACCTCTAGAGTCTGGGACCCTTTCTCCTGGTCCAGAGGTACCTGGGGACCCTCCTAGCAGCCTGAGTCACACGCTGTCGCCCACGTGCTCCAGCACTTGGGAGGGTCAGCCTCAAAGCTCTCAAATCTGCCCTCTCCCTGGCCTTGGATCTGCTCTGCCTGCCGGAGGCTGAGGGGCACATTGCTTCACCTTTACGTTCTCCGTGATGCTAACCCAGTCGCTTCCCGCTGAGTCTGTTTCCTCATCTGTAACGTGGAGAGTGAATTTCACAGCTGGTTTCTGGAGAAGGAAATGGCAACCCCCACTCCAGTGTTCTTGCCTGGGAAATCCAACGGACAGAGGAGCCTGGCGGGCTACAGTCCATGGAGTTGCAAGAGTTGGACACGACTTAGCAGCTAAACCAGCACGGAGCAGTTGGGGGCCACGTGAGAAAGACCATTATAGCCTCAGCCCTCAGGACACACTTGTCTGACCCTCGACCCTGGGCATCCTAGGTCCTGGCCTGAACGGGAAGAACTGGGGAACAGTGAGGGGTTCCACACTAGCCTCGTCCAGGGAGACCTTCAAGGACAGGACATGCAGGCATGGGTGAGATCACCTGGACACAGACATGGAGAGAGCAGGGAGGATGGGCTCAAAGCTGGACCGACTTGAACTCGGGTCCCATTAATCAAGGTCTATACCTAGAAGAAGGGAGGTGAAGTTGTGCTTAGGCTGCCCAGCCCCTCCTGGCTCCTGTGCCTGGAGCTGGGTGAGAGGAGCCAACCAGGTTTGGGAGGTGACTGCACACACCACTCAGTGAGTGAGGCTGGGGAGATGCCCAGCTCCGTCTGAGTCTCTGCCGGCTGCCCCCGGTAGGGGAGGAGGTGGGGCTGTGCGCCCAGAGGGCCAGGCGGGGCTCCGGTGGCCAGAGCACAGAGTTGGGCTCCTGCTTGGCTTGGGGGAGCATGTCCTCCCAGGCAAGCTCGGCAGGATGGGGCGGGCTGACGCGTAGAGGGGGAAGCGCCACATTCAAGGAGCCTCACGTGGAGGCTGATAGATGCAAAAGTGGGCTCTGGTGTTGAGTGGGGGGCGGGACTCCGGGGTCCACAGGGCCCCTCCTGCTCAGAGACGCAGGCCTCCAGCGGGGAACAATGTTCCCAGGGAGCAGTGGGAACCACTGCTGATTACAAATTGCTCTGTGATTTTTCTCCCGTTACCAGGGCGACAGCAGGCTGAGCATCTTAAGCAGCAGTGGGATGCAGCCGGATCTTTTAAAGCCGTAGATGGTTCCCCTTCAGGCTCCACACATCCTTGCTCCACCCCCACCCTCCCTTCCCCTTGCAGCTCCAGTTCTCCTTAACACTGTTCCGTCCCTTCCTTCCTCTTTCCTTCCCCCTCTCTTTCCCTCCCACCAACGCTGCGCTCACACGAGGGGTCGTACCTGCTCCCCTCTCACCTTCACACGCTGAGCCTCCTCCCTGCGGTTCAGGGCTTCTTGCTCCCAGATCCTCTGGGCCTCAGTTTCTGCATCTGTAGAATGGGAAGGGTGCGTGCCTGGGTCATGCCCACCCCATCTTCACAGGGTCACATCCACTCACCCTGCAATTCCCGGGCCAGTGCCCCCTCCTGCAGGAACTCTCAGGAGGGCTCCAGGCTGCAGCAAAACCCTCCTTGACTCATTCATGTTCACACGTGGGTTCTTTAACCTGTGCCATTTTGTGCGGTACCCACGGGCCCATGTGTGGCTACTGAGTCCTTCACATGTGGCCGGTACTGTGTTTTAAGACAATGTTGGGGATATATTGGGTTAAACAACATATATTATTAGAGTGGCTCGCATTGCCTTCTTTTCACTTTTAGAAAATTTTAAGCCAGCTGAGTGGTTTGCATTGTGTTTCTGCTGCAAATGGCGTTAACAGGGGTAACCACGGAGCAATGGCAATGGTGGCGGCTGCTGTGGACGGGGGTGGGGCTCGTTTCATGCGGACGGAACCCCGTGACGCCGTGTCCATACTGTCGGTCTGATCACCAGGGAGAAGGAGGCGCGGAGGAGGAAGTTGCTGGCCGACGGCCCCCTGCTGGGAGGCTGTGCTAGGACCCCGTCTTGGTGGGCGTGGGGCGGGGTGTGTGTCCTTAAAACAAAGCCCACAGATGCGGGGCTTTAAGGCAGAGAGCGGGTGGCTTCAGAGCCGATGGGGCTGAGCGGGTGCTGCAGGGTGTTCAGGTCGGTAGCAAGGTCAGTGACCGCGTCCGGGGCGTCCGGGCGTGGGAAGTGCTGAGACGGTCCTCCCGGAGCCTGGAGCCCCTCGCCCGCCTCATCGCCCCAATCTCTGGCATCATCACCTTGTCCGAGTGGGCCTAACAGCCGGGTCCCACCTGCTGCCGTGTCCTGAGCCCACACGTGTGCGGCCTCGTAGCGGCTTCTGTGACTCCCTCATCTGTGAGCTTGGTATATTCAGGCGTGTGTGTCTAGCACACATGCACCCGTGGACGGGAGCCCGGCAAGCGCCTCTGTCCATGGATGTGTGTGTGTGTCTGTGTGTGTATGGCTTCCCAGGTAGCTCAGTGGAATTGTCCAGGCCAGAACATGGGAGTGGGTTGCCATTTCCTCCTGCAGTGACTCTTCCTGACCCAGGGATCGAACCCGCGTATCCTGTAGCTTCTGCATTGGCAGGCAGATTCTTTACCCCTGAGCCACCCGGGAAGCCATAGTACACACGCACGTACTGTATCCAGTGTGTGCACACATGCACACGCGTGTACATGTGAGCACACAGCACCTGCACGTGTACACACATCTGTGTGCTTCACACAGTGGCACATAGAGACGTATACACACGTACGCATCTATGTATGTGAACTGGTGTGGTCAGGCATCTTCAGTTTGTAAAAACTGTTAGAAAATGCCAGTTGGATGCCAGGGCGAGGCGGCTTCCAACCGGGGAGCGGGGAGCACTTTCTGTAGCCTCCAGGGCATACGTGGATCACTGTGTGCCCAGCAGGCGTCTAGCACGGTGCCCGCAGCCCCCGGGGCAGGACGACACGTTCCGTAAATGGATGAACGTGCTTGCGAGACAGGGGCCCTGCACCCAGGACTCTGCATCATCTCTGTGGCCAGCGCCTGGCCTGAGCGCCGGGCCCGGCTCCTGGCAGCGTGCTCGTGGGCAGGCACGTGCGTGCGGGCAGCTCGTGCACCCCTTGGACCCCCGGCTTGGCCGTCGCTCGCTCTGTGCAGACAGCTGGGCTGGCCCTTCTACATTGGCCCCTGCAGACCGCCTGGCGGCCCTGCTCCAGGCCCGGGGGGCTGACCCTGGGGCGGCTCCCACAGCCTCCCAGCCGCTGGGCGGAGGGTGAGTGGGGCTCCCTGCCCCTCCCGCAGGCTGGCAGCAGGGCAGGGGGGCACTGAGTCCACCAGGGCCTGTGGCTCCTGCCTGGCCACCCGCTGCTCCCCCGGGCACTGGTTTCAGCTTTTCCGAGCCTCAGGCCTCAGAGGGAATGTCTCCCCACCTGCACCCCCATATCTTCCTGGCTTCTCTGGCCGGCGCCTCTGAAACAGTGTGAATCACCCACCCACAGGCTGCCCGTTCCCCGCCAGGACCCCGTCTGACACACCAGGCAAGTCCTCCTGCATAGCTGAGTCTCGGTTTCTGTGAAATGGGCGTGCTCACAGGCACCACACCCTGCTGAACAGGTTAAGGCAGAGAATCCCAGTGGCATAGCCAGCCCATCGCCCGCTCCTGGCAGACGGCTCTTGTTTAACTGGGCTGCAGGGGGCAGGCGGAGAGGGCTCCACCACGGTCAACAGCTTTGACTCTGGAGCTGGACGGTCTGGACTGCGATCACATCTTGGCCGTGTGGCAGCTGTGTGACCTTGGGCCAGTGGCTCAGCCTCTCTGAGCCTCGCCTGTAAATCGGGAGTGGTAGTTACTAGAGCACCTCACACATGAGGACTCTGCACGCTCACCAGCTGGGCTGTCCCTGCCCTTCCCAAGTGGCCACGGATGCCCACGTGTGCGGGGGAGAAGCTGAGCGCCCGTGGTCTGCAGGGAGCAGCAGGCACCCCCCACCCCCAGCATTTGCAGAGTGGAAGCTGAGACCCCGGCACACAGGGCCTCGTCTGCCTCTCCGGTCACCCACCTCAACTTCCTCTGCCATGTGGCTGGCGGGTGGACGTGGCCAAGCGCTCCCGGAGGCTGCATGTGGGTCCTTTCTTCTCGGACGGAGGGGTGTCAGGTCCGGGGGCTCTGTGGCCTCAGGGTATGCGCCCTTCCTTCTGGGGTGTGTGGGGGGTCACTCCATCTGCCCTTGGGGACACACAGGGCCTTCCACCAGGCCAGCAGCATCACGGCCCCTCTCAGGGCAGGCACCCCCCACCCCACCCAACCCCGGCCGTGTAACCAGAGCCGCAGCGCGGGGAGCCTGGCCAGGGCCGGATCACACAGGTATCAGCTCACCGCCTGGGTCCCGTTTCCCTTCACACGAGGGCAGCTAACAATGGCCGACAGTCCCCACGGGGGGCCCGGCTCCCCGCCTAGGGAGAGGCCCCGGTGAGCTATCGGGCCACACGATCTCGCCCCTCAGAGAGGCTGCCCTCCCCTGCCGACAGGGTGCACAAACAGGGCCTTCAGCGGCTGCCAGCGCCCGGGGAGCGGCCGGAACCGGCCCCCCGTGCCAGCCAGGCCGCGCGGCTGCCTCTTCCCCTCCGTGTGAACCTGCCCCCCTACACCTGGGCCTGGGTTTCACCCCATGAAAGCGCTTTGTTCCCGGGCCTGGACGAAACTGGGCCCTGCCGGGCGAGGGGCTGCCCCGCCTCCACCCACAGAGCCCGCTGCCCCCCGAGGGCCCTCAGACCCCGGCGGGCTGAGGCAGCATGTCCAGGAGGCAGGCAGGGTCGGGGGTGGGGGTACTGCTGGGCGAGGGGGGCGAGGCTGCTGTCGCCTCAGGTGGCCTTAATTTTGTCTCTTTCCTGCCCCACTGGACGCCGGACTCCTTTGCTCTAGAAGTTTCTCTGCAGCGGCGCACGGGAGGCCAGGACTCATGGTCCAGGAGGACAGGCCCAGGCCTTCCTGGGGAACCCAGGAGCCTTTCTGACCCCTGTGGAGCCCTCTCGACTCTTCACCTGTGGGTCCAAGCTGATGGTGGCCGCTGGCCCGGTTGCTGCAGGCTGTGGTTCTCCGCAGCACAAGCTGGCGGTGGTGACCTCAGGCCGGGCAGAACTGTAGCCAGGTGCGAGGGGTCCCCACGGGGACATGCAGAGGCCAGGCTCCCCTGAGACCTTCCCAGCCACACCTTTCAGGGGCTAACCCTGAAGACGCCCGGTTGCAGGCTGAGACTCGGGGTTCTTTTGTTTTCAATATTTGTTTGTCTGCACAGGTCTTCATTGCGGCACGTGGGGTCTTGGGTCTTGGCTGTGTTATCTTCTACGTTGCGGCACGCGAACTCTTAGTGGCGGCATGCGGAATCTAGTTCCCTGAGTGGGGATTGAACCAGGCCCCCCCACCGCGTGGGGAGCATGGAATCTTGGCCACTGAGCCACTAGGGAAGTCTGGGACTTGGGGCTCTTGAGGGAATTCAGCCCACGCAGTGGCCTGTCCCCCCAAAAAAAACAGGCTGTGGGTCTGGGTGGGCCAGGTGCTGGGCGAGCCGGACCGTCCATGAAGTAGCCGCTTGCCCTGTGTGGCGACTCACATTTGAGAAAGATGAAATAGTGTCTCCTCCATCGCACTGGCCGCGTCTCACGTGCTCCTGGCCAGGCGTGGCCGTGGCTGCCACACTGCTCCACGTGGAATTGTCTCTGGGCGGCGCGGCCGTCGAGCCCGAGCACAGTGGACTAACACACACTTGCTGGGCACCTGCCGTGTGCCAGGCTCCACCCTGACTGTCTGCAAACCGGCGGGTCGGAGGCGCCCTCTGAGCCTTGCTGCTCACTCTCCCCGCGTGCATGTGTGCGGCATGCACACTGCTGGCACCAGAGAGAGCAGGGTCCCGGCCAAGCTCACAGCACACGGCAGAGGCATGTGGGGTAACACAGCCCTGAGGGTGATGGTCCCCAAGGGAGGTGCAGGCCGGGTGCTGGGAGCTGGTGTGGAGGAGCCCCCCAGCCCTGAACTGGGGCAAGGGATGCTTCTGTTTCTCCACCCCGAAATGTGCAGGCTGGGCTGAGAGTGAGTGCCAGGGTTTCCGGTCTGAGGTGAGCACCCACGACTCCCACCACCAGTGTTCTGTGGACCCGAGATGTGCTCCGTGCATCCAGGGACGGGGCGGCCACTACCTCCTCTTTAGCAAGACGCAGCCCAGCCTGTTCATGGCTGTGGCAGGCGGGATAATGGCCCCCCAAATCACCTGTGTCCTGGTACCTGGAGCCTGAGTGTGTTAACCTCGAGTGGCAGAAGGGCTTTGAATATGTGGATAAATCTAGGGTCTTGAGATGGGGGATGAGCCTCAGTTGCACAGATGGCCCTGATGTGATCATCGTGGCTTCATGAGGAAGGCAGGGGGTGAGGGACTCTGAAGACGGAGGAAGGGGCCAGGAGCCGAGGAGTGCAGGTGGCCGCCAGAAGCTGAGAAAGGTGAAGGCGTGGGTCTTCCTCTCAGAGGCCCCAGAAGTGACCAACCCAGGCGGCACCTGCCTCCAGCCCAGGGAAAGTGACTGCAGACTTCTAACCTCCAGACCTGGAAGTGGGTAAGTCTGCACTCAGTTTGTGGTCATTTGTTACAGCAGCAAGAGGAGTCTAATACACTGCATAGTGGTCAGCGTCACGGGTTTCAGCGCCTGACGGAAACAGCTGTGAGTCCCAGCTGCTACCATTTCTAAGTGCGCAATCTCGGGCAAACGGCTCCATTTCTCTGTGCCTCAGTTTACCTTAGCTGGAAAATGGGTCTCATAATGATGCCCACCTAATAGGGTTCAGTGCAAGCAGGTTATTCAGAAAATGCTCCCTCTTGGCATCATCGTCAGAATCTCTTGAAAGGCAGTGTGTGGTTTGTGACGGTGTGGTATCCAGAACAGGACCCTCTGGGCTGTAGAAGTACTTTGTCTTGCCTCAATGAGTTTATCCGTAGAATTGCAGTAGTGACGGGATACTGTGAAGATTAAACGAAACGCTCTGCATATCTCACTAGCATAGTGCCCGGCCCCTGGTAAGCATTTTGTCGTTCAGTCTCCAAGCCATGTCCGACTCTTTGCAACCCCACGGGCTGCAGCATGCCAGACTCCTCTGTCTTCCACCGTCTCCCGGAGTTCTCTCAAACTGATGTCCATTGAGTCGGTGAAACGATCCCCTTCATGGATCACAGCCTTGTCGTGGTGAAGGGGCCATGTAACTCAATGAAGCTAGGAGCCATGCCATGCAGGGCCACCCAAGACGGACGGGTCATAGTGAGGAGTTCTGACACAACGTGGTCTACTGCAGGAGAGTGACCACCCACTCCAGTATCCTTGACTGGAGAAGCCCATGAACCGTAGGAAAAGGCAAACAGATATGACACTGGAAGATGAGGCCCCCACCCCCACCCCAGCCCAGGTCGGCAGGTGTTCAGTGGTAAGCATTTAACCAATGCTAATTATTACTATGGGTTTCCCTTATAGCTCAGTTGGTAAAGAATCTGCCTGCAATGCAGAAGACTCAGGTTCGATTCCTGGGTCAGGAAGATCCCCTGGAAAAGGAAATAATAATAATTATTATTGATGTCATTGGATACCTGGCCCCAGTGCCCCATCCTGGGAGCCCCAAAGGCCCGGCTGAGCATGTAGCCAGGAAGACTGCCCGCGGTGCCCAGCCTGGGGGCAGGCAGGTCAGGGCCGCGCTGGCTGGCTGGGCCTGGCTCTCTGCATCTCCGCTTGCTCTGCACCCACGCCCCTCAAGCTGTCCAAACACAGGCCAGGTGCCCCAAGAGGACCCCCAAGCAGCAGCCCTGAAAAAGGCTGGCGCCCACAGCGTACCCTTGTTTGCTCTCTCACAGCCCCCGGAGCTCCCTTCCCTCTGCGTGTTTGCTGAGCTTCCTGGCAGCTGTCGGCTGTGCAGGGCTGGCCACCCGGTGGACCCGGGCCCCAGAGCTCAGTCCTCAACCTTAGCTCCCAGACTCACCTCTTGTCCCCCTGGCTGTCGAGAGCCATTGAGGAGCGGCCCAAGCCAGCATTGCTGAGCGCCCCCTGTGAGCCTGGCCCCCTTCGCCACGGCCCACGGAGGTTGGTTCCTCAAACCTTCCCGGGGACACTTTGAGCTGGTACCTTCTTTCCCCATCGACCAGCCAGGAAGCCAAGGCATGGAGCCGCCAGGTAGAGCCCCAAGTTCTCACCACTCCTAGGGGTTAGGTCTGATCTCCAGGAACCTCGGCTGCTCTGTGTGGTCCCCTCTGAAGCTGTCACGTAGAATCAGGGGCTCAGAATCACGTGATGGAGCATTTTAAAGCAGAGTTGGATATAGGAAACCGAAGACAGAAATTCTCAATGGCACTATGAGATCTTAGAGGGAAATCAGAGATCCTTTACTGTCAGGCTCCTTATGTCTCACTGCCAAGAGCCCCTGAATGTCCCGGGGTCCCCCACCTGTTCAGTCCTTCCTAGGAGGCTGGGAAAGACTGAAGGCAAACAGAGAAGGGGGCGGCAGAGCCTGAGACGGTTGGGTGGCATCACTGATGCAATGGACGTGAGTTTGAGCAAGCTCTGGGAGTTGGTGGTGGACAGGGAAGCCCGGCGTGCCGCAGTCCATGGGGTCCCAGAGTCAGACACGACTGAGCCACTGAACAGCAACAGACACGGGTGCACCTCCTTGCCCGGGCCCAGCATGGGGCTCTCGCTCCCCTAGCCCGCACATCCTCCGCGAAGCCCCCTTCCCACTTGTCTGCATAAATTAGCACCCCCGCCTCAGAGCATCTGGTGACAACCAGTGCCGTGATTCTGCAAGGCCTGCGGTTTTCCTGTTGATTTCACGGCCATCCCAGGGCGGGGGGCGGAGGAGCATCAACCACAGGCAGCGGCGGCTCTAGTTCCCCAGCAGACAGCCCCCTCCCCACCTTCACACCGTGGCTGTGAAGGGACCTCACGCAGGTCTCATCTGGGGGGTGGGGGTGGCTTAAAAGTCCCTTGACTTCCTCCAACAAAGGGAAGCTCACTTCCTCAGGGGCTCTCCAGGGCTGAGCCAGAGTCATCCTGGGGGAAGACCGCCCCCCTTCGGTGGTCCCATCAGAATGTAAAAGCCACTACTGTGTGACCCAGAACCCCCACTTTTAGGAGGCAGGAAAGCTATGACCAACCTAGACAGTGTGTTAGAAATGCAGAGATATCACTTTGCCGGCAAAAGTCCATCTGGTCAAAGCTGTGTTTTTTCCAGTAGTCACGTGCCGGAATGTGAGAGTTGGACCATAAAGAAGGCTGAGCACCAAAGAACATATGCTTTGGAACTCTGGTGCTGGAGAAGACTCTAGAGAGTCCCTTGGACTGTAAGGAGATCACTTCTTTTCACAGAGGCTGCCCCCTGCTTCTTGCAACCGAGGCCAACTCCTTGCTTTTCCTGAGTCTGCAGAAGCCTCATGGTGGGGCAGGCAGGGGCAGCCTCTGTGGGCAGGAACTGGCCCAGAGGGAGCGACAGGCCAAGTCCTCAGGGTGGGGGTGAGCGTGGCAGGTGAAACCAGCCTGGAAGCCCCAGCTTGGGCAGGCTGCAGGCCGGTCAGGAGAGGTGGGCTGCAGCAGAAGCCCGGTCCTGGGGCCCCTCTGGCCACAGTAAGGAGTTTGAATTTATTCCAGTTTGATAATAAACCATCACAGTGGCTGAAGGAAGGAGCCAGAGGAGCAGGCAGGGGTGAGAACGCAGTGTGGCCCGTCCCAGCAGGGAGAGCCAAGTGCAGCCAACCACCCGAGTCCAGGCACCCCGCGAACGTGGGGCCCCTGCCTGCTTCCTAAGGAGACGATGCCTTGGAGCAGGGAGGTTGGTCAGGCCGGGGTCTCGGGAGGGTTTTCTCAGGTGGTAGCCACAGTAGAAATAGAGCCATGGGTGTAAGCAAACCATTCACAGCAGAGACGGAAAAGGCCCAGATGGGCAAACTCACTGGTGACCAGGGAAGCCCAGGTCTCGCCTGCATCTAGTAGACTGGGGCCGGTGGGGCTGGGCAGTGCCAGGTGAGGATGTGGGCGTGAGGGCCCCTTGGTGCCCTGCGTGGGAACAGTAGCTGGTGGGGCCGCCTCCGGGGCTCAGCAATTCTGCTCCTGGAACTGGTCCCCAGACTTGCTCACAGGTCCCTGTGAAGCCCCCGTCCTACAGTGCTCTCTGGGGCAGTGAGCTCACAGATGCGTGCACTTGACCTCATGATTGCACTGCAGAAAGAATCTCTCTTGTGCCCATTGTACTGCCGAGAAGACTGAGGCTCAGCAGGTCGGAGCCCTGGTGCCCAAGGCACTGAGTGTCCGGAGCTAAGGTCTGACCCTGAGGCAGCTGTCGTGTGTCTTCAGTTCCTAACCCAGTTCCCATCACAGGGGTGGCTTCTGCTTGGAAGGTGGCTGAGAAACCGGCAGGAGGTGGGCGTGCAGGCTGCACTCTGTCCGTCATCAGGAGAAGGGGGCGGCAGAGGATGAGATGGTTGGGTGGCATCACTGACACAATGGACGTGAGTTTGAGCAAGCTCCGGGAGTTGGTGGTGGACAGGGAAGCCTGGCGTGTTGCAGTCCATGGGGTTGCAAAGAGCTGGCCATGACTGAACGAGGGAACAGGATCCTGGCATGAGTCCGGGCTCTGCCACTCAGCAGCTGTACGACTTCAGACCGGCCGCCCCTTTGCTCGGCATCCTCCAGCTTCCCATCTATGAGATGGGCACAGGGCACCCACCTCAGAGGCCTTAGTGAGGTTTCCTGGGCCAACCCCTGACACAACTCTTTCTTCTCCTCCTCCCCACTCCCCAGGCACATGGGAGAGCTCTCCCATCACCACTGAAAATTCAGTAAGGAAGGCTTCTCAGAGGGGCGGGACTCATGGAAACTGGTTTGCAGAAGCTGAATCCAGGCCTTCACCCCAGCCGCCATCCCTCCGTTAGGCAGATAGCCCAGCAGGGCTGCTGGACTCTACCTGAGCAGTGCTGCCTATCGGGGGCCAGGGGCCCTGGGTGCTCTGGATGGAAGAGCCAAGGTAGGGGAAAGGCAGACTCCCCAGGGGGGTGTGGACAAGCCTGCACCCGGGCCTGGGGGCATGTCGAGGGGTTCATAGCAACCAGGAGCCCAGCCCTTTTCTGAGCACCGGAGCCGCACCCACCTGACTGCCTGAGCAAAGACCCTTGAACTTGGCACCCTAGCTCAGCCTGGGCCCAAACCGAGCAGAGAGGCCAGGCGCTGAGCCGCCAGCCTTCCTCGGGGTCAAGCTGGCCGCTGGGCTGGGGTGGCTGGAACCTTCCAACTCTCAGAGGCAGAGACCAGGAACCAGTGGGGCCCAGCTCACAGCCGGCCTACCACCCGGGGCTCCCCGGGCAAGTGTCCCACCCATCTGTGCCGCCAGCAGGGCAGCAGCGGTGCCTGGTCACCGGATTGCTGCGACCGTGCAGTGAGCCAGTCGGGGCATTAGACACACAACGCGGATAAGCCCCTGGCATTGTTATTCCTGCAGATCCTCCGGGGAGCATGAGGGCCGTGGAATCCCATTCGTCAGGACCGTCAAGTCAGGAGAGCCCAAGTTTTGCTGCAGTAACAAAAGCCCCAAATCCCCAGTGGCTTTAGTGCAACAAAAGTTTCCTTTTCACCCATTCAACATGCCCCAAATGGGCTAGCTGTGGCTTTGCTGTGTGCCGTCGAGTCAGGCTGACGGGGCAGCCAGCATCGGGAACGCTGCCAGTCGCTGTGGCAGAGAGAAGGAAGCAGGGGCTGCTGCCAGCTCCCAGGGTGTCCGCCTGGACATGAAACGCATGACTTCCCCTGAAAACTGGCCAGTGCGGGTCACACGGCCAGCTGCAAGGCAGGACCATGGCCCTGGACGCACCTGAGGGGTGGAGAAACAGCTTATGTGTGAGCGGTGCCAGTGACCACCTGCCTGCCCACCCAACCTCCTTTATTATTGTTCAGTGGCTCAGTTGTGTCCAACTCTTTGCAACCCCATGGACTGCAGCACACCAGGCTCCTCTGTCCTCCACTATCTCCTGGAGTTTGCTCAAACTCATGTCCATTGAATCAGTGATGCCATCCAACCATCTCATCCTCTGTCGTCCCCTTCTCCTCCTGCCCTCAATCTTTCCCAGCACCAGGGGCTTTTCCAGTGAGTCAGTTCTTTGCATCAGGTGGCCAAAGTATTGGAGCTTCAGCTTCATCATCAGTCCTTCCAATGAATATTCAGGACTGATTTCCTTTAGGATGGACTGATTGGATCTCCTTGCAGTCCAAGGGACTCTCGAGAGTCTTCTCCAACACCACAGTTCAAAAGCATCCATTCTTCAGTGCTCAGCCTTCTTTATAGTCCAACTCTCACATCTGTACATGACTACTGGAAAAACCATGGCTTTGACTAGACGGACCTTTGTTGGCAAGGGACTGTTGGTCCCTTGCCAAAGGTCTGTCTAGTCAAAGCCATGGTTTGACTGTATGACTGGACAACAAAGGTCCGTCTAGTCAAAGCCATGGTTGGCTGTATGACTGGAGTCTTTATAAAAAGAGGAAATATGGACACAGACATGCGTTGAGGGCAGACAGTGTGGAGAGGGTCATATACAAGCTGAGGAGAGAGGCCTGAGCAGACAGTCTGCCACGGCCACAGAAGGAACCTGCCTGCTGATGCCCTGATTTGGGATTTCCAGCCTCCAGAACTGAGAGGTGATAAATCTCTGTTATTTAAGCCACCGAGCCTATGGTACTCATACCGAGGCTGATAAGAGTCCTGTCTCATATGGAGAGAAGTACATTAGAGGTGTGCACAGTGCTTAGAAAAGGGCCTTACTCCATCATCGATGAGGCAGCTGAGGCCCGGGGAGGCTAAGCAACTTGCCCTGGGTCACACAGCTCCGGGGTGCCTGATCTCCTGGTGACCCTGCTGAGCTCCAGTGTGAAGTCCCCTTCCGAGGGCGCTTTGCTGGGTTCCTGCCAGCCTGGGCCTTCTTTGCCCGTAGCTGGGGCTCAACCACGCCAACTGATCATCCTTTCAGAGGTCAAGGGAAAAAAACGGAACAGCAGAGAAGGGGGCCAGGCTGGCGGAGGTAGGCTCTTACTCAAGGAAGTAATTATGCATTAAGTGGAAAAGTCCACCGGTGTGTTTAGTGATTCAGCATCGCCGAGTCCCTGAGGGATGTGCAGCCCTGGCTGCCTTCCACTGGCAGGCAATGTGTCAGCATGCCTACCAGCGGTCGCCTCTCTGCCGCCATCCAGGTGTGCTGGCGGGTAGGGGCCAGAGGCAGGTGGACTGAAGGCTGCTCCAGGCAGAAGACCTTCCCCTGGGGAGAGGGCCTGGCGTTTCAGGATGCAGTGGCCTGGCACCTAATCAAGTACTAAATTACAGGCCCTGAGAGCTAAGCCTCAGTTTCCTTGTCTGTAAAATGGGTATCTCTCTGAAGAGGAAGCTCCAGGACCTGTGGCCTTTCAAGAACCTGTTGCCGGCTGGCCCCTCCCCAGCCACGCCCCATGGGAGGTCAGAGAGGATCAGGGCGAGGCTGCAGAACACACAGTCCTTCCGGAGCACCCAGGGTGGGGGCAGGGGGTGCATTTTGCAACAGCTCTGGGGCGATCCTGCCAAGTAGCCCTGACCAGCTTTGCGGGGGGCGGGGGCGGAGCCAGGGCTGGTGTGTGGGGTGGGTAAGTGGATGCTATGGACTGAATTTTAGGGGAAAGTTTACTAGAATGAAAAGCAGCCGCGATCACTACAACTCTGCTCCCAACACCCCTCCATCTTGGCCCTGGGGAGGGGGACCATAAAGCACATCAGAGAGGGGAAGGGGTTGGCCTCAGGGTGCACAGCCAGAAAGCGGCCAGGCCACGCTGCCCGGCGGGGACCCTGAGCACCCAGAGCAGGCCTGGCACAGCTAGAGTCACCAGATTTAGCAAATAAGCATGTAGGACACCAGTTAAATCTGAATTTCAGACAAACGATGAATTAGTATAAGTATGTCCCGTGTAATGCTGGGTACACGCTTGTAGTAAATGTTTTGCTTATCTGAAATTGAGAGTTACCTGGGCACTTCGTATCTTATTTGGGACAGGGAGGGGTGGGAGATGGTGGGGTTTCGACTTGGGGTCTCTCAGGCCAGAAACTCTGTGTTTCAGTCCTGACTACCACTCACTGGTCCCACAACCCCGTTGGGTTACTCACAGCTCAGCCTGGGTTTCCTCCTCGGCCTTGACATTACCGCCCGCATAAGGCTGGTGTGAGGATTCCCTGAGATGACCTTGTAAAGCCTTCAGCTGGGGGCTGGGCGCAGAAAGGACTCAATACGCGCTCCCTGTGTGTGTCCTCCACTGAGTCTGGGTGCGCAGAGGAGCTGTAATCAATCATTAGCCACGTGTCTCAGGCAGCAGGTCTCAGACACTGGGGGTCTCAGGGCCCCTTAGCGTTTAAAAAATCATTGCAGGCCCAGAGCTGTTGTGTATGTGTATATCGACATTTGCAGCGATGGAAATTAAAGCTGAGAAAAAACAGAGGTCTTTATGCATTCGTTGCTTCATGACAACGAACTCACTGTACTCACAGGAATAATGCACTTTTTTTTAATGAAAAATAGCTCTGTCTTAAAACCAGCAAAGCAGCCCAAAGAGTGGCCTTGTGTTTCACTTTGCAGCTCTCTTGAGTGAGGTTAACACAAGGCCAGCTGGGTTCTCACACCTGCCAGGGCTTTGAAGCTCTCGCGAGATCACGCCTCACGTAGCCTCTGGAAAACTCCGTGGAACACCTGCCTGCGAGAAAGTGAGAGTGAAAAATGCAAATCTCTTACTATCATCAAGAAAGTAGTTTTGATCGTTTGTTCTCTGGATCCCCTGAGAGGTTCTGGGACCTCGCTTTGAGAATCCCTGTCTAGGACTCCTTTTGGGAAGATGCCCCCTGCCCCGCCGACCCCTGAGCCTCACCTGGCCGCGATGGCGGTGGGGCTGCCCCAGGCCTGGGCGTCGAGGTGGTGGTCCGGGCGCTGCCCACTCCGCGGCGGGCCTTCCCAGCTGCTGTCGGCGCTGAAGGCAACGGGGTGTCCCCTTGGTATCTGCATCCATCCCCCCATCTCTCCAGGTAAGAGGGGCGAGCTGTGGTTGGAGGCCTGCGTCCTGGGCTGAGAGCCGGGGCTTGGTGGGGGGGAGGCGGGGTCACTGCCCTGTGGGAACAGGGCTCGGGCCTCGGAGGTGGTCTCTCTTTACACACATAGAGACACACGCACACACCGTGCACACACTCGCTGGGGGCCTGCACAGGGCGGGTTCCGGGACCGCGGGTGAACGGTGAGATCTGATGTGGCCTCCCAGGGGATGCTGGCTGCCTGGTCCGTGTCTGGCCTCTGGGTGGGTGTGCGTCTCGTGGGGGGCCCTGGGGGTGGGGGGCCTCCCGTGGGGTCTGTCTGGGTCTGGCCTGGGCGGGTGCGCGTGTGCCCTCGCCGTGTGGGTGTCTGGTCTGCCCCTTGGTGTGAGCCCCTCCGGTGTGTGCAGTCCCCCTGGGTGTCTGGCTCCTCCCCCGTGTGGCCGCGGGTCTGTGCGTGCCTGCCCACGAGCACGTGTGTGACACTTCCTTTGCGTCAGAGGCGGCCATCCTGGGGGCGGAGCCGGGGGTGACTGCAGGCTCTCCCCTTGTCTCCAGCACGTTCTTCTGGGGCCAGGAGCGTCGTCGTGGCGACCAGCGGCCACCTTGTCAATGGAGCAGATGGGCCTGTGACCACGTCCGGGGGCTCCAGCTGTCCCTGCCACCCCCCTGAGCAGCCCCCAGGGGAGGCCACCTCTGTCCCCCAGGCCTGGGCCCCAGAAGCCCACCTGAGCCCGCTGCCCCCCAGCCTCGGCCCGGGTAGGGGCCTGGCACGTCTGGGAGTGGATGTGCGTCTTCACTCGCTCTTTGTTATTGTTGTTTTTATTTTTATTAAAAATGTTTTTTTTCTTGAGACAGAGTTGGTAGACAGTATTATGTAAGTTTCACGTGTACAACATCATGGCTCACGGTGCACAGTTTTTATAGAATACGGGCGGCACTCCCTGCGCTGTGCACGGTGCCTCTGTGGTTCCTTTATTTTACACGCAGCCCCTGTCCTGCCCTCCCCACTCCCCTCTCCCCGAGAGTAGCCGGTGGCTTGTGCTCTGTGCGGGCGAGTCTGTTTCCTTTTGTTATACTCGCTAGCTGTCCTTTTTAGATTCCAGGTATAACTGATATCACACACTATTTGTCTCTGACTCATTTCACTTAGGGTGATGCCCTCCAAGTCCGTCCATGTGGCTCCAAATGACAAACTTTCATTCCTTTTCATGGTTGAGCAGTATTCCTGTGTGTGTGTGTGTGTGTGTGCGCATGTGCACACATATGTACCATATCTTCTTTATCCGTTCATCTGTTCATGGACGCTTAGGTTGCTCCGTATCTTGGCAACTGTAAATAGTGTTGCTATGAACATTGGGGTGCATGTATCTTTTTTCAATTACTGTTTTCATTTTTGTTAGATGTACACCCAGAAGTGGAGTTGCTAGGTCATATGGTAGTTCTGTTTTTTAGTTTTTTGAGAAACTACCGTATTATTTTGCAGTGTCTGCACCAATTTACATTCTCGCCAAGAGTATACAAGGACTCCGTTTTCCTGCATCCTCACCAACATTTGCTATTTGCAGTCTTTTGGATGATAGCCATTCTGACAGATATGAGGTGATGGCTCATTATGGTTTGAATTTGCATTTCTCTGGTGATTAATGATGTTGAGCATCTTTTCGTGTGCCTGATGGCCATCTGTATATTTTCTTTGGAAAAATGTCTATTCAGGTCTTCTGCCTGTTTTTTGTTTTTTGTTTTTTAATTAGATCAGTTTTTTTGTCTGTTTCCAGTATAAGCTGTTTATATACTTTGGATATTAACCCCTTATCCGTCATATTTGCAAATATTTTCTCCCATTCAGTAGATTGTATTTTCATGTTGCTGATGGTTTTCTTTGCCATACAAAAGTTTTTACATTTAATTAGGTCCCATTTGATTCCTTGTTTGTTTTTTGCTTTGGAGACAGATCCAAAAAAAAGTGTTGCTACCATTTATATCAAACAGTGTTCTGCCTATGTTTTCTTCTAGGAGTTTTATGTGTTTTGGTCTTATATTTAAGCCTTTTAATCCATTTTGAGTTTATTTTTGTATATGGTATGAAAAAATGTGCTCATTTCCTTCTTTTACAGGTAGCTGTCCAGTTTTCCCAGCACCGCTTATTGAAGAGACTGTGTTTCCTCTGTTGTGTGTTCTTGCCCTCTTTGCTGTGGGATGATTGGCCGTAAGTGTGTGGGTTTATTTCCGGGCTGTGTGTTCTGTCGTGTTGATCTGTGCATCTGTTTCTCTGCCAGTCCCAGACAGCGTTGATTACTGTAGCTTTGCATATAGTCAGAAGTCAAGAAGCGTGATTCCTCCTGCTCTGTTCTTCTTTCTCAGATTGTTTTGGCCACTTGGGGTCTTCTGCGTTTCTATACAAATATTAAAATTATTTGTCCTAATTCTGTGAAACGTGCCCTTGGTGTTTTGATAGGGATTGCGTTGGATCTGCAGATTGCCTTGAGCAGTGTGGTCACTGTAACAGTCTCTGAATATTTTAAATCCTTTACTTTTATTGGAGTAGAGTCGACTTACAATGTTGTGTTAATGTCAAGTGCACAGCGAATTGATTCTGTTACACATATACGTCTATCTGGGCTTCCTCGGTGGCCGAGCAGTAAAAAGAACCTGCCTGCAATTCAGGAGACTTGCAGGAGAGGCAGGCTTGATCCCTGGGTGGGAAAGATCCCCTGGAGAAGAGAATGGCAACCCACTCCAGTAGTCTTGGCCTGGAGAACCCCACAGCGCCTGGTGGGCTACAGTCTGTGGAGTCGCAGAGTCGGACTCAACTGAGCAACTGAGCAACACCTCCAAATACATGTCTTCACTGTTTTTACGGCTCTTTTCACGTCTCGGCTATCACAGAATGCTGAGGCACGTTCCTGGCTGGTTTCTCTCTCGTGTGTGGGGTGTGTGCATGTAAATGCCAAGCACCGGGTTTATCCCTTGCCACGCGCTTCCCCTTGGGGAACCGTAAGTTTGTCTTCTGTGTCTTTCGGTCTGTCTCTGTTTTATAAACAAGTTCATTGGTATCTCATTTTTAAAAATTACATTCCACATATGAGTGATATCGTGTGATGCTTTAACAACATTTATTCCTGCAGCCCAACGTGCGCTGTCTTTTCGTCTGCGTCTCCAGTTTCTTCGTCAGACTCTCACAGTCTTCTGAGCACCGGCCTTTGGCCTCCGTCGGTAGGCCGATCACCAGGTGCTTTAACCTTTTTGATGCAGTGGTAAATGGGATTGTTTCCTTAAATTCTTCCTACAGTTTGTTGTTAGTGTATAGAAATACAACAGATTCCTGTATATTAATTTTGTATCCTGCAGCTTTACTGAATTCATTGATTAGCTCTAGTAGCTTTCTGGTGGTATCTTTAGGATTTTTCTATGTATAGTATCATGTTATCTGCAAACAGTGAACATTTTACTCCTTTTCCAGCTTGAAATTCTTTCATTTTTCTTCTCTGAATGCCATGGCTAGGACCTCTAGAACTATGCTGAATAAAAATGGTGAGAGTGGATGGGCATGCTTATCTTGTCCTGATCTCAGACGCCTTTGGGTTTTCAACACCGAGAATGCTGTTTGCTGTGGGTTTGTCAGGTATGGTGCTTATCATGTTGAGGTATGTTCCCTCTATACCCACTTTCTGAAGGGTTTTTTTAAATCATAAACGGATGTTGAACTTTGTCACAAGCTTTTTCTGCATCTAGTCAGGTGATCACGTGATTTCAGTTCTTCAATTTGTCAGTGCGATGTGTCACACTGATTGATTTATGGATCCTGAAAAAGCCTTGCGTCCCTGGGATAAATCCTGCTTGATCATGGTGTCTGGCCCTTTGTTGTTGGCTTCAGTCTGCCACTCTTTTGTTGAGGGTTTTTGCGTCTATGTTCATCAGTGACGTTGGCCTGTAATTTTCTTTTTGCGAGATCTTTGTCTGGTTTGGGTGTCAGGGTACTGCTGGCTTCCTAGAATAAGTTTGGAAGTGTTCCTACCTCTGTGATTTTTTTTTTTTTAATAGTTTGAGAAGGATAGGTGTTCACTCTTCTCTAAGTGTTTGGCAGAATTCACCTCTGCGGCCGTCTAGTCCTGGACTTTGGTTTTTTTGGGAGTTTTAAAATTACCGATTCAATTTCATTACTGGTAATTTGTATGTTTATACGTTCTATTTCTTCCTGACTCAGTCTGGGGAGATTGTACACTTTTAGGAATTTGTCCACTTCTCCTAGGTTGTCCATTTTATCATCATTCTTTCTTGGTTAACAGATATTAACCCTCAGCTATGTGCTGGGCACTGGAGACCCAGTGGCCATAAAGACAGACAAAGTCCTACCCTCGGGAAAGTTAACAGCATGTTAATTAAACCTCGTGCTTCCTCAGTCCGTATAACGCACTAGGTCCTGTGTGTTGCAATTTACATGCATTAGTTCATTCAATCACTGCGATAATTCTGTCACCGCTCCCATTTTATAAATAGAGACAGGCAGGCACAGAGAAGTGATGTCGCTTGCCCTAAACCGCACAGCAGTAAATGGCAGAGGCAGGCTTGAACTCAGGGTGTCTGCTCCAGCGTCCCTGCTTTTAACTACCACTATCCTGCACAGCCTCTAGGAAGTGAGAAGTAGCGTTTCAGATAGCGGTACACGCCATAAGGAGACAGAAACGGAGGAGGAGGGGTGCTGAAGCCAGGGTGGTTGGTGCTGTGTCCTTGAAGTGTTGGCATTTGAACTGAGTCTTATGAACCCGAAAGAGCCAGCCCCGCAGAAGCCAGAGGGACAAGCACAGCACGCTGGGAGTGGATTCACCTGGCTGCAGCTGGGAGGCTGGCTTGACGGAGCCTGGGTGGAGGCAGAGAGGCCTGGGAGGAGGCTGTGACTTCCTCGGGGGAGAGACGATGGCAGGTCAGTGAAGAGGGCGGGCAGACAGAGGGGGGGCCCAGGGAAGCAGGGCCAGAGCATGGTGACCTGTCAGAGGTGGCTAGAGGAAGTTCATGGCACTCTGTGCCTGGCATGGGCGTCCCGACCGGAATCCACTGTCTTCCTTGAGCCTCTGTGGAGCCGGTGGAGGCTCGGGACCCTGTGTGTGGCTGGCGTGGGACAGCCTCGGCCAGAGCCCTTGTCCCTCCTCCTGGTGGGGGGCTTTGAAGCTGTCACTTCTCATTCCCCTGAGACTGTCCTCCCTTGAACCTGGGGATGGGCGACCTCCTAGGGGCTCAGGGAACATGTTGCAGTCTCTTCTGAAGCTGCAGGGCTCGGCTGCAACTCAGGTGGAGAAAAGGACTCCCCTGACCCGGGTCTCGCTGAGTGAGTCCCTTGAGTTTGGGGGCAGGGAGTCTGCAAGGATTGGGGTCCCTGGGCCTTCTGCTGGGCACAGCACATCCCCGTGAGGCCTCGGGAAGGCCCAGTTCCCAGCCCGGGGAACTTTGAGCTGGTTTTAAACATAATTGCAGAAGACATGTGAGTGTGTGCACACAGACGTGTGCTCACGTATGTACATCTGGACGACATGCAAACTTGATCCTCCCCACCCGCATGCGGATGACTCTGCCGCCTCTGGGGTGCCCTGTGTCAGGAAAGGGCTCCCCCAGGAGGCACGAGTCCTGGCCTTGATGGTCCCTCTGCTGTGCGTGTGGTCTGGGGTAGAGGCCCGCACCTCCCTGGACCTCAGTTTCTCTGTCTTGAAAACAGGAGGTTTGGTGCACATCCTAGGCCGGGTGCTGCGTGCACAAACGCCACGTTCAGCGTGCGGTCAGGCTTTGCGCCCTCCTCGCGGTGCTTGTCAACATACAGAAAGAGGAGGAGGCTTTACCCTGAAAACCTGAATACTCAGCCCTTCTTGAAAAACCACACGGTCTGGCCACAGGGCGGCCCACATCCCCACTCGGCCGCCGTGGGCCCGAGCTGAGCCGCTCACCTCCCGCAGTTTTGTTACACACGGACCTTCAACACCAAAGTCCTGGACTTCCTAATTCTTGACTTGGCCTCTTAGGATTTTCACCTATTTAGTCTGTTTTGTTGAAAAGCCACATTTAGAAATAAACCAAAGAGGGAAAAAAATACCTTTGCCCAACACAGAGCCAAATGCTTATTACCGTATGCCGTGTTTGAGGAGCCTCATCCTTGTGGGGGGAATGGCAGTAATAGTAGAAGTAGTGGGTTTTTTCAATTTTCACCGGAGTATAGCTGCTTGGCAAGGTCGTGTTGGTTTCTGCTGTTCAGCAAAGTGAATCAGCCATACGTGTATGTGTACCCCGTTTTGGATTTCCTTCCCATTTCGGCCCCCACGGGGCGCTGAGTAGAGTTCTCTGTGCCACACGGTACTTCTCCTAGTGACCTGTTTTATAAGTAGCAGTGCGCATGCGCTAATCCCGGCCTCCACCGCCCCCTCCACCGCCCCTTCCTCCCTTGGTGTTCGTGTTTGCTCTCTAGCTCCGTGTCTCTCTTTCTGCTTTGCGTGTATGTTCATCTGTACCACTTTCGGAGATGTCATACATATATACGTGTGTGTGTGTTAATATACGGTATTTCTTTTTCTTTCTGACTTACTTCACTGTGTATGACAGTCTCTAAGTCGATGTATGTCTCTGAAAGTTAACCAGTTTCATTCCTTTTTATGGCTGAGTAATATCCCATTGTGTTAGGTGCCACATCTTCTTTATCCATTCATCTGCTGTTGGACATTTAGGTTTCTTCCATGTCCCGGCTATTGTAAAGAGTGCTGCATGAACATTGGGCTACGTGTGTCTTTTTGAATTACGGTTTTCTCAGGGTGTAACCATCGGAGAAGGCACTGGCACCCCACTCCAGGACTCTTGCCTGGAAAATCCCATGGACGGAGGAGCCTGGTGGGCTGCAGTCCCTGGGGTCGCAAAGAGTCAGACACGACTGAGCGACTGCACTTTTTAACTTTTCACTTTCATGCATTGGAGAAGGAAATGGCAACCCACTCCAGTGTTCTTGCCTGGAGAATCCCAGGGACGGCGGAGCCTGGTGGGCTGCCGTTTATGGGGTCGCACAGAGTCGGACACGACTGAAGCGACTTAGCAGCAGTGGGATTTCTAAATCAATGGTAGCTTTATTTTTATTTTTTCTGGAACCTCCACACTGTTGCCTATAGTGGCTATATCAGTTTACATTTCCACCAGCAGTGAAAGAGGGTTCCCTTTTTCTCCAGTAAATCCGCTCCAGCATTTATTGGTCATAAATGTTTGGACGATGGCGTGAGGTGATACCTCATTGTAGTCTGATTTGCACGTCTCTAATAATGAGCATTGTTGAGCGTCTTTTCATGTATTTGTTGGCCATCTCTGTGTTTTCTTTAGAGAAATGTCTGTTTAGGTCTTCTGCCCAATTTTTGATTGTTTTTTGTTTGTTTCTTTGATATTGAGCTGCATGAGCTGTTTGTACATTTTGGAGATTCAGTTCAGTTCAGTCGCTCAGCCATGTCCGAATCTCCGCAACCCTATGAACCTCAGCACGCCAGGTCTCTCTATCCGTCACCAACTCCCAGAGATTAATCTCTGTCAGTTGCGTCATTTGAAAATATTTCCTCCCATTCTGATGGTTGTCTTTTCATTGCTTTTTTAATATAAAATATATTAACTATCTATTGTCTTTTAAAAAATAATTGTATTTAGTTACTTTTGGCTGTGCTGGGTCTTCATCACTGCACATGGGCCTTTTCTAGTTGCAGCGAGCAGGAGCTAGGCTCTAGTGGTGATGCACGGACTTCTCGTTGGGGTGGCTCTGTGGAGCACGGCTGTGGGGTCCTGTGGAGCACGGCTCTAGGGCACACAGGCTTCTAGCTGTGGCTCGCAGGCTCTAGAGCCGCGGGCTCAGTCGTCGTGGCACGTGGGCGTAGTTGCTCTGTGCCATGTGGGATCTTCCCAGACCAGGGAGCGAACTGGCGTCCCCTGCGTTGCAAGGCAGACTCTTAAACCACTGGACCACCAGGGAAGCCCCATTGTCTTTTACAGCGTTGTGTTCATTTCTGCTGTACAAAGTCATGAATCAGCTATATGAGTACGTGTGTCCCTTCCCTTGTGAGCCTCCCTCCCACCCCCTCATCTCACCCCTCTAGGTCATCATAGAGCGCTGAGATGAACTCCCTGTGTCACACAGCAGTTTCCCACTCACTTCAGTCGTGTCCAACTCTGTGATCCCATGTACCGCAGCACGCCAGGCTTCCCTGTCCATCACCAACTCTCCCGGAGCTTACTCAAACTCATGTCCATTGAGTCGGTGATGCCATCCAACTGTCTCATCCTCTGTCGTCCTCTTCTCCTCCCGTCTTCAGTTTTTCCCAGCATCAGGGTCTTTTCCAATGAGTCAGCTCTTCACATCAGGTGGCCAAAGTATTGGAGTTTCAGCTTTAGTGTCAGTCCTTCCAATGAACACCCAGGACTGATTTCCATTAGGATGGACTGGTTGGATCTCCTTGCAGTCCAAGGGACTCTCAAGAGTCTTCTCCAACACCACAGTTCAAAAGCATCGATTCTTCAGTGCTCAGCTTTGTTTATAGTGCAAAGTCTCACATTCATACATGACTACTGAAAAAACCATAGCTTTGACTAGATGGACCTTTGTTGGCAAAGTAATGTCTCTGCTTTTTAATATGCTGTCTAGGTTGGTCGTAGCTTTTCTTCCAAGGAACAAGCGTCTTTTAATTTCATGGCTGCCGTCACCATCTGCAGTGATTTTGGAGACCAAAAAATACAGCCCCTCACTGTTTGCATTGTTTCCCCATCTATTTGCCATGAAGTGATGGGACTGGATGCCATGATCTTAGTTTTCTGAATGTTGAGTTCAGAGTGTGAACTCAAAAAGCCAGCTTTTTCACTCTCCTCTTTCACTTTCATCAAGAGGCTCTTTAGTTCTTCTTCACTTTCTGCCGTAAGGGTGGTGTCATTGCATATCTGAGGTTATTGATATTTCTCTCAGCAATCTTGATTCCAGCTTGTACTTTATCCCCCCTGGCATTTCTCATGATGTACTCTGCATGTAAGTTTAATAAGCAGGGTGACAGTATACAGCCTTGACGTACTTCTTTCCTAGTCTGCTGGCAATGCAAGAGGCCTGGGTTTGATCCCTGGAGGAGGAAACGGCAATCCCTCATAGTGCATTCACGCACAGGCACACTGCAGTGTGGTCTAGAACACCAAGTGCTTTCCCACCAGCTGGTTCCCCACCAGCTATCTATTGTACACGTGTTAGTGTGTGGGCCTAGAAAGACGGTGCTGCTGAACCTATTTGCAGGGCAGGAATAGACACAGATGTGGACGATGGACTTGAGGACCAGCGGGGAAGGAGAGGGTGGCATGAATCGAGAGACTGGCACTGGCACGCATGCACTGACGGGTGTGAGACAGGCGGCTAGTGAGACGCTGTTGCACGCACAGGGCGTTCATCCCAGCGCTCCACGATGACCACAAATGACCCACTTTGTGCCTTCCTCTGGCTGCGTATATGCTCCACTGTGTGTGCACCACCTCTTCTTTGCCCGTTCATCTGTTGATGGACATCCAGGCTGCTTCCGTGTCCTGGCTGCTGTAACTGGCGCTGCAGGGAGCCTTGGGCTACACGTGTCTTCCTCAGGGTATGTACCTAGGAGTGGGATTGCTGGCTCATGCGACGGTTTTATTTTTAGTTTTCTCAGGAACCTCCCTACTGTTCTCCGCACTGCTTGTATCACTTTACATTTCCACCAGCAGTGAAAGACGGTGCTCTTTTTCTCCAGTAAATCCTCTCCAGCTTGTACTGTTTGTAGATTTTCAGATGATGGCCGTTCTGACCAGTGTGAGGTAATATGCCTCACTGTGGTTTTGATTTGTGTTTCTCTGATAATTAGGGGTGTTGAGCGTCTTTTCATACAGCCATCTGCAGTCTTCTTTAGAGAAGAAGTTTAGGCCTTCCGCCCATTTTTCGATTGGGTTGTTGGTTTTGTTTTTGATATTGAGCTGCATGAACTGTTTGTATATTTTGGAGATTAATTCCTGTCTATTGCTTCATTTGCAATATTTTCTCCTATTCAGAGGAGAATATGATCTTCCATCTTTATGGCTTTCTCTGCTGTGAAATAGCTTTTAAGTCCCATTTGTTTATTTTGTTTTTATTTTCATTACTGTAGGAGGTGGGTCAGGAAGGCTTTCCTGTGATTTATGTCAAAAAGTGTTCTGCCTATGTTTTCCTCTAAGTCTTATAGTGAACAGTCTTACATTTAGGTCTTTAATCCATTTTCGTGTATGGTGTTAGTAGGTTCTTATTTCAGTCTTTGACATGTAGCTGTCCAGTTTTCCCAGCACCACTTACTGAAGAGACTGTCTTTTGTCCATTGTATATTCCAGCCTCCTTTGTCAGATGAGGTGATTAGACGTATGTGGGTTTATCTCTGGGCTTTCTGTCCTGTTGGATTGACCTGTGTGTGAGTTTCTATGTCAGTACCAGACACTTTTGATGACTGTAGCTTTGTAGTATTGTCTGAAGTCAGGGAGCCTGACTCCTCCAGCTCTGTTTTTCTCTCTCAAGATCACTTTGACTATTTGGCATCTTTTGTGTTTCCATACAAAGTTTAAGTTTTTTTAATCTAATTCTGTGAAAAATGCCATTAGTAATTTGATAGGGATTACATTGAATCTATAGATTGCTTTGGGTAGTATGGTCATTTTCACAATATTGATTCTTCCAATCCAGCAACATGGTATTTCTTGCCATCTGTTTGCATCTTCATCAGTATCTTATAGTTTTCCGAGTATAGGTCTTTTGCCTCCTTAGGTAGGTTTATTCCTAGGTATTTTATTTTTTTGCAATAATAAATGGAATTGTTTCCTTAATTCCTCTTTCTGATCTTTCATTGTTAGTATATAGGAAAGCAAGAGATTTCTGTGCATTAATTCTGTATCCTGCGACTTTACCAGATTCATTGATTACATCGGTAGTTTTCTGGTGGCATTTTTAGAGTTTTCTATGTAAAGTATTATGTCGTCTGCAAACAGTGAGTCTTCTTTTCCAATTTGGATTTCCTTTATTTCTTTTTCTTCTCTGATTGCCATGGCTGGACTTCCAAAGTGATAGTGAATAATAGCGGTGAGAGTGGACATCCTTGTCTTGTTCCTGATCTTAGAGGAAATGCTTTCAGTTTTTCACCATTGAGAATGATGTTTGCTGTGAGTTTGTTGTATTTGGCCTTTATTATGTTGAGGTACAGGAAACAGGGATCAAGACCATCCCCAAGAAAAAGAAATGCAAAAAAAAGCAAAATGGCTATCTGAGGAGGCCTTAAAAATAGATGTGAAAAGAGGAGAAGTGAAAGCAAAAAAGAAAAGGAAAGATATACCCATCTGAATGCAGAGTTCCAAAGATTAACAAGAAGAGATAAGAAAGCTTTCCTCAGTGATCAGTGCAAAGAAATAGAGGAAAAATCAATAGAATGGGAAAGACTAGAGATCTCTTCAAGAAAATTAGAGCTACCAAGGCAACATTTCATGCAAAGATGGGTTCAATAAAGGCCAGAAATGGTATGGACCTAACAGAAGCAGAAGATATTAAGAAGAGAAAATACACAGAAGAGCTGTACAAAAAATATCTTCATGACTCAGATAATCATGATGGTGTAATCACTCACCTAGAGCCAGACATCCTGGAATGTGAAATCAAGTGGGCCTTAGAAAGCATCACTACGAACAAAGCTAGTGGAGGTGATCGAATTCCAGTTGAGCTATTCCAAATTCTGAAAGATGACGCTGTGAAAGCGCTGCACTCAATATGCCAGCAAATGTGGAAAACTCAGCCATGGCCACAGGACTGGAAAAGGTCAGTTTTCATTCCAATCCCAAAGAACAACAATGCCAAAGAATGCTCAAACTACTGCACAATTGCATTCATCTCACATGCTAGTAAAGTAATGCTCAAAATTCTCCAAGCCAGGCTTCAGCAATATGTGAACTGTGAACTTCCAGATGTTCAAGCTGGTTTTAGAAAAGGCAGAGGAACCAGAGATCAAATGCGAACATCTGATGGATCATGGAAAAAGCAAGAGAGTTCCAGAAAAACATCTATTTCTGCTTTATTGACTATGCCAAAGCCTTTGACTGTGTGGATCACAATAAACTGTCGAAAATTCTGAAAGAGAGAGGAATACCAGACCACCTGACCTGCCTCTTGAGAAATCTGTATGCAGGTCAGAAAGCAACAGTTAGAACTGGACATGGAACAACAGACTGGTTCCAAATAGGAAAAGGAGTTCGTCAAGGCTGTATATTGTCACCCTGGTTATTTAACTTATATGCAGAGTACATCATGAGAAACGCTGGGCTGGATGAAGCACAAGCTGGAATCAAGATTGCCGGGAGAAATATCAGTAACCTCAGATATGCAGATGACACCACCCTTATGGCAGAAAGTGAAGAGGAACTAAAAAGCCTCTTGATGAAAGTGAAAGAGGAGAGTGAAAAAGTTGGCTTAAAGCTCAACATTCAGAAAACGAAGATCATGGCATCCGGTCCCATCACTTCATGGGAAATAGATGGGGAAACAGTGGAAACAGGGTCAGACTTTATTTTGGGGGCTCCAAAATCACTGCAGATGGTGATTGCAGCCATGAAATTAAAAGACGCTTACTCCTTGGAAGGAAAGTTATGACCATCCTAGATAGCATATTAAAAAGCAGAAACATTACTTTGCCAACAAAGCTCTGTCTAGTCAAGGCTATGGTTTTTCCAGTGGTCATGTATGGATGTGAGAGTTGGACTGTGAAGAAAGCTGAGCACCGAAGAATTGATGCTTTTGAGCTGTGGTGTTGGAGCAGACTCTTGAGAGTCCCTTGGACTGCAAGGAGATCCAACCAGTCCACCCTAAAGGAGATCAGTCCTGGGTGTTCATTGGAAGGACTGATGTTGAAGCTGAAACTCCAATACTTTGGCCACCTGATGCGAAGAGCTGACTCATTTGAAAAGACCCTGATGCCGGGAAAGATTGAGGGCAAGAGGAGAAGGGGATGACAGAGGATGAGATGGTTGGATGGCATCACCGACTCGATGGAGATGAGTTTGGGTAGGCTCTGGGAGTTGGTAATGGACAGGGAGGCCTGGGGTGCTGCAGTTCAAGGGGTTGCAAAGAGTCGGACACAACTGAGCGACTGAACTGAACTCAACTGAGTATTGCTCCTCCAGGTTTCCTTTAATTTCCTTTTGTATGGAATATCTTTTTTCAGTCCCTCACTTTCAGTCTCTGCGTGTCCCTAGGTCTAAAGTGGGCATCTTGTATGGGTCTTATTTTTGTATCCATTCAGCCAGTCCATGTATTTTGGTTGGAGCATTTAATCCATTTTCATTTAAGGTAATTATTGGTATGTATGTTCCTATTACTATTTTCTTAATTGTTTTGGGTTTGCTTTCGTAGGTCTTTTCCTTCACTTGTGTTTCCCACTTGGAGAAGTTCCTTTAGCATTTGTTGTAAAGCTAGTTTGGTGGTGCTGAATTTTTTTTAGCTTTTGCTTGTCTGTAAAGCTTTTGATTTCTCCATCAGATCTGAATGATATCCTTGCTGGGTAGAGTAATGTTGGTTTGTAGGTTTCTCCCTTTCATCAATTTAAATATATCTGGCCACTCCCTTCTGGCCTGCAGAGTTTCTGGTGAAGAAATCAGCTGATAAACTTTTGGGGATTCCCTTGTATACTATCTGTTGCTTTTCCCTTGCTGCTTTTAATACTTTTTGCTTTGAATTTACTTTTTGCTAGTTTGATTAATATGTGACTTGGCGAGTTTCTCCCTGGGTTTGTCCTGTGTGGGACTCTCTATGCCTCCCAGACTTGGGCGACTGCAGTGGGCCCGTGCTGAGTGACTCATTTCCCTCAGTTTTGTTACACCAGGGCCCCGGCATCTGAGCATTCAACACCATAGTCCTGGATTTTCTAAGTTTTGATTCAGCTTCTTACGATTTTGGCCTTTTTAGAGTCTGTTTTATTGAAAAGCCACTTTAGAAATAAGCTCAAGAGGGAAAAAATACCTTTGCCCAACACAGAGCCAAATATTTATTGCTCTACACTGTATCTGAAGAATCTCACCCTTATGGGGAGAATAATAGTAACAGCAATAATTAATAATACTAATATTTAGCATTGACCCATTGCTCTGCTGCTGAAAGGGCCATGCACTTGTTACTGGGAGGGAGGACCTTCACAACAGCCCTGTGAAGTAGGGATTATTCCCCACTTTTCAGGTGAAGAAGCTGGGGCTCAGAGCACAGCTGAGCTGGGCATCTTGGAGAGAAGGCAGGCCACAGGCTTGGGAATTAACATTATTCTACGGTGCCAAAACTGTGGTGTTGGAGAAGATTCTTGAGAGTCCCTTGGACTGCAAGGAGATCCAACCAGTCCATCCTAATGGAGATCAGTCCTGACTGTTCACTGGAAGGACTGATGCTGAAGCTGAAACTCCAATACTTTGGCCACCTGATGTGAAGAGCTGACTCATTTGAAAAGACCCTGATGCTGGGAAAGACTGAAGGCAGGAGAAGAAGGGGAAGACAGAGGATGAGATGGTTGGATGGCATCACTAACTCAATGGCCATGAGTTTGAGTAAACTCCAGGAGTTGGTGATGGACATGGAGGCCTGGCGTGCTGCAGTCCATGGGGTCTCAAAAAGTGGGACACGACTGAACTAAACTGAACTGAAGGTGCCACATGAAGGCTGGCATTCTTCTTAAAGGCCTGGTTGCCCTCATGCCAGGCCCGTTCCTTACCTGGAGAGATGGAAGTCATGGGGTGACTTCTGGTATCATGTTATGTGATTAACATTAAGTGGTCTGGGGAGTGTGGTCAGAGCCTCCCCTTTGTCAGGTGCTGTGAGACAGGAGCAGGACCGCAGGACTGGGGAGCCTCTACTCATGGTAGATGCCGGAGGTTTTCCAAGGTGGGGATAAAACTGTGACCTGGGGTGGGGTGCAAGAAACGTCCATATGTTTCCTCTCCCTAATCCCATCTGTCCACCCACCTATCCACCCATTCACTCATCTGTCCACTTACCCTCCCACCCATCAGCTCATTCATCCACCCACACTCATTCACCCAACCATCTACCCATCCATCCGTCCATCTACACATCCATCTACCAACCCACCTTCTTACCCCTTCATCCATATCCAACCATCTATCTATCCACTTACCCACCCACTTACCCACCCATCCATTAACATCCGTCTGTCCATCCAATTGGGCTTCCCAGGTGGCTTAGTGGTAAAGAATCCACCTGCCAAGCAGGAGGCATGGGTTCAATCCCTGGGTCCAGAAGATTCCCTGAAGAAGGAAATGGCAACCCACTCCAGGATTCTTGGCTGGAAAATTCCATGCACAGAGGAACCTGACAGGCCTATCCATCTATCCATATACCCATCTACTCACTCATCCATCCATTCATCTTTCTACCCACCCACCCAGGCACTTATCCATCCACCTACTAATCCATTCATTCATCTATCCAGCCACTTACCTAATCATCCACTATCCATCCACTTATCCATCTACCATCTACTCACTCATCCATCCACCCATCTGTCTTCCCATGCACCCCCCACCCACTTACCCACCTACCCATTATCCATCTACCTATTCATCTACCCACTCATCCATCCATCTAGCCATCCACTGACTCACCCACCTACCCACCCATCATCCATCCATCCATCAATTCACTCATCCATCCATCCAGCTATCCATCTACCCATCCACCTACCCACCATCCTTTATCCATCCATCCACTTATCCACCCACCCACTTACCCACTTATCTATTATTTATCCATCTATCCATTCATCCATCTACTCACTCATCCATCCATTCATCCATTTACCCATCCACCAACCCACTCACTTACCCACCCATTATCCGTCCACTCATCCACTTATCCATCCTACTAGCCAATAATACATCCATCTATCTACCCACTCACTTACCTATCCATCCATTATCTATCCACTTACCCATCTTCCATCCACTCACTCATCCGTCCATCTACCTATCCATTCATCCACCTATCCATCCACCCATCCCTCTCCCATTGAGTGACCCACCCATGTACCCACCTATCCATTATCCATGCATCCACCTACCTGTCCACTCACTCATCCATGTACCCATCCACCTACCCACCCACCTTTTATCCATCTATCCATCCACCCATCTACTCACTCATCCATCCATCCATCTACCTACCCACTTACCTATCCACCCATTATCCATCCATCTTTCTATCCACCCATCCACTCACTCATTCATCTATTCACCTATCCATCTAGTGACCGACTCACCCACCTACCCATTATTCACCCATCTATACATCCACCTATCCACTCACTCATCCACCCCCTACCCACTTACCCACCCATCCATTACCATCCACTTATTCATCCACCCACTCACCCATCCATCTACCCATTCACTGACCCACCCACCTACCCACCCATCTATTATCCATTTATCCTTCCACTTACCCATCTGTCCACCCATCTATTCATCCATCCATCTCTTCATTCACTGATCCATCCACCTACCCACTGACCTCCCACCTATCCATCCACCTAGCTATCCATCTACCCATCTACTTATCCACTCATCCATTATCCATCCATCTTTCTATCCACCCATCCATTCACCTATCCATCTAGTGACCCACTCACCCCCCTATCCATTACTCACCCATCTATACATCCACCTATCCACTCACTCATCCACCCCCTACCCACTTACTCACCCATCCATTACCATCTACTTATTCATCCACCCACTCACCCATCCATCTTTCTATCCACCCATCCACTCATTCATCTGTCCATCCACTCATCCCTTTGCGTGCCTGCACATCCAGACACCCATGTAAAGAAGACAAAAAAGGTGCAAGGGAAGAAGTCAAGCAACTGTCCAGTCATTTTATTTGTCCATGCTGTGATCCAGGCCCACTGCTAGCATCGGGGAGTCTGACACAGCCTATAGGCACCGAGGGGCTCCCAGTGTGTGGGGCCAGGGGGCTGTTGTCTCAGAGGTATCAGTTTCATCAGTGTCTGTGGGCACAGAGTTCAGAGGTGCCATCTCTTCTTGGTGGCTCAACACAATCGCCAAAGATCCCAGCAACCTGCATCACACCACAAGCCCTCACCCGCAAGCAGACACCCCCAGGACCAGAAGAGCAACAGGCACACAGCACCCTGAATCTCCCAGGCACGTGGAGAGAGATACACAGATAGCCATGTACATGCAGGAGCACACAAGACGTACACGTTGGCACCCGGAAGGTGCTTGAGGGGGCGTCACACGACAGTGCTAAGCATCCCTAAAGTGTGTGTGTATGTGTGTCTCACACACATACACACACACACACAGGGAAATGCAAACACACGCATTAGAACACCCACACCCTCCTGGAGGAGAGACTTCCAGGTTGAGAGGCGCTGGACACCGGTGGACCCAGTGCAGAGGCCTCATCCACACCTTTCTGTGCCCTGGGACTGTGCCATCCAGGAAGCCCTGCTGCTCGAGGGAGCCCCTCGCCCAGCTCTGCTGCCCCGTAACTGAGAGTGCCCAGCAGCGGCAGGGCATCCTGAGGAGGAGCGGGCTCCCTTGGTGACTTCTGCCAAGCGGTTATGACGTGTCCCTGTGACAGTCACGTGGGGCCCGGGACACGAGCCTGTGCTCCACACGGCTCCGCTCAAGGTCGCCACTCGGGGGCCCTGCTCCAAAGGCCGGGGTCAGGGCCCTGCCTCCTTCTCGGGGAAGCTGACGACACCACGGCCCAGGCGTCTGGGGCTGCTCCTACCCACTTGGCCAACAGGGCTGGAGAGCCAGCCGTGTAAGTCAGGGTCTCCGTGAGGCCTGGCCCCTCCTTACCCCAAAGGGAGTACCGGGATTAAGAAGCAGCACAGGCTGTGGAATGATACAGGCGGACTCAATATAAATAAAATATTCATATAAAAATAGTCTCTTACAAAATATTCTCTCTTATCCAGTGGCTCACTTTCTAGAAGGTGGGAACTGCTGGGGGGGTTAGCATTACCTTTCCCCTCTCTCTCTCTCTCTGTTCCAAACCGGACTTTTCTAATGGGGAGATTTGAGCTGGGGAGGACTACAGGCTGGGAACCGTATTCTAGAAAACGTCTCCCAATTCCACACCAGCTTAAATCTCTGGAGAATTAGCAGCAAACAGCAAAAAAAAATGTGTGTGTGTGTGTGTATCTATATACGTAGAAAGGATGTCTGCCCTTGCGCTTGAACATCTAGTGCGGCAAGGGGGTCTTCGCGAAATCAGCTAGGAAAAAGATCTGCCTGAAGAATCACTACGCACAGTTCTACTCCACTCCTCGTCCTAGCAGCAGAACATCCCACAGGGAAAGCCAGCGGTCCACGTTGATTGCAGAAAACGGATCCCGAGGAGGTGGAAGGGTTCTTGTTTAATTAAATAAATTAATATTATTTAATATCAGAATAAATTGTTAAATATTGCTATTACTGTTGAGGCCCCCGGGGTCTGGTGTTTCAGGCTCCGCTCCGGCAGAAGGCGGCGTCTGGGTGGGGCGTGGATGACGTCTTGGGGCCCGGGAGGGGTCCCCCGCCCCCCTCCCCACCGTCAGGGTCCCCCCCCGCCCCGCCCACCGTGCCAGCAGACAAGACAAGCTCAGCAGCGCTGTGGAGGTTGGGGCGGGAAGCTATGGAGGTTGGGGCCGGGCTGCGGGAGCGCGCAGGCCCTCCGCCGCCCCGCCGCGCGCGTGGCCTGGGCCCGCCGCTCACTTGCACGTGTAGACCTCGGTGCGCTCGCTGCACGTGTTACACTTGACGTAGCAGCACCAGTGGAACTTGCAGTTGCACTGCCACACGCGGGCGTACTGGTGGGTGTTGTAGCCGCGGCCGCAGCACATGAGGTCGCAGCCGCTGGCCTGGGGCGCCGTCTTGTTGCAGGCGCGGCCCTGCGTGCCCACGCTGCCCGTCGCCGGGTCCTCCTCGCAGTAGCTGGGCGACTTCTCGATGTACACCAGCTCAGTGTCCATGGGCTTGCGGTAGGACAGCGGCTTCTTGATCTTGAGGAAGGCGGGCCGCTTGTTGCGGCTGGCGCGCACGGGCTCCACGTGGACCGCCTCGTTGTACTTGTCCTTGAGCACGTAGCCCAGCTCGCGGAACTGCGGCAGCGTGGTCCAGCAGGTCTTCGTGGTGCAGGAGCCCGACACGCCGTGGCACTTGCACTCCAGCTTCATGTTTTCCTCCAGGATCTGTGGGGGCGGTGGGGAGAGCACAGCTTGTCATGGCAGGGCCGCGGGGCGCCCCGGGGCCACCCCCCACCCGCCCTGCTGCCCCGCCTGGCGGGTTTGGCCTGTGCTTTTCTTTCCGGGAGGCTGCCCTGCTGGATCAACTGGTAAAGAATCTGCCTGCAATGTGGGAGACCTGGGTGTGATCCTGGGGTTGGGAAGATCCCCTGGAGAAGGGCAAGGCTACGCACTCCAGTATTCTGGCCTGGAAAATTCCATGGACTGTATAGTCCATGCAGTCGCAAAGAGGCGAACACGACTGAGCCACTTCCACTTTCGCTTACTATCTTTCTGGTGCCGGAAGCTCAAACCTGGATGCAAAGCCTCCCCAGGACTCACCTGCTCTCCCTGCTCCCAACCCCGAGGGGGCCTCATGCCGCTGCTTAGATCCACGCAGGCCCGTCTTAACCACACGTGGGTTCTCTCAGGGCTGCGCCGGCTTAAAATCACTTCAGAACCAACGTTTGAAAGCCAGGAGGAGACTTTCAAAGGCAGGCTGCGAGGTGTTCTGCCAGGCCAACAGAACAGGTACCCGGCAACTCCGGAGTGATGCTCGAAATTATTCATAACCAGAGCAGCTGGGCGCTGACCTGCTGGCGTGGGAGCTGGCCACAGAGGCCAGCACGGCGGTCCAGCGGCGTCTGGCTCACCTCGACCAGCTCGGCCACCCGGGCAGTGATACACGGAGCTGTGCCAGCCTCCGCCTCCCTCCCAGGCTGGCAGCCCTCAGCTCGCCCCCGTCCTTACTGTTCCCTGGAGCCGTAAGGACTGGTTTAAGTCCCAGATCTAACATGAGCCTGCTGAGCGCCCTCAGGCAGCTTGCTTGTTTCCCCATGTGCAGAACCAGGGCGACGGCTGTACTTCATTATAACCCTCCAGTGAGATGCTGGTCAGAAAGGAGAGAGGGCGGACTTCTGAGACACACAGGAAGCTCAGCTATCTAAGACACAACGTGGCACGGAAGAAGCCGGGCACAAAAGAGGACCTACTACGTGACGGCAGTGACAGAAAGTTCCAGGAAAGGCAAAGCTGACGACTGGGCTCCGTGCCATCTGTATTTTCAGAAATGGGCCGAGATGGCCCATGGCCTGGATTTTGCTGGCCCCGCTGTGGACACGTCTGAGCGACTCTCTGCGACCCCATGGACTGCAGCGCAGCAGGCCTCCCTGTCCTTCCCCATCTCCCGGAGTTTGTTCAAACTCACGTCCGTCGAGTCGGTGATGCCATCCCACAGTCTCATCCTCTGTCACCTCCTTCCCCTCCTGACCTCAATCTTTCCCAGCATCAGGGCCTCTTCCAATGAGGCAGCTCTTGGAATAGCCCAACAATTAAAGAAGACAACGTTTACCAACCCCCCCACAGGACAGGATATTTATATTGCTATCTAGGTTGAGTTTTTTTTTTTCCAGTTTTTGTCTCCTTCCCTCCCTCCTTTCTTTCTGTTGTAAATTGATTTAAACTCTGTGCATGAAGAGGCATCTTTGGGGTCACAGTGTCTCCTCCTTCCAGGCCATCTTCAGCCTGATGTCATCCTAACAGGCCCTCGCTGCTGTGCGCCAGGCACGGGATGGGCACGTGCTGGTGGGCGCCGTTTCTGGGTCACTGCGTGTGAGCGTGTGAGCGGTCCTTCATCCACACTGCCCGGCTGCCTTTGCCTGTGACAGCGACAGGCTGAGTGCGGGAGGGAGGGAGTGGCCTGGGCACACTCTGGGTCCAGGCGTTTATGTTCTTGTTTCGCTGCTAAGTTGTGTCCGACGCTTTGCAACCCCATAGACCGCAGCCCGCCAGGCTCCTCTGTCCATGCGATTCTCCAGGCAAGAAGACTGGAGTGGGTCGCCATTCCCTTCTCCAGGGCATCTTCCCGACCCAGGGGTCAAACTGCGTCTCCTGCACTGGCAGGTGGACTCCTTACCACCAAGCCACCAGGGAAGCCCGTGCACTGGCGTCTTATTTAACTCTGGGGTTAGTAGGATTCCATTTAATGAGGCAAAAACCAAGGCTCAGCTGACTCCCAGAGCGGGTCTGTGAGGTGTTCGGAGGCCAGAGTCTTGTTGTCGAGGGGTGCGAGTCAAGTGCTTGGTGGCTGAATACTTGCTGTGTGATCTTGGGGTTGTCAACCCCCTCTCTGAGCCTCAGCTGCCTTCAGTGAACATGGAGTGATGGGAGCATCTTCTCTGACAAAAGTTAAGGGGGCTGGGATAGAACCTGATGTTCCAAAAGTAGCCATTAGTTCTGCCTCTGGGCTGGGCCTGTGTGGGTGCTGGGGACACAGAGGTGACCAGGTCAGATCCCTGTCTCCAAGGACAGGCCTGTGTCCAGGGTCCTCTTGGCCCCAGACGCTCCGAGTCCAAGAGGTGATTGGTCACGATACTCAACAGGAAGGAAACCCACAGTGTCTGTACTTAAACACGCCAGCGAGGCCAGGGCACCAGAGTGTCCTGGGACTCAGCTGAACGCCTGCTTCCAGGACACCTGTTGTGTGATCCCCACATGGTGCAGCTGGTGGGGGGAGCAGCCCCCCAAGTCACACAGATGTCCCTTGTGGTCATCAGTGAGCAGACAGTCGCCAGGTGTCACCTTTCCGTGTTGGCCTAAAAAGCAGGTGTCGTATGTGTTGGGGGCAGAGTTCAGCAGGCGTTTCTGGGGCCTGATGCCCTGGCTGGTGGATCTTAGAGCATCAGAGCCTCCCACACGGATGCCTGGGGTGAGGGGCATTCAGAACAGGTTCTGACACTGAGCAGGGGTGAGGACACGGAGCACCTGGCTTGGAAGTGGTTCCCTCCGAGGCGCTTGCCCTGGAAATCACATGCCCGGAAACAGGTTCAGGGATGTTCCTGCCAGCAGAGTTTGTGACGGCTTTGTGGGCACGATCTGATGTCCGTCCATGGTAAGATGGATAAACGGAGGTGAGTGGGCTCAACGGGGCCCTCGAGGACAGGGACCTTGAACAGCCAGAGCAGCAGAGGTCAACCTCGGAACACAGTGGAGAGGGAAGGGGGCAGCCATGGGAGCGCTGCGCGGAATGACTGCGTGCATATCACGTCCAAAGGCGGCAGAATGGACTGGAGAGAAAGGAGAGTCACAGGTATACCGAGACAGGGTATCCCTGGGGTGGGAGGCGAGGCACGGCTGGCTAGGGTCACCCAGGGGCTCCTGGGGTCCTGGCAGCATTCTGTTCCTTGATATGGGCGCTTTCTCTTTATTCCTTTAAATCCTCGTGGACGATCTGAGAGCTCTTTTTGTACATGAGCTGCGCTTGCAATTTATAAAAATGCAACGGGCGCAGGAGCCCACAAGCACAGGGAGAGAGAATGCACGTCAGTAGCTCCGGGAAAACACGGATCAGCACCGCGGTGAGACAGCACGCACCACCCACCGGGGTGCGCGAGAGGAAAGAGAGGGCCGCCGTTGCAGCAGGATGTGGAGAAGTGTGGCCTCGTGTGCTGCTGGGGGGATGTGAGCAGGCGAGCCCCCAGAGACAGGCTGGCAGCTCCTCCGTGTTAAACACATGGCTACCGAATGACCCGGGACCGTGCTCCCCACCCCTCATCTCACAGGCTGAAATCCTAGCCCCCAAAGGGAGGGTAGTGGGGATCCTTTGGGAGGGTCGTCAGTCACAAATGAAGCCCTCATGAATGCTCTTGGTGCCTCGTGAAGGAAGCTCCAGAGAGCCCCTTCCAGCCCAGGAGGACCGAGAGAAGGTCCCGGCTGAGAGCCAGGAAGCGGGTCCTCACCAGGGCACAAGCCGCACCTTGAGCCCCCTGCTCCCAGAACTGGGAGAAGCACGTTGCTGTTGTTTTGCTCCTGTGCCACCCAGTCTGGGGCACTCTTCTGGAGCTGCTCGGGCACCCCGAGACACCCAGCAATTCTCCCTAGGTGTTGGGTTGGCCACAGAGGTCATTTCAGTTTTTCTGTAAGATGTTAGAGCAAGGATAACGAGAAATCTGTTCATCACCTGTGCACACCTGGGTCCATGCTTTTATAGGTGGTGTCTTACTTCATGATTCCACTTAACAAGGCAAAAGCTAAGGGTCAGCTACCTCCTAGAGCTGGTCTGTGCGGTGTTCGGAGGCCCGGGTCTTATTGCCGAGGGTGTGAGTCAAGTGGTTGGTGGCTGCTTATTTGCTGTGTGACCTTGGGATTGTCACTCCCACTCTGAGCCTCAGCTGCCTTCAGTAAACATGGAGTGAAGACAATTCGATCTTTTGTGGCAAAAGTTGCAGGGGGGTGTGGCTGGGAGAGAATCAGATGTTCCAAAAGTTGCCATTAGTTCTATCTCTGGGCTGGGCCTTTGTGGGTGCTGGGGCCAGAGAGGTGACCAGATCAGATCCCCATCTCCAGGGATGGGCCCGTGTCCAGGGTCCTGTTGACCCCAGATGCTCAGCCTTCAGGAGGAGGTAACCCGGCGAGTCAATATACTGAACAGAAGAGAAGCCTGCACACACACATCCATGTAAAAAATGGATTAAACAACGTTTACAGCAACACCCTTTACAACAGCCCCAAAGTGGAAACGACCCAGACGAGCACCGATGGGTGGAGAGAGAAAACGTGGGCCGCCCGCACGCAGAGTATCACCCATGAAAAGGGATGGGGTGCCAACCCTGCCACAGAGCACCCTGATTACGCGGCGCTGTGACCGAAGCCAGACCCACAGGACCAGGTCCGGTCTCATCGCGTTTACCGGCGACGTCCGGGAGAGGCAGCGCTGTGCAGACAGGAGGCAGGCCCGAGAAGTGGGGGGCGAGTGCTGGAGGGTGCAGGGCTCTTCTGCAGGTAAGCTGACTATGGGTGGCTGTGCACACGTGTGACGATATCAAACAGTGCTGAACTGCGCCCTTTGGGTGAGGGCCACGCATGGTGTGTGAAGTAGACTGTAACTAAGTTGGCTTTAAAAAGAAACAAGTTCTTGGCCGGTTGTGAGGAAGCACTGGGTGACACCGAGTGTGTCCCTGGTGGCGGCCCCCCAGGCGGCGAGCCCCAGCGCCAGGGCCAGACGCCCGGGCGGCCGCCTCCAGCTCACCGCCTCCCTCCTCCTCCGGGACCACCATGACCTGCGGCCCTGGCAGCACTTGCATGGGCCCCTGATCGCATGACACCCAGCCCGCTAATTAACCCTGCAGACTCTGCATTTTGAGAGCTCGGTGATCACATTAAGTCCGCATTAAGCTGGGCGGAATCACAGCCGCGCTGGCCAGGACTGGTCACTCGGACGGGCACCGAGCCCTCTCCCCCAGGCAAGGGGGCGCGAGCAGAGGAAATGCATGTGGGACAAAGCCAGGCTTGGCTGCCAGCGTCCGAGCTGCCCGGGGCGGGGGGCCTTCCGGGGCCCTCCCACTTGGGGCCTGGGCTGCAGTTCTGGGTCAGGCAGTCACGGGTCCGTGCACCTTCCCCGTGGCCTGGCCCGTGGCCGGTGCACTCAGGAGATGTCCAGAGAGAAATCAGCAACAAGTGCCTTCACACCCTGGCACAGCTGGTACCCCAGGCTCAAGCACCCATCCCGAGCTTCCAGGGTCCTAGGGGCCCTGCATCGCCGATGGAGGGAAGGTCAGGGGCCCCGGGGAGGGGCAGTGGGGGCCTGGAGCCGCCTGAGTGGACCACTGTCAGTATTTCTGCCCATGGCTGCACTTCTGGGTCCTTCCTGGCTTAACGACCGGGCCCATGAGACTGCCCGGGCGATGCCACATTGGCATTCTTGATGCAGAGACCTCTCGAGATGGAAGGAAAGGCCACCGAGAAAGCAGATTGCAAGGCCCTCTGAGTTCTGCTCCTGCCCCTCACCCCACCTGTCACCGCCGGTCAGGCAGGGCAGGGACTGGCCTTCATGGAAGTGGCTCTAGGTGAGGACCGGTGACTCACCTGGTGAGTAACGCTGAGCCACAGAACCTGCGCCCTTGCAAAGAGCCCGTGGGGAAGCAGGGCGCAGGCACCTGCCTCAAATAAGAGAATAAGCCAGATGAAGATGGTGGAGCTGGGTCAAGGGTGCGGAGTGTGGGGGTGGGAGGCAGGCAGCCGCGTGACACCGCCGGGCGGGACATCCTCTCTGAAGGAGGGGATGCTCCAGCAGAAGCAGAGGCCCAGGGCAGGCCGGGGTGGGGCAGCACAGGCCCCTTATGGGACAGACACTGGGGCCAGCGGCCAGAGGGCAGAGGTCCCGAGGCTTCGGCTGAACAGGGCCAGGGCTGCGCGGAGCCCAGGAGGGGGCCTCCCACAGGCTCTGCTGACCATGCTCAGGAGCAGTGGCTTGGTTTTTCTGTTTTTAGTGGAATATGATGTGTATTCCTGGTGTACAGCATCGTCCATCAGTCATATGTATACCAGGTGATGTGGGTGAACCTGGAGCCTGTCGCAGAGTGAAGTCAGTCAGAAAAACACACGTTTACACACATATGTGGAATCTAGAAAAACGGCGATGAAGCCCTACGGCAGGGCAGGAACAGACATGCAGCTGGAAAGGACGGACTCGTGCACACAGTGGGGCAGGGGCGGGGTGGGACGAGCTGCGAGAGCAGCACTGACGTGTACACACGGCCGTGTGCAAAGCAGGTGCCGTGCAGCACGGAGAGCTCAGCTCGGTGCCCTGCGGTGACCCAGAGGGCTGGCATGCGGGGTGGATGGGAGGGAGGGGAGAAGCGCCAAGAAGCTCCACATTCACTGGGCAAGTGTGGAGAAAGCAGAGGCCCCAGTGCATCCTTCGCCCGTTTTGCCTGCGCCTAACACCTCCGCTCAGCATAACGTACACTTATCAGCACGGTAAATTAACGAACGAGCTAAGGGCGTCCCTGGCGGCTCAGCTGGTGAAGAATCCGCCTGCACTGCGGGAGACCTGGGTTCGATCCCTGGGTTGGGAAGATCCCCTGGAGAAGGGAACGGCTACCCACTCCAGTGTTCTGGCCTGGAGAATTCCATGGACTGTATGTCTTGGGGGTCACAAAGAGTCAGACACGACCGAGCCACTCTCTTCTTCTAATATCCGCTTATTCAGTGAAGTCCGTACTTCATTCGGATCCCCTGGGTTGGGACCTTCTGTCCCCTTCCTGTTCCAGGAGTCCATCCAGGCCACCCCATGACCTTCAGTCTGCCTGTCTCCCTGGGCTGCGAGACGGGGTCTTATTGTGTGAGGACAGGACAGCCAGTGGCGGCCAGGAGCAGGATTTATGATTGTTTAACGTCCGCTCATTGGCTGTAACAAAGGCACCACTCACTCCAGTCCCGGGAGACGGTGTGTGTGAGACTCCAGGGGCATCTGGGAAAACTCTGCACCTTCTGCTCAATTGCACTGTGGACCTAAAACTTGTCTGAAACATGGTCTTTAAAAACCCCCAGGCAAGAGGCTGTACTCAGGGAGAGTCGCTGGAGTCCAGACGTGGTTGATTCTGCTGCTGACGGGGCCTCCCTGGACCTGGGTTTCCCCATTTCAAAGTCAAGGGTTTGAAGTAAATGATTCCCAAGGCTGCTTCTGACTCTAAGAATCCCGACCTCGTACCAGTACTGCTCTTCAACCCAAAGCGTTTTCAGGGGTCTGACACCCACTGAGAGATGGGCACGTCCATCCCATTTCACAGGTGAGGAAACAGGCTCAGAGAAGGAAGGGGACTCAAGACCACAGTGCAGGCTGCATCTCCTCCATACATCTGTCCGGAGCACTCCCCACCCTCCGCCTCCCCCACCCCACCCCCAGGAAACTGGCCCAGAAGGCTGCACCCCTGAGCTGGCTCTCACTCCTAGGGGCGAGTGGTCTGGCTCCGAGCACAGCTGCCTTGGGATGAATGCAGAGGCTCTGGCCAGTGGAGGCCCCGGAGGGAGCCCTGGGGGCAGAGCCAAGTCCTGATTCTCATTCCTCCCGCTCCTCCCCACCGGCTCCACGGGGTGGCCGCATCCCCCTCACCAAGGTCACAGGTCACAGCTCCCATGTGCTCTGTGCGCCCACTGGGCTCCAGCAGCCCGACCCCCTGGCCCATCCGGCCTGAGGAGTAACGGCCCCCCTGCTGCCAGCCCCAGGGAGCTGCACCCTCCCTCGGGCTCCCTTGCCTCTGTCCTCTATTCTGTTCGCCTCTCTTTCCTGCAGTGTAATGCACAAGCCACAGAGTCCACCCTCCTGAACGTGTGCGCGTCAGCAGCTTTAGTACATGTCGTGTGCAGCCATCACCGCTAAGTGCAGAGCGCTTCATCACCCGAGAGAAAGCCCATGCTGCGCAGCAGCAGTCAGTCCAATTTCTCCCCCTCTCGGGCCCTGGCAACTGCTCATCTGCTTTCTCTCTTTATAGATTTTTTTTTGCCTGTTCCGGACATTTTGCATAAACGGGCTCATACAGTGTGTGGCCTTTTGTGTGTCCGGTTCCCTGCACTCAGCACAAAGCTTTCAGAGTTCACCCCATTGCCACAGCGGTCAGCACCCCATTCCTTTTCATGGCTGAATAATACTCCCTGTGGGACCGTGTGGCACTCCATCCGCCCAGCCACCAGCCATTGGCCTCAGGCTCTCTGGTTAAAACCGTCCTGGGTTTCCGAGTCGGAGCGTGTCGGCCACCCGGCCCTGACCCAGTGCTACACCCTGGTTCCTCGCAGCAGGCCCGGGCATGAGCTGCCCCTCAACTCCCAGCCCACGCGCTCTCCCCTCCCTCCACCTCTGGGCTCTGCACCTGCCGGCCCTTATCTGGAAGGCCAATCTTTACTGCCTTTACAGAGGCTCGACCCAACAATTCCACCACAGAATATATACCCTCCGGGGTAGGCGCATGCATGTGTAAAATGACAGCCTCAGAGAGGCGTTATCTGAGATATCAAAAGGCCGAAGCGCTCTCGGGATCCACCAATGGGACCGGTTCTGCGAATCACGGGGCATCGATAAACTGGAATGTCCTGAACTGCCAGAGGACGAGGCTGCCCTGTGCTTCCCAGTGAGATGCACCAGTGGAGAGAGCAGGGGTGTGCAAAGCATGCGGAGCACGCGTTGTTTGCGCGAGATAGACTGTGTGTGTGTGTACTTGAGAGCACAGAGTGCGCGCCCCGAGCAGCAGGAGACGCTGGGAGAAGGGGCTGCCTCCGGAGAGGATACCTGGTACCTTCCTTGCCATAGGATTGTTCTTGGCGCCATCTGAATATTCTACCACTTCGGAAAAGCATAACCTCCTCCACAGAGCCTTCCCTGATTGCCAGGGCAGTCACGGACTCCCCCATGGTTTCCACCCCTGTCCTGGGCTGTTGGGTAATTTTCCCTTTGTCCCCCTGCTGACTGTGTGCCAGTTATTAATAGCCTCTGGCGTCAGGCCAGCAGCTCCCCGCGGTGGACATGGAGCCATGCCACCCAGACCCCCTGCCTGTAGCGGTGTGCTGGTAAACCGGCTCCCAAGAGAAGAAAAAGCCCAGTGTGGGATAATTGCTCCCACCATGGCCAATTTGAAGCTCCCAGTGGTTTAGCAATCAGCTTGCATATCTCCAGTATTTAATACGGGGTCTTGTGAGTGCCAGGAGCCAGCTGCAGCACACCACAGGACCAGGCAGCCTCCAGCTGTGAGACCCTGCAGCGTCCGTCCCAGCCCCACGTACCTGCCGCCTTCCCCACAGCCGGGGACAGAGAAAGCTGGGGGTCCCACGGTCTGGCCGCTCTGACGGGCGGTACCTGCTCTGGCACTCCCACCGAGGCGCTGCAGGCACACTCGTGCCCCACCCTGTTCCTCCCCACCCTCCCTGTGTGTGCGCACTCACTTATGTCTGACTTTTCGTGACCCCATGGACTGGAGCCCGCCAGGCCCCTCTGTCTGTGGGATTCTCCAGGCAGGGATACTGGAATGGGTTGCCATTTCCTCCTCCAGGGATCTTCCCAACCCAGGGATCAAACCCGCGTCTCCTGCATTGGCAGGCAGATTCTTTACTACTGAGCCACCTGGGACCCCCCTTCACTGATTCCTCATGAACAGCTTGGACCGAACTCCATCTCAGCCTCTGCTCCTGGGGCTACGAGAATGAGGAGACCCCCCCACTAGGCTGTGACACTCCTGGGGGGGCTGGGGCCAGGACATGGCCCTCCACCCCCAGCCTCGGGCAGAGAACCTAGCACGGAGTAGGTGTCGACCAGCCGCGGAGGAAGAGGAGGATTCGCTGTGCGTCTGCTCCCGTGTGCATTCCTCAGTCCTCACTCGTCGTGCACCGAGCACCTGCTCACCTCTGCTGCGGAGGCCCCGGGGGTTCTGTGAGACAGACACGGGCCGTCCTGCCTTCTCTGAGCCTGAGGACCCAGACGGAGCAGCCCTGGAATTAATACCGCCCCCAGATCGAAGTCGGAGAGTGCTGTGAAGGAGGGAGACAGACAGCAAACGAAACTTGACCCGGGAGGAGCTGCCCTGCGCAGCAAGGACCAGAAACCAGGCAGGACACGCGAGAACCCGCCCAACTCAAGACGACACAGAGGAGAAGATAAAAAATAAAAAGAGGAGGAGAGACAGTCCCCTCAGTGAACGGTTCCGGGAGGACAGCAACATGGAAAAAATGAACACAGAACACTCTCTAACACCACGCACAAAAGTAAGCCTAAAATGGATTAAAGATCTAAATGACAGACTGGATACTATAAAAGCCTTAGAGGAAAACAGAAGTAGAACACTCTTTGACATAAATTGCAGCCATATCTTTCTGGATCCATCTCCTAGAGTAACAGAAAGAAAACCAATGAGACCAAGTTAAACTCAAAAGCTCTTGCACAGCAAAGGAAATCATGAACAAAATGAAAAGACACAGGGAAATGCAAATTAAAACTACAAGGAGGTCTTATTACCTCACATGGGTCAGAATGGCCATCATCCAAGAAACCTACAGGAATTCCTGGAGAGGGTGTGGAGAAGAGAGAACCCTCCCACACTGTGGGTAGGAACGGGAGTGCGTCCACTGTGGAGAACAGTGTGGAGGCTCCTTGACAAACTAAAAATAGAATTTGCCATATGACCCAGCAGTCCCGCTGCTGGGCGTATGGCCGGAGAAAACCATAAACCCAAGAGACCAGGCATCCCAATCTTCACTGCAGCTCTACTTACCATGGGCAGGGCATGGAGGCAACCTAAGTATCCATCAACAAAGGAATGGATAAAGAAGATGTGGCACGTATGCACAATGGAATATTACTCAGCCATAAAAAGGGACAAAATCGTGCTGTTTGCAAAGACATGGATGGACCTAGGACTGTCGTACAGAGTGAAGAAAAACTCGTATACTGTCATCTATAGGCAGAAGGTAGAAAGGTGGTTCGCATGAACTTATTTGCAAAGCAGAGATAAAGACACAGATGTAGAACAAACGAATGGATACCAAGCGGATAAGATGGGGAGGGGTGAACTGGGAGATTGGAGCTGACGAATACGCACCACTGTGGGTAGCGCAGATGACTGACTCGACCTGCTGTGCAGCACAGGGGCGTCTACTCCGTGCCCTGTGGTGACCTAAACGGGAAGGAGGTCCAGAGCAGGAAGGATGTGTGTATGCGTGGAACGGATTCCCCTTGGTGTGCAGTAGAAATTAACACAACACTGGAAAGCAACCATAGCCAATGAAATTAAAAAACAAAACAAAACAAAAGGACAACCCACAGAATGGGACAAAATACTTGCAAACAATGCAACTGACAAGGGATCCATTTCCAGAATTTACTAACAGCTCAGGGGCTTCAATATTAAATAAAACAACCACCAGTCCCATCCAAAACTGGGCAGAGGAACCTAAATAGACCTTTCTCCAAGGAAAACACACAGATGGCCAAGAGGCACATGAAAAGATGCGCAGCACGGATGATTATTAAGAGAAATGCCAATCAAAACTACAGTGTGATATCACCTCACACCAGTCAGAATGACCATCATCAAAAAGTCTACAGACAATAAATGCTGGAGAGGGTGTGGACAGAAGGGAACCCTCCCACACTGCTGGTGGGAATGTAAATTGGTACATCCACTATGGAAAAAATATGGGGGTTCCTTGAGCTACTCAAAATAGAACTACCCTATGATGCAGCGTCCCACTACTGGGAGTATATCTGGAGAAAACCGTAATTCCAGAAGACACGCACCCCAGTGTCCATGGCAGCACTAAACGCAGCCAGGACACGGAACCAGCCGAGACGTCCACCAACAGTTGAATGGATAAAAAACATGGGGTACATATACACAATGGAATACTTCAGTCGCTCAGTCGTGTCCGACTCTTTGCGATCCCATGAATCGCAGCACGCCAGGCCTCCCTGTCCATCACCAACTCCCGGAGTTCACTCAGACTCATGTCCATCGAGTCGGTGATGCCATCCAGCCGTCTCCTCCTCTGTCGTCCCCTTCTCCTCCCACCCTCAATCTTTCCCAGCAACAAAGTCTTTTCAAATGAGTCAGCTTTCTCCATCAGGTGGCCAAAGGATTGGAGTTTCACCTTCAACATCAGTCCTTCCAGTGAATATCCAGGACTGATTCCCTTTAGAAATACTACTCGGCCATAAAAAATGAAATCACACTATTTGCAGCAACGTGGATGCACCTGGAGATTATCATACTAAGTGAAGACCGACCGAGAAAGACAGGCACATACGACACTGCTTATATGTGAAATCTACAAAGTGACACAAACGAGCTTATTCACAAAACAGAAACAGAAAGGATGGACGGATACCGACGAGGAAGGGGCGGGGAGGGGCGGGCTGGGCGCCCGGGGAGGACACGGACACGCTGCTGTATTTAAAGCAGATAACCAGCAAGGCCCTACTGTATAGCTCGGGGAACTCTGCTCGATATTCTGTAATAACCCAAATGGGGAAAGAGTCTGAAAAAAGAATGAATGTATGTATAACTGAGTCGCTCTTCTGTACACCTGAAACTAACAACATTGTTAACCGGCTGCACTCCAACACAAAATAAATTTTAAAAGAAAATTCAAGCTTGGAACAATATTAAAAAGTTTCTGTGGCACCTGAGAGAATGTAAAAAAATGTAAAGGAAAAGAAACTAAAATCTTCTCTAAATATGTGTGTTAGTCGCTCAGACATACCGAGTCTCTGCGACCCCGTGGACGGTAGCCCGCCAGGCTCCTCTGTCTGCGGGATTCTCCAGGCAAGAATACTGGAGTGGGTTGCCATGCTCTCCTCCAGAAGATCTTCCCGACCCAGGGATGGAACCCAGGGCGCCCCCCACTGCAGGTGGATTCTTTCTTTACCACCGGAGCCACACGAGAAGCCCTGACATTAAAAAAATAAAACTATCAAGGACCGCCCTGTACAGAGCAGGGAACTCTGCTCACGATTCTGTAATAAGTGGGAAAAGAATTTGAAACATAGAAACGTGTATGTTTAGGTGAGTCATTCTGCTATATACCTGAAACTAACCCAACACTGTGAAGCAACAATATTTCGATAAAAAGTTTAAAAACGTCAAACTTAGGGGAGATGGAGGAATGGCAGTTAAAGCCAGGGAACAGCACATGCCAAGGCCCGGAGGTGGGCGGCATGCGGATAACCCCCCAGGAGGAGCGGGAGGAGACAGGGCTGCACGCGCAGGGCAGGGGCGCTCCTGATGACCTGAGGGCCCAGGGGTTCTGGGAAGGGGCCTTCGTGCAGTGACGGATGAGGTCTGGCTGACCCCCTGAGAGACGACTCCAGAGAGGGTGGAAATGAGGTCAGAGAAGCAGAGTGGAGGGCGGGGAGGCCGTCCCCATCACCCAGGCCGGAGACGCTGGAGGCCCCGATGGAGGCAGTGGCAGTGGGGGGAAAGGGACGTGACACCCAGTGGGGAAGGGTGTGGGGCCCCGGGGTGACTCACGGGCCTCTGATGGACATGGAGGCCGTGCAGAGACCAGGGGCCAGGCCAGGAGCCAGCCTCAGGGAAGGGCACATGTCGAGGGCATGATGGGGACATTTCAGGCTCAGTGAGTGGTCAGGAAGGGGGGGCCTCTCCGGGAGCAGAAATCTGAAATCTGGCCCTGGTCAGCTTGAGCAACCACAGCAGACGATCCCGGTCAGGATCCAGTCACTTCCAAAGACTCAAAACGTGGATGAAAACAGCTAGAAGTAGGACACCCACCTCTATCATTTTTGGTATTAAAAAAAAAGATTACAAAAGCACAGGAAACGAGAGACTGAGAAAGATGACCACCAGCTAACTATGAAGTAAGAGGCTGCTAAAAAGGCAACCATCCGAAGCCATATTAACAGAGGTCAAACGTTCATAACATAGGAGGAGACAGTCTGGCCGTGTGACTTTCAGAACTGGGCTATGCCGCCACCGATGGACAGACCCAGAGAGCACGCGTACACGAGGGCGCTGCAGAGCCCAGGCTGACAGAGCTGGAACTGCCCCCCGCCCTCCCGCCAAGAGAAGGCAGATTCTGCGGTCCTGGGCACCACCCCCTACACTCTGCTGGCCTGTCCTGGGGTGGGGTGAATGGGAGGGGCTGTGTGTCCAGGGATCAGAACCAGTACCCCAGCTGCAGGGGAGTCACGGGCAGCAGATCCCAGCTCCGTGCAAAGCCAGGCGACCCCAGCACGCTGGCCAGCACTGGAGGGGCCGCGAGACGTGGGGACTTCTTGTCCTGGGAGGTGTGGGGGGCGGCAGCTGGGGTCTGCAGGGGGCATTCCTGAACCAGGTGGGGCGGGGCCGCTTTTAACCTGCTCCTCTGTCCCCCAGCCTGGCAACCAAACCTGTCTGGAGTAGTAGGAAGGATTTTCTGCACCGCTGGAGGGAGAAAAATCAATCTCTCCCTGACAGGTCCCCCAGGAAGTGCCAACAATGTACCAGGTGCTGCCCAGAGCCCGGAATTACCAGGGCGGGGCTCCCAGGCCTGGGAGGGGCCTCAGGAGAAACTCGCTCCAGAAAAAATTCCTGATTCATGACACCCAACAGATACTATCGGGGCTGGCCTCCTGGGCCACCCCAGACTTTGGGGCTGCCTGGATGATCTGGGGGTGGACTTCCTGGAGGAGGAAGTGGTCCTCTGGGGAGGGAGGGCAGGCAGTGACCGAGGGCCTCTCTCACCCCCCACAGCACTGTGAGAGGCAGCTGAGTGCTGAGACCAAAAGCTCTTGGCCAGTGTTGAGCTCCACTGCCCTCCCTCCAAATTGCAGCCCTCACCCAGCGAAATACGCAGCCCAGGACGATTTCCCCACCTTGTGGTGACCGGCCCTCCTCCAGGAATGCACCTCCATTCATCCCCGCACGGCCCTGCCCAGCCCAGCCCTCCTGGGGCCTCTGCAAATGCTACCTCCTCCTCCTCCTCCTCCTCCTCGGAGCGCCCTGGCCCTGCCCCACCCAGCCCAGGAGGACTCCTCCAGCACGGACCTCTCCCACGCCTGACACCTTTCTCTTTGTGCGCCTGTTTACCGCCAACCCGCGTGGCCTCCAAGCTCTGCAAACGTGGATTCCGCGGTGAGGCTTTCTCCAGCCATGGAAACTAAAGGGGCCCCAGCCAGCCCTCACTGCCACTTGCCACCAGTCAACTCTCCAGTTCCCACTGGTCACCGCCAAGTCCGGGCTGGTGACTCAGGCAGGCTGGGACCAATCAGAGGGAGTCCTCGGGGTTCGGCGACAGACCGAGAAATATCGACCGCTTTAGACGACCACCAGCTCACTATGAACTAAGAGGCTGCTGAAAGGCAACCATCTGAAGCCGTATTAACAGTCGTGTAACATTCGTAATACAGGAGGAGACGGCCTGGCCGTGTGACTTTCAGAACAAGAACCGTAATTTCCCACCAGAGGAGCAGGAGGGGCTACAGAGGGCAGAGCCACAGACGGGCATCTCACAGCCACGTGGTCTAACCAGGAAGGCAGAGCTGAGAAGTGGAGAGAGGAGGAGGAGTGTGTGGACGTGCTTCCTGGGAGTATCATTTGTGCCCTGGATCACGCTGGTCCTGAACCCACTACCCCGGGACCAGTTGCTTCCATGAACTAGTGACTTCCCTTTTGTTTTTCAGCTGGCTTGACTTGGGTTTCTGTCCTTGTGGCCTGAAATGCTGAGCCTGGCCGAGAGGTCCTTTTGCCTGTACAGAGCGATGCTTCACGGAAACCCCACAGCCAGTCCCTAGTTGGTGGGTTTGAAGTCACAGCAGGAAGCAGAGCTGAGAGCCTTGAACATCTCCAGCTTCAGTCCATCTGAGCCCCGCCTCCCCTGTTGGCCCACCTGGTGGCTCTGCAGGGAGAGCTCAGTTCTGGACTGTCTGTACCCCAGCTGGTGAGCAGTGACCCAGGCAGTCAGACTCAGTCTTAGCACAGCAGTACGGTGTGACAAGAGCAGCCTGAAGCAGGGCAGCAGGCACCAGAGCAAGGCAGCCCAAGAACCTGCTTCAAATCCCACCTCCGGCCACCACACGATGGTGGTGACAGAAATGGCCACAGGACACAGGGCACACTGCCTGCCTGTCCAGCCCCCTGACCACAGCTGGCCGCCTCTGACCACAGAGGGGAAAACACTGGACCCCAGCTGATAAAGAGAGACCCGAGAACACAACTTCCATTTTTTTTCTTTGGATGCTGTGGTGTGAAAGCGTGATTGCAGGAGCTTAGGCAGCCACCTTGTGACCCAAAGGCAACAGAACCAGAGGCCAACAAGGTGACAAGGGCAGACGGAAGGATGGAAACAGCTTGGGCCTCTCAGAGTCTGCAGAGCCTCTGAAAGAAACTGTATCCAGACTTTCATTTTGCAGGAAAAAGCCAACTCCTGTCATCGAAGCCACACCTAATAAGGTATGCTGGTACTTGGCACCTTGCACCTTCAGAGATCTGCTCCTTCTCGTCAAGCAGGAGCAAGTCTTTCCTCAGAGGAAAAGGTAGAGATTGAGGAGAGAAGGGCAGGGCTTCCCTGGTGGCCTGTTGGCTAAGATGCTGAGCTCCCAATGCAGGGGGCCCTGGGTTCGATCCCTTGTGGGGGAAGTAGATCCCACAGGCGGCAACCAAGTGTTCACACGCCACAGCTAAAGATCCCTCACTCCACAGGGAAGATCAGAGATCCCAAGTGCAGCCAAATAAATATTTTTTAAAAAAACCTTTTCGAGTTTTCTTTGTTCTGCACAATGAATGCTGGGGTGAGCTGGCACAGGGTGGGGGGCAGGGTCGTGGGGTGGAGGGAGCAGGCAGGCCCAAGTCCTGGTTCTGCCCCTACGTTGCTGTGTGGCTGCTGGCAAGTCCCTTTCCTATTCTGGGCCCCGGTCTCCTCTGCCTCTAGGACGAAGGCCCCAGAGGGGACTTCCCAAGAGAGAAGACAGGGACACAGGGACGAGATGGGCACATTCTCCCAGGTGTCGCTGGGGCAGGAGGCAAGCTCTGGCTGGTGCAGGAGCAGAGACAGAAGTGAGGGGGTGACCATCCCCCCCGGGGTGGGGGGCACTGTGAGTGCCCACCGCGGCCCGGCCCCTCCCTCCCGCCTCCTCCCACACCCAGGCACCTCTCCTGTCGGAACCCCACGCCCAGCTGCTGCCGCCTGCCCGGGTGCACCTCCACGATCGCCGCCTCCTCCCCACACGCCGTCTGCTCTGGCCTCTGCCTCATCCTTGCCCATCATCCATGTGGACACTGCCCTGGCCCCTGCCGCATCCTTGCCCATCATCCGTGTGGACACTGTGCCTCCTCCCATGCTCAGACCCCAGCCACTCCCTTCCAGCAGGAGACCTGGCTTCGGAACCTTCTCCAAGCTCCCCCAAGGCAGCCGACCACCTGGGAGAGGCCGCACCAGTTGAGGGGAGCAGAGAGCAGGGGGCAGAGCTGCTGGGTGCGGAGGCCTCCTCTCCCAGGGCCAGGCTGGACCAAGGGAGGGGACGTGGGCACGGGGATGGTCCCCGGGCCCCAGCTGCCCATCTCCAGGCAGCGTGTGACCCACACGGCCTGCTGCAGGGAGGCCAGCACGGGCCCCTCCGCCTCTGCGCGTGATCCAAGGTGTCCCTCGCTGTGTGTGTTAGGGCCACGCCCTGTGCCGGGCACCCCGTGCCTACTTCCTAGGGAGCCCGACAAGGTGGGGCCCCCGCTGGAGTCAAGGCAGAGGGCCTGTGTGTGCCGGGCACCTCTGTGCCCCCTTCTCCATCCCCCAAGGGCAACCTGTGTAGGCTGCACCCACAGACGCCCTGTGCCCAGCCTCCAGCCAGGCCCAGTCGGGGGAGCCCCGGTCGCCGGCCCGGGTGCTGAGGCGCCTTGATGCCGCCCGCGCCTGTAAGTAGCCCCTTCATTCAATTCCCCTGTGTTTCCCCAACTGTGCCGTCCACCAGGCCCCACCCCAAAGACAGAACAGGCTTCGGTTCTGTCTCTGTGTTCGAGGGGACACGGCCCGTGGTGGCTGCATCAGGACCAGTGACCCACAGCGAGGTGCCGGGTCCAAGGAGCCCTCAGAAGGGCAGCCGTGTTGCCAGGCGCTTAGGCACGAAGTCCCTGCGTCGCCCGAGGGTGAGCGTAGGGACGACTGCCCACATCCGGGCCCCATGCCCACTCCATGACAAGCTGCCCGGGGTCACAACTTCCCGTCTGCACACCCCTTCCTCCCGCCGGACTGTGAGCACCTCCCTGGAGGGCAGGCACCACCGTGCCTGACTCCAGTTCAAGCCGCTGACAGCATTGGCTGGTGTCCTGAGCGCGCAACAGACAGCGACTTGCTGAAGCTGCCCAGTGACCCCACCAGGCACATTCATCCTCATCACCCCCACTCTCCAGGGGAGGAAGCAGAGGCGCCACAGCCATCATAGGTGGGCAGCGCTGGGCTGGTGTGAACCCGGACTGTCGGGCTGTAGGATACAGCTGAACAGAAGGAAGGAAGACATGCGTGCCGGGTCGGCCTTGTCCCCCTGGGCCATAGTCACAGGGCTGGACAGTGCAGTGATGCCACGGCACCCACCCAGGCCCTCCTCCAGGACTGAGCACTCACCAACCAGCTGCGCAGGGTGTCAGCCTGTGAGGCCCACAGCCTCCTGGAATCATCCTCCGGGAAGACCCCCTGGAGGAGAGCATGGCCACCCACTCCAGTATTCGTGCCTGGAGAATCCCCTGGACAGATGAGCCTGGGGGCTGTGGTCCATGCGGTCGCGAAGAGTCCAAGACGACTGATGGGACTCAGCACACGAAGGAGCCCCCGCACCGAGCTCGCGGGCCCTCGTCAGGGCGGCCGTGGCCAGTGCCTGGTTGATGCTGGGTCCCTTGCCTCCCTCTGGGGATGATGCTAAAGGGACGTTTGGAGCCCAGAGCCACTCCCAGGACCCACTGGAGTCTCTGTAGACATGGCATCCTCGCCTGGCTTCTCTCCCGCTTCCCGGGAAATGCACGGCGGGTGAGTGTCCACGTCGGGGACCCTTTCCGAGGACCCTGATCTAGGGTACCGTGGAACCCGTGGGCAGGACGCCACCCCCCAGACACAGGAGGTGCCACAGGTGTGAGCGCCGCCCTGGGAGGGGGCTGCCAGCACCCCCATCCCCTGACCCCCGCCCCCCAACTCCCACTCCTTTCTCCACTGCCCCTCCTCCCCACACGTCGATCCATCATGAGCAGAAAAGCTTCACTTCACTCAGCTGCAGCTGTGTTCCTCTGGGCGACTCAGATGAAAGGGGGGGAAAGACAGCTTTTTTTTTTTTGGTAAACACGTGGAGTATTTTCTCCTTGGTCACATTCTTTGAGTCACTCTGGATGCGCTGACTCCAAGCAAGGATTCCTGCCTGCCTCCGGTGGGGATGGCTGGGGAGGCCGCGTTCCACAGAGCAGAGCTGCTGGAATGCGGCTGGGTCGGCCTGGGGAGGGGCGCGGACTCTGGCCAGGGCCTCAGAACGAGCAGCGTCAGTCCTGTCCCTGAGGGAGACGTTCCCGGGTCTGGACTGGGACCTGCTGAAGTGATGTTGGCCAGGTGACGGCCGCTCAGACGCCACCCCTGGCTCCCTGTCGTCCTGGAGCTGAAGCCTGGGGCCTGGGGCCTGCCAGCCTCTGCCCACGGAGGGGTCTGGGAGGAGCTGCTTCTCGGGGACAGACAGCCCTCACTGCAGACTCGTCTCTTTCTTGACTTGTCTCTCACACATTCAGAACACACGTGTCACCACCTCCTGTGCAAGCTCGGTGCCCTGGGGCGTGGACTGTGGCCCCAAATAAGGCAGTCAGGTACCCCCCACTATAGGGTGCGGGGCAAGGAGGCTGATGGGAGTGAGCGGAGCCACAGAAACATGTTCCTCCCGACTTCTAACATCACTGGATTGGCCTTGGCATTCATTCATTCATTCACCCATCATTCAGTCGCTGAGTTGTTGTCCAACTCTGCGAACCCATGGATGGCACCCTGCCAGGCTCCTCTGTCCGTGGGATTTTCCAGGCAAGAAGGCTGGAATGCGTTGCCATGCTCTCCTTCAGGGGATCTTCCTGACCCAGGGATGGAACCCGTGTCTCCTGCATTGCAGGCAGATTCTTTACCGCTGAGCCACCAGGGAGGCCCATCCATTCGCTCACTCACTCGCTAATTTCAACTTTCTAGCACGTGTTCTTGAATTTCTGCCCCAGGCAGGCCTGAGGTCGGTGACCGGGCGGCAGAAAGAGGCCAGGCCTCGCTCACCAGAAGCTGACGTCCTGGGTGGGGAGGCGGCCGTGCCCCCGACTGTCACACGGGCACGAGGCTGACGCTGCCCTCCCCTGCTGTCAGCCCTGAAGAGGAGTGCCTGCTGTGCTCACGGACCCCCAGCAGCGGCCCCGGCCCCCCCACGGCCCGACTGGAAAGTGCTTGCAAGACAACGGGAGCAGCTGAGTCAGGTGGGCTGTCGTGCAGTATGGAGGGGCTGTTCTGGCTGCTCTAGGTTTGGGGGGGTTGGGGAGGACCCTGGAACAATGACAACGGCTGCTGGCCAAGCGCTGGCTCCGTGGGTTCCCCGTCCCCCTCTTCCACCCCCGCGGTCGCTGCCGCCTCTCTTGCCTCATCCACACCTCCTCTCTTCACCCTGATCGCCCTAGGTTCCTTGTGGCTCCTCCCACACCCCTGGCATGCTCCTGCCTCAGGGCCTTTGCACGGCCCGCTCTCTCCACGGCTCCCGCCCCCGCTTCTTGGGGGCCTTAGGCTCAGATCTCACCTTTGCCAGGACTCTCCCTGACCCCTGCCCTGGTTCGTCTTGAGCCCCGCGGACATTAGTATCTGACATAGCACACATTGCTGTCCTCGGCTTCTCTTGTTTACCACGGGAACGCCACCTGCCCAAGGGCAGGGACTCAGTCTGCCCGCTCCTGCCATGGCCCCGGCACCCAGACTGGCATCCAGAGCAGGCCCGGTGCTCAGTAACTGAGCGTATGGCTGAGAGCAGGCCCGGCTGGAGTGGGGGTGGGTGAAGAAATGACCCCTGAGCTGACACGGGACGAGGAGGGCCAGGCTGGGCGCAGAGGAGGAAAGGGTAGGCCAGGTGGAGAGAACAGCACGGGCGAAGGCCTGCATGGAAGGGAGCCAGGGAGCCCCAAAGTGGGGAGGGAGCCGGTGGCCTAGCTGTACGGCCGCCCGCCTCCTGTGGGACGGGGACTTGGCATTGCAGCGGCTCCCTGCGGCCACCAAGTAGAGGACAGACCTGATCAGATGTGGGGAGGAGGAGGACGTGGCTCAGCCAGGGGCAACTGTAGAGGGAAGCCAGGAAGCAGAGATGCTGGAGAACCACTCGCCTCCCTCCAGGGGCAGCCCCCACAGACCGAGCCTGTGTCCACGGCACCTGCTGGGCTGCTGTCCCCAGCCAGCCCCACAAAGAGGCAGGGCCAGAGCACCCAGGGCACAGGTCCTGCCTGCGTCCATCCAGACCCTCCTTCTGGTCTTGACCCAGAGACCTGGGCTCTTTCAGGGATGGCTCCGAAGAGGATGGACTTCAAGGACGTGTGGTACCTGGACACAAGGATGGTGCAACACTCAGACCAGAGACGAGCGTCCTCGCAAAACCTGCCCACGCGTGTTCACGACAGCACTGCTCCAGCAGCCAGAAGGTAACACAACCCAAACGGCAGCATCGGACGGACAGATAAACAAGACGTGGCCTGGACCACAGGGGGAGTGTCACGCAGCCCTAAAAAGGGACGGGGTGGAGACCTCCCTCGTGGTCCCGAGGCTGAGACTCTGAGCTCCCAGTGCAGGGGGCCTGGGTTCGATCCCTGGGCAGGGCACTAGACTCCACATGCCGCAACTAAAAGGCCCCGCATGCCACAGTGAAGATCGAAGAGCCACGTGCCGCCCCTAAAATCTGGCGCGGCCAAGGAATTTAAGAACGGTTTTCTAAAGGGGCAAAGTGCCAACACCGGCCACATCAGGGATGGACCTTGACAGCATGATGCTCGGTGACAGAAGCCAGACCCCTAAGGTCATACACTGTAATGACTCCATCTGCACAAAAGGGCCTAGATAGGGGAATCCGTAGGAGAAGACAATGGCACCCCACTCCAGCACTCTCGCCTGGAAAATCCCATGGACAGAGGAGGCTGGTAGGCTGCAGTCCATGGGGTTGAGAAGAGTCGGACACGACTGAGCAACTTCACTTTCACTTTTCACTTTCATGCATTGGAGAAGGAAATGGCAACCCACTCCAGTGTTCTTGCCTGGAGAGTCCCAGGGACGGGGGAGCCTGGTGGGCTGCCGTCTATGGGGTTGCACAGACTGAAGCAACTTAGCAGCAGGGGAATCCATAGAGACAGGAAGCAGACTGCTGGCTGCCTGGGGCTGGGGGACGGGGAGCGGGGAGCTACCACGGACAGGCGTGGGGGTTCCTTTCGAGGCAGTAAAGAGTTCTAGAATGGACTGTGATGACGGCTGTGTGGCTCCGGGAAGCCCTCTGTGCATTTCGTGCCAGGCCGCTCTGAACCACTCCAACCCTCGGGGCTTCGGCACCTGCGCTCCCCTCTGCCTGCAGCACCCCTCCTCGGTTCCTCGTCTGTCCTGTTCAGGAGGTATCCAGAGGGGGCCGAGGTGCTCAGCAAGCATTTGCAGAGTGAATGAATGAGTGAGTGAGTGAATGAATGCATGAGTGAATGAATGAGTGAATGAAGAAATGAGTGAGTGAATGAATGAGTGAATGAAGAAATTAGTGAGTGAATGAATGAGTGAATGAAGGAATGAGTGAGTGAATGAAGGAATGAGTGAGTGAATGAACAAATGAGTGAGTGAATGAATGACTGAAGAAATAAATGAATGAATGAGTGAGTGAATGAATGCATGAGTGAATGAAGAAATGAGTGAGTGAATGAATGAGTGAATGAAGAAATTAGTGAGTGAATGAATGAGTGAATGAAGGAATGAGTGAGTGAATGAAGGAATGAGTGAGTGAATGAACAAATGAGTGAGTGAATGAATGACTGAAGAAATAAGTGAATGAATGAGTGAGTGAATGAATGCATGAGTGAATGAAGAAATGAGTGAGTGAATGAAGAAATGAATGAGTGAAGAAATGAGTGAGTGAATGAGTGAATGAAGAAACGAGTGAGGAATGAATGAGTGAGTGAATGAATGAATGAGTACGTGAATAAGTGAATGAAAGAATTAATGCATGAGTGAATGAATGAGTGAGTGAATGAACAAAGGCGGCCTGGCTCAGGAGCCCGGATGGCCTTTTCCTTCATGGTGGGGTCTAATAGGCCCCTGACTTAGTCCGCAGAAGACCACGCCGAAGCCCCAGGGAGCAGCTTTGGGACCGAGGACAGAGGAGCGGACTCCCCAGAGTACTGGGACAGGGCCCAGGCCCTGTTGCCTGGCACCCTCTGTGCCCTTGGCCACCCCCAGATGAAGGGCCTGGACCCCTGCGAGGTCCTGCCCGGGTGGCCAGGCACGGCTGAAGCCCTGTGAGCGCCCCCGTCCCACAGTGGAAGCGCCCTCTGTGTTGGTGTCCAGGCAGGCGGGCGGGCCCGACCTGCAGCCCCTGCTGCCGGCAGCCAGCCCAGGGGCCACAGCGCGGGGATACCTCCCCTGAGATCGCCTCTTTCCTGTCCCCGCAGGAGGCAGGTTTTTTCCAGGCTGACAAGAGGGAAAAACACCCCGGGTTATCTCTGTCCCAGGGCAGTTTCCAGCAGCAGTGGCGGGGGGGGGGCTCTCCCCCTGCCAGGGGCCGGGCGTGGTGCGGGGAGAGCCAGCTCCTTACTGCTCTGCAGCGCCGGGTGACCAGGCACGACTGAAGCCCCCGAACGCCCCCGCCCCAGAGCAGAAGCTCCCTTTGTGCTGGTGTCCAGGAGGGCTGTCAGCGCAAGTGGGCGGCCCTGTGTGCCTGCAGGAGCTAGGGAGGACCAGGAGGTCCATTGAAACCGTGTCACACCAAGCCCCTGGTGCTTTTACAGCTGAGAGGAGAGGCATCAGTGTCCTGACTTGGAGCTCCAGCTCTGCCACATCCTGGCCGAGTGATCGGGGGACAACATTTAAAGTCCCTGAGCTTGGTTCAACAAGAAGGAACAACAGCAGAGACCACAGCTGGGGTAGGGCCCCGAGGGGCCTGCTCGCAGCGGGGAGCTGGAGGAGGGGACCTCTGCACGTGGGCAGGACTGTTTATTCCCTGCAGAGGATGCCAGCCAGCCCGGGAATGCAGGCAGTGATGCTGGGTTCTTCCCAGTTGGCCTGGGGGCAACTCCCAACTAAGAGTCTGTGGGATGGAGTGAATGTCCAAGAGGGAGTGAGCGCCCTGTCACCAGAGGTATTCAAGTCGGACTGAGAGGACTCAAGATGGACTGTGCCATCCAAGAGAGGAGCCCCCTGCCACACAAGCATCTGAACTGGGGCTAGTCTGAACAGAGGTGTGCTCTAAGTGTAAAGTGATGGCCAGATTTCAAAGACTCACTATCGGAGGGGGGCAGGAAGAAAAGGTGAGTCAACCCTCCCCGTGTTTTCATATTGCACACGTGCTCAGTCACTTCAGTCGTGTCTGACTCTGTGTGACCCTCTGGACTGTAGCCTGCCAGGCTCCTCTGTCCATGGCATTCTCCAGGCAAGCTTACTGGAGTGGGTTGCCACTTCCTCCTCCAGGACATCTTCCCGACCCAGCGATTGATCCCGCGTCGTCTCTTATGTCTCCTGCATTCATTGGCAGGCGAGTTCTTTACTCCTAACGCCACCTGGGCAGCCCACTTTCATATTGGTTGCGTATTAAATAAATGACAATATTTGGGGCATATTAAAAATATTATTATCAAGTTTATGTTAATATTATGTTAATAATATTATTAAGTTTAATGTTATCTTCTCTTAACTTTTTGACGGGGCTACTAGAAAATTGAAATTACGTATGTGGTTCATATTAGTTTCTCTTGGACAGCACTGGTCAGAATTCCTGAGCTGTACCTTCACACACCCCTCAGGTGACGTGTGTGTGAATGAAAATCTGAGACGCCCTGCGGGCGCCTTGACCCAGGGTCTGGGGGACTTGGCTTTGGGGGACTGAGAACGAACAGCCTGAAGTCCAGCCGTGTTCCGTGGGATACTAAATAATCAATCTCTCGGCCCCTGAGTCACACGCTTGGTCTGTAGTGTCCTTTCTGCCAGCTGGCTCTCACCAAGAACAAACACAAACTTTCAAGAGAAAGGGGTAGTTAAGCGGGGACTGGGCTCTCCTTGAAACGAGCCATGCGCTCTCCCAAATCCACCATGCGCTGGCATCCTGTAACTTGCTGAAAAAGTCACTCAATCATGTCCGACTCTTTGTGACCCCATGGAGTATACAGTCCATGCAATTCTCCAGGTCAGGATACTGGAGTGGGTAGCCTTTCCCTTCTCCAGGGGATCTTCCCAACCTGGGGATTGAACTCAGGTCTCCTGCATTGCAGGTGGATTCTTTACCAGCTGAATCACAAGAGAAGCCCAAGAATACTGGAGTGGGTAGCCTATTCCTTCTCCAGGAATCTTCCCGACCCAGGAATCAAACCAGGGTCTCCTGCATTGCAGGTGGATTCTTTACCAGCTGAGCTATCAGGAAAGCCATGTAACTTGGTAAAGGCTGGGAAATAATCTCAGAAAACAACTGAAAAAATGGATCTGCGTGTTTAAAAAAATAAATAAATAAAACACGTAACCAACTCTCCCTAAATTCCTCCTCCTTTTTCTCTCTGAAAACTTGGCCCTGAGGTGTTCAACGGCACTAAATATAGAACTGGTGAGCAAGTGAATCACTCGAGGTGCCGGGGCGCAGGGCTGTTTCACGGTGGAGCTGTAAACCATGGAGAGCTGGGCGCTGGAATCAAAATGCTGACGGGCCTCCAGGCTGGAGGAGGAGCAGGGCTGGGACCTGTCAGGGGAGCGGGCAGGGCAGGGCCTCTCTACGTGCAAAGCAGCCCAGGTTCAGAGTCTTGCCCTTGGTTTTCCGAGACAGAAGCTGTGCCACACACACTCCTTCCAGAGTCCAGGAGGTGATCTGCCCATTGCCCCCACCCCAGACCCCAAACACACCGCCTGGGAGCTCACCTCCTGTCTCTCTCAGTCAGTGAGCAACACTGGCCTCTTGGCCTCAAACTCTTATACTTGCCGTTCCTTCTGTCTGGGATGCTGTTCCCCGCGCGGCTCGCTTCCTGACCTCCCGTTCAGCAGAGGCCTCCCCTGACTCCCTAATAGAAAATGCACCCCCACCTCCGGTCATCTCTGCCCTCTCACCCTGCTCTCCCTTCTCATCACAGCACACATTACATTGACAGTAGAGTCTATATATGTGATTATTTGTTTATCCCCTGCTTTCCCTCTGGAATGTCAGCTCCATAAAGGCAAGTAGCATTTAATCCCAGAGCTTAACACAGTACCAGACACAGAAATACGTGCTTGATAAACATTTGTTGAAGGAGTGAATGCATGGATTTCCATCTCTTTCTTTCAGCTGGTCTTGTGATCTCACTGAGATAATGTCCAACTTGCCAGCGGTGAGCTCAGCTTTTCATGCGCCCTTTCAACACAGCCTCCTTCCGAATATCCATCCATCCATCCATCCATCCAACTGTCTATCCATATAACTCTTCATCCAAACACCCTTCCAAACACTTCCTATCTATCTTTCCTCCCCTGGTGGCTCAGTGGTAAAGAACCCGCCTGCAGTGCAGGAGACCCCGGTTCAATCCCTGGGCAGGAAGATCCCCTGGAGAAGGAAATGGCAACCCACTCCAGCGTTCTTGCCTGGAGAGTCCCATGGACAGAGGGGCCTGGTGGGCTACACGGGGTGGCAGAGTCAGACACGACTGAGTGACCAAACCACAAGCACCACCTACCTTTCCAAACATCTATCCATCCGTCCACGTATCCATTCATCTAACCGTTTCCTCATATCTACCCATCTAATCATAAACATAGAACTGGGGAGCAAGTGAACCACGCCAGGGTGCCATGATTATTTTTCATCCATGTCTATATCCATGCCATGCCTGTATTATTCATCCATCCAACCAACCATTCAACCATCCACCTAACCATCTTTTAATATCTGTCCATCTAATCACACATCCGTCCACCCATCTAACCATTCATCTGACCATCCTTCCAACTACAACCTATCATCTATTTATCCATCCAACTATCCACATATGGAATTGATGCTTTTGAACTGCTGTGTTGGAGAAGACTCTTGAGACTCCCTTGGACTGCAACGAGATCCAACCAGTCCATCCTAAAGGAGAGCAGTCCTGAGTATTCATTGGAATCATTGATGTTGAAGCTGAAACTCCAATACTTGGCCACCTGATGTGAAGAACTGACTCACTGGAAAAGACCCTGATGCTGGGAAAGATTGAGGGCAGGAGGAGAAGGGGACGACAGAGGACGAGATGGTTGGATGGCATCACCGACTCAATGGACATGAGCTTGAGTTGGTAAGTTTGAGTTTGAGCTCTGGGAGTTGGTGATGGACAGGGAGGCGTGGCGTGCTGCAGTCCATGGGGTTGCTCGCAAAGGGCCAGACACAACTGAGCGACTGACCTGAACTGATCCACATAATTGACCTGCCCAACTGCTCAGTCTCCCGCCCACACAAACCAGCTCCCAGACGCTGGGACCTCCTACTGCCAGGACCCACAGTCTCCACCCTCCTTCACTGAGTTCAGCTCATGCTGCCATGATTCCACATGGCAATCACTCTTTCCCTCTGCTGTTAGAACATCAGCACCTCGGAAGCACAGGCTGTGCCTTCCCTCTGCTCTCCAGCGCCTGACAGAGGGCTGGCATGTAGATGCCAGTGAACGTTCGCTGAATCAGCAGATTTTTCTTTTCCCTGTATTTATTTGTTTTGCACTTCATACTCGACTGTGAGCTCCCTGATGGCCAAGGCCATTTTCTAGTCATCTGCTGCTAAAATCTCGCGTCTGACGCAAACAGGTGTGTTACCCGTGCTGAGTGAATGAGTCAGTGAATGCGCAGGAGAGAAGAGCTGTGGCAAGAGTAGATTCTGGAGCCATACTGCCTGGAGGCAGATCCTGGCTCTCTATTTTTTTTTTTTTAGCGTACGACCTTGGGTGAGTTAATGAACCTCTCTGCGTCTCGGTGTCCTCATTTGTAAAAAGGAGATCACAGTACTTCCTTCCTCAGTCAGAAGGAGAGAGACAAACACCGCATGACATCACCTATATGTCCGATCTAAAACAGGGCACGCGTGAACCGGTCCACGAAGCGGAGACGGACTCGTAGACGGAGGACGGCCGCGGCTGCTAAGGGTCGGAGGAGGGAAGGGTTGGGAGTTTGGGATTAACAGACACAGGCTGTTATATACAGGATGGAGAGACAAAAAAGGCCCTACTGTGTAACCCGGGGAACTATGTCAATGTCTCAAACCACAGTGGAAAAGAATACGAAAAAGACTACGTGTATATGCAAGCTAATGACTTTGCTATGCAGCTGAAATTAACACAGCATTGTAAATCAACTACAGTGTTTTTAAAAATAGTGCTTCACTAGGCTCTCATGAGATTTTTATGACCTAATATACATCAAGTACTTAGAGCAGAGCCTGGAGTAAGACAAGGGTGGGCTTCCCAGGTGGCGCTAGTGGTAAAGAACCCACCTGCCAATGCAGAGATACAGGAGACGAGGGTTTGATCCCTGGGCTGGGAAGATCCCCTGGAGGAGGGCATGGCAATCCGCTCCAGGATTCTTGCCCGGAGACTCCCATGGACAGAGGAACCTGGCGGGCTACAGTCCATAGGGTCTCCAAGAGGCGGACACGACTGAAGTGACTTAGGAGACACAAGCACTCACACAGGCAGAACAGAGCGAGCAAAGGGAAGGAGGAGATGAGGTCAGAGGGTCCCCGGGGTCCGGGTCGTGAACAGCCTCACTGGCGTTTGTGAAGACTTCAGCTTCTGCTCTGAGCGAGTTGGGGGCTGATGTAAGGCTGGGAGTGGAGAGTGGATAAGGTAACTTACGTTTGAAGGGCTCCCCTGGTGGTCCAGTCGTTTAAGAGTGCACCTTGCAACACCAGGGACCTTGGTTCAATCCCTGGTTCAAGAAGACTGCATGTGCCACGGAGCAACCAAACCTGTGCACCACAGCTGCTCAGCGCTCCCTCCAGAGCCCGTGAGCCCCAAGGACGGGGGCCCGCGTGCGCCGGGAGCCCACGCTCTGCAGCAAGAGACGCCACGGCAGTGAGAAGCCTGCGCACCCCAACTGGAGAGTGGCCCCCGCTCTCTGCAACTAGAGGAAGGCCACACGCAGCAATGGAGACCCAGCACAGCCCCAAATAAATCAATAAATATTTTAAAAAAACACCTTCCATTTGAAGAGGCTGCCGGGCACGCTGGCAGCAGGGAGACGCGTTAGGAGGTGGCTGCTGTACTACGCCAGGGAGGAGGGGATGGGGTGTGGACAGCGAACGCCACGCACGAAGGCAGAACCCGACGTGCTGGATGTAGGGAGTGGCAGGGGTCGGGACCGAGCCCAGGTCTGGGGCCCGGATGGTGGGGAGGACGGGGCTGCTCCCCCCGAGTGGGTGGGCGGGTAGAGGCAGGGGCGTGTCTGTGGGAGAAGCAGCCACAGTGAGGGCTGGGCTGGGTGGGCTCCGGGCCAGCAGACCCCCTGGAGAGGGGTAGGGGCAGCTGAGGCTCGAGTCTGGACAGACGTCTGGACAGGAGAGTGGACTCCACAGACAGCTCTGCAGCTCCAGGATTGTGGCGGAGCCTGGGTACCTCTGGGCGGCCTGGGAAGGGCCGGGGCAGAGCTCTCTCCTGGGGGAGCTGCTCTGACACCCCCAAGAGGCCCAGGGGGACCTCACCTGTCGCAGAGCAGGGAGGGCCCACACAGCGGGCTCTGCCCCTAGCGACCCCTTCTCCTCTGTCCAGTGAAGTGACCAATCTCCACGAGTTCCCGCACACCTCCTCCCCAAGTCCTCAGCGAGCCACACAAATGGTCCATGGGACACACGGAGCTTCAGAGCTGCTGCTGCTAAGTCACTTCAGTCGTGTCCGACTCTGCGACCCCAGAGACGGCAGCCCCACCAGGCTCCTCCGTCCCTGGGATTCTCCAGACAAGAACACTGGAGTGGGTTGCCATTTCCTTCTCCAGGGGATCTACCCGACCCAGGGATCCAACCAGGGTCTCCTGCACTGCAGGGGATTCTTTACTGCCTGAGCCACCAGGCGGCTTTGCAAATTATAAAGTGTTTTACAAACGTTGTTAGAATCATTATTATTTCAAACTACTACCAATCCTTCCAGGTCTAAAATACACACAGACACACACACAGACTCACACAGACTCACACAGATACACACACACACACACACAAACACACACAGACACACACACACAGACTCACACAGACACACACAGATACACACACACACACACACAAACACACACAGACACACACACACAGACTCACACAGATACACACAGATACACACACACACACACACAAACACACACAGACACACACACACAGACTCACACAGACTCACACAGACACACACACACACACACACAAACACACACAGACACACACACAGACTCACACAGACTCACACAGACACACACACACACACACACACAGACACACACACACAGACTCACACAGACTCACACATATACACACACACACACACACTAAGAAGAGACCCAGAGAGGCCGGGCAGAGTGTGGGCTGCACAGGCAGGTGGCTGAGAGGGAAGCTTGCTTCCACGTCTTCTGCCTGGGCAACCTCAGTCCACCCCTTAACCACCTGTGCCTCCAACTCTCCCCATCTGTAAAATGGGAGCAACAGCACCTCCCCTGGGGGGCCGGGGGCTCATTTATGGAGACCAGTGGTACTAGGCCAACACACAGGGTGAGACAGACCCTGCGAGGGGCGCGCTGAGCAGGGGAGGCTGGGTGGGCCCTGTCCACCCACAGCGGGCGCTGCCTGGCCCGCCCCCTCCCCGCAATGTCCCGGGGTGGCCCTGAGGTCAGGTGAGCCCCCGACCTGCAGCAGCCCTCGAGCCGGGGCTTCGGCTGCCTGTCTGCGAAATGGAGCTCATGAGGACCGCCCCACCTCTGCCCAAGGTGGTCAGGCCGGTGAAATGGACGTCCTCGTGTAGACAGAGCACAGGACCCGCGTCGCGAAGGTGCGCTGCAAGGGGGGTGCTTGAAGAAGCCCTTTGTCAGCCCAGGGGTCCTTTTGGGGGACACAACAGCACCTTGATTGCTCCTCAAGGGACACACAAGTGTCAGAATCAGGGCAAGCGACACTGCTGCGCGGGTGCCAAGCCCTCCACCGCGCCCCCACTCCGCTCCCCCTCCCCGGCCTGGGCAGATTTGATAACACCCTGAGTCCCACTCCCCCTGCAGAGCACAAAGGTGGCAACTGGCCCTGCTGGGCGCCTTCTGACTTGGTCTCGCCGCGCTGAAACTGAGCCCCGTCTGCTGCGCCCCGCCTGGGGGGCCTCACGGGGCCTCGCCAGGCCGCCCCCTCCCACCTTGGCCAGTTTCAAATGCGTGTCCCCCCCACCCCGCCCCCGGAGGGCCCGCAGCCGCTCTGGGGACGCCTTCCAAGGGAACCGCCACCCACAGCCCCTCTGCAAGGCCCTGTCCTGGGCTGGCTGGGGCCCAGAGAGGCAGCACGATTGCGCCCCTCGCTGCCAGACCTTTCCGTGTCCCCCGAGAAGTGACACAGAGGTATGAGCCCAGTGCCCACCACCCCAAGCCAGCCTGTCCATTGGGCCTTCCTGCCCGAGTCACAAGCCACGTGGCCACCTAGCCCTGGAAACGCAGACTGAGGGCCATGCTTTGTCTTACTCATTGGCAATGAATTCAAACTTCAGCCCACGTGGAGCCCGTGGCGGCCACGCAGGACAGCAGGGCTAGGAGCACTTTCAATGCCTTTGCTCTTCCAACCCTCATAATACGAAGCGATCGTCACCGTTTTGCAGAGGGAGACGCTGTGGCACAGAGAGGCATATTAAGACGCCCAAGGTCACACAGCCGAGAAACAGGAAAGCTGGGCACCATCTCCAGAGCCCAGTCCCCACAGCAGGCCAAGCCAGCCTCAGCCCAGCCCCTCAGCTCCACAGCTGTGCGCAGGAAGGCAGGGGACAGGCCCTTGCAACCCCCGAGCCCTCCAGGACCCCTTCTGGACAGCGGGCATCACACTGAGGTCGCCCCACCTTGCAGAGTGCACCCACTGGGCGCTGGCCTCCAGGATGGGCTCTGGGAGGTGCTGAGGTGGTTCTCATGCCTGCCCAGAGAGACGACAGGAGTTGGCAGGGGGACAGGATGGGGGTCCCTGGCCAGCTTCCCTAGGCTGAGCCATCCCAGAGGTCCCACGATGGCAGGAGGTGTGCCGAGTCCCAGCACGGGCCTGGGTACCCCTGGCACCTCCTCGTCCTGCACCCCCAGGATGGCCCAGGCCCCTCTCCTGCTGGCGACGGACAATGGGCACAACTTCCTCTCCACATGGCCCAGGAGAGTCCTCTCCCAGGACGAAGCCAAGGCTGCCCCAGCACTGCAGCGGCCAGGACAGGAGAGGACAGGAGGTGCCCAAATAACCTACGAGCCCCAAACCTCAGACACTGGGGCCTTCTGGGGGGGTGGGGGCCCCAGAGCATCTGAGGTGCCCCAAACAGGGTGCTGGAGAATCTCAGGATAACGTCTTGGAACCACGGGATGGAAGAAATGGGGAGAAACGTGTCTAGGTCCAAGAGGTCCTGGGGCAGGAGAAGCTGTGAGAGGTTAAAAGCCGGATCCAGAGCCAAGGCAGTGCCTGCCTGCTATGTGGCCTGGGTTGTGTCTTGACCTCTCTGGGCCCCCGTTTCCCCATTTGTAAGATGGAGACGACAACGGAGAATGGCAGCCTCACAGGACCGTGGGGATGAAGTTGGTGAGAATTCAGAACCCGGCCCCCACCTTCTCCCAGCAACCAGGCACCTGCCTTCTGGCTCATCCCATCATCAGAGCTGCAACCAGCAGCCTCCCAGCCTCCTCTGCCTGGTCCTGCCGCCTGCCTCCCCACGCCCCCACCCCGGGCCCCTCGCTAACCGGGGGACGGTGACAGCCTCCCCAAGGTCACCCGCCTCAGGCTGAGGTCCTAAGCTCCTCCCAAGACCTCTGGGCCTGCCTCTGCCTACCCGGACTGGGCTGGGAGGGGGGGGTCTCAGCAACCCAGGGCTAAGCGGGGTGCTGAAGACCAGGCCCCGTGGAGCTGGGGTCCCGGAGACATCTCCCTTCTCCGGGGAAGGGCTGGGGCTGCCCCCGCCCCCCATCACCTCCCTGCCCCTCCCACTGCTATCGCCACGGCAACATCACCCACCGGACCTGGCTGTGCCCTGCCCTTGCTGTGTCACCACGGAGAACTGGAAAAAAGCCCTCAGGCCTCCCGGGCATCCTCCCCCCAGGCCCCTGCGGGCTCCGTTCCAGCCCCTCCTCGCGGTTTCCGCTCTGGACCTGCCTGACTCCTTCCTCTGGGCCTGCACGTCCCGGCCTGGCCATGCCTGCGGGCTGTCCCCGGGGACCTCCCAGCCCCACGGCAGCACCCCATCCAGCCCACCCCCTGCTTCGGCCGGTCACGGGGTGGGGAGGGGTCGAAACAGCAAGCGGGTGCTGAGCTGGGCCGGGGTGCACGTCCTGCCCCCACACCCGCTGCCTGTGGCCTCGGCACGGTCTCTGTGATGGGTCTCTCATTTATTAAATGGCACAGTTCTCAGCGCCGTCTGGAGACCAGGACAGTAGAGGCTGGGGACCAGAGTAGGGGCTTCGGTTTTTGAGTTTTACTTCGGAACAGATACGTTATAAAAATATTTAAAGCTATGTGTGTATGTTAAGTCGCTCAGTCGTGTCTGACTCTCTGCGACCCCATGGACTGTAACCCGCCAGGCTCCTCTGTCCAGGGGATTTCCCAGGCAAGAAACCTGGAGAGGGTACTCATTCCCTTCTCCAGGTGGTCTTCCCAACCCAGGGATCGAACCTGGGTCTCCTGCAAGGCAGATTCTTCACCATCTGAGCCCACCAAGGAAGGCCCCCCCCCCACAAAAGGCAGATTCAAATGTAAAACTACAAAGCTTTTAGAGGAAAAAAACGGTAAAATTTTCGGGACCGAGAGCTCAGCAGAGAGTTCTCCGCACAAAAGCACTATTCGTAAAAGGGAGAACTGATAAATTAGACCTTATTAAAATTAAAAACATCTGCTCTGCAAAAGAATCTACGAAAAGGAGGAAAGGAGAAGCATAAACCAGAGCAGGGGGCACCGCAAACCGTGCGTCTGACAGACTAGCATCCAGAACACACAAACAATTCTCAAAACTCAGCAGCAAGAAACACAGTCGAATCAGAAATGGGCATGAGGCACGAAGAGACATTCCCGGGGAGAGCATGCTCATCTGGCAAATACACACGTGGAAAGATGGTCCGCGTCACTAGCGACGAGGGAAACAGTCGTTGAAACCACAGTGAGGACCTGCACCCACCTCTCAAACGGCAAAACTGAAAGCCAGTGACAACTCCCAGTGCTGGAGAGGATGCAGTCAAACACGCTCCCTGGCACAGCGCTGGCGGCCACCTAAGACCACGCAGCCTTCCTCACAAGGCTCAACACACAGCCACGGCACCGACCCCAGAGACCTGGAACCGTGTGTTCACACCGAAACCTGTCCACCAGCGTTCACAGCCGCCTCGTGTGCCACAGCCCCTGCCCGGAAACTACCCAGACAGCCCTGAATGGGGGAAGGGCTCCATACCATGAAACCACACTCCGTCATAGAAAGGAACAAACTCTCCATCGACGCAACGAGTTGAATGAATCATGAGGCGATTATGCTGAGCGAAAAAAGCCGATGCCAACTGGTTACCTACTGTGTGATTCCACTTATATAACAACCTTGAAATGATAAAATGTGGAAATGGACAAGAGATTAGTGGCTGCCAAAGGCTAGGAAGGCCATAAAGAAGTCTGAGCGCCGAAGAATTGATGCTTTTGAACTGTGGTGTTGGAGAAGACTCTTGAGAGTCCCTTGGACTGCAAGGAGATCCAACCAGTCCATTCTGAAGGAGATCAGTCCTGGGTGTTCAATGGAAGGACTGATGCTGAAGCTCTAATCCTCTGGTCACCTGATGCGAAGAGCTGACTCACTGTAAAAGACCCCGATGCTGAGAAAGATTGAAGGTGGGAGGAGAAGAGGGAGACAGAGGATGAGATGGCTGGATGGCATCATCGACTCCACGGACATGAGCTTGAGCAAACTCTGGAAGACAGCGGAGGACAGGGAGGCTGGTGTGCTGCAGTCCACTTAGGTAAAGACAGAGGCACGACTGAACAACAAGGGCTGGGGAGGGTACAAGGAAGGAGGGAAGCAGCTCCGGCTGCCAAAGGGAAGCACAGGAATCCTCACCACGGAACGTTCTGTGTCCTGACCGTGCCGAGCCACACCCGGCTGGGATGCCGTGTTAATTTTACAAGCTGCCGGGGAACACCAAGCAACGGGCATGCAGGAGCCTTCTGAATTCTTATAACCGCACGTGGGTTGACATCTCAACATAAACATTTTAATGTAAAAATGCAAGAAATCCATTGAAGTTTTACTGTGAGATACGCAATGAATACATGTTTGCTCTAAATATGCCCCACACAACACTGGAGACACATTCGTACTAAAAAACCCTTCAGTATCTCGAACTGGACTGGGAGGCCTGTTCTTTATCTGGCAGCCCTAGGCCTGGGAAATCCCCCCAGGTGAGAGGCGATGCCTGGCACGTCACTCGTCAGTTCACACACGCTGCCTGAGCACTTACTGTGTGCCAGGCCCCGTTCTAGGCACGGAGGAGACAGCTGCAAACTCAGGCCGCCCAGCCCTTGCCGTGCTGATGATGTAGTGGGAGGAGACGGGGGACAGACGCATTAAGTGTGTGCTTCATCACTCAGTCGTGTCTGACTCTTTGCACACCTCTGGACCACAGCCCGCCAGGCTCCTCTGTCCAGAGGATTTTTCAGGCAAGAATACTGGCATGGGTTGCCATTTCCTCCTCCAGGGGATCTTCCTGACCCAGGGGATCAAACCCACGTCTCCTGTGTCTCCTGCATTGCAGGCAGATTCTTCACCCGCTGAGCCATTCAGGGAAGCCCCGAGCAGAGACATAAAGAGATGTGTGAATAAGATGACTTCACATGGCGGTAAATGTGACAAAGCAGGACAGTGAACAGAGCTGAGGTGGACAGACGGGTGGAAAGTCAGGGACGGACTCCCAGGGAAGGAGATCTCTGAGCAGAGACCAGCAGGAATTAGCTACGCAGACGTTTGAGGGAAGGGCATTCCAGACCAGGGAAACAGCACGTGCCAAGGCCCTGAGGCAGGAACACAAGCTCGGTGGCCTCCCAGAGCATACGGCCGGGGACACGGCCGGTGTCCAGTCGGTCCTAAGCACCTTGCACTCCTCCCATCCCCTCACGTCAGAACTAGAAGACCCTCTGACACTCAGGGTCCCGCCGTGGAGGACATGGAAGCCCTGGAGGGTCGGGGTTTGCCTACAGCAACCCTTGGTCCACCTCCCTCAAGCTGCAGCTGGAAGCCGTCACATCTGGAAAGGGAAGAACCCACAGGGGCACCAGACCTGGAGCCGGGAAGGACATGGAGGCCCTCGGAGGCCTCCCCAGAGCTCAGCCTGGGCGGGCGGCCGGCCGGCTCCGGGGCAGGCGGGACCTGGCTGGGCTCAGGCCCTCAGCGTGCCACCTGACCACTCCATCCGATCAAATATGCAAGTGGCCCTCAGGACAGCAGAGGGGAGCATAGCTAAGCAGCCTTATCTGGGCCCCGCCCCAGCCACCCAAGGCCAGCGCCCTGCTGTCCCCTGGCTCCCGGGCCTTAGGGCAGGGTGGGAAGCCCGCTCCTGGGAGCACCCAGACCAGACGGGGCAGGGCAGGAAGGGACAAGACCGGCACCCTCGGCGGGCAGGGGCTGGGCAGGGACTGGGAGGTGACTCCCATTCGGGTGGAATTCCATCTCCCTGAGCTCACCTTCCTTGGAGCAAGCGGCACATTCCAGCGGGGCCAGCCCCATCCCAGCTGGGCCCCCATCCCCAGGGCTGCCTCCACGGGGCTCAGGCACCGTGCGCCCAGGAAGGGCCTCCAGAGCTCCTCTGCACGCATGGCGCTTAATGTCCAGCGAGGGCTCGGAGGCAAGCCCAGCCCGGTGCAGGAGCGTCATGGAGGCACAGAGACTGACCGCCAGGCTCCCAGCAGAAAGCCGGCTCCAAGCGCAGCGATCAGGGACCATCCACAAGGCCCACCTCCCTGTCTTCTGCGGCCCATACGTTCCTGCCCCAGTGCCTGTTTCCCCAGGGCTGAGCCCGGCTCTGGGCCTTCCCAGTACAATCTTCAGGCTAGCCTGTCCTGCTAATACCCCAGGGCGTCGGCTCTCACCTCCCATTGGTGGCTTCCAGAAGTGGCTCCAACCAGAACCTCCCTCCAGGCACGCGTGGTCCCTGGGCTTCCCCACCTGCTGCTCGTGGGGCCCCCCACTCCCAAGCCCAAGTGCACCCTTATAACCATCACCCCTCATGTCCAGTCTCCACCCGCCCCAGGGCCTGACTGCAGGGAGGTGGGCTCCCACCCATCCACCCCAGATGCAACCCGAGCTGGGTTCCCGCCCATTCTGGCCCCTAAATGGCAGTGCCCCCTGCCCACCCGTGGGCTTTGCAGGGCTGGGGCACCCGCTGCCATCCCACCCCCTGCACTCTGCTTCCCACCTGGTCCCAGAGACCTGCCCCCGGCACCCCTCCTGCAAAGCCTCTGCAAGAACCGCCAGCCCAAGGGGGATGCTTTCTCCTGGGCCTACACTTGACCCCAGCCCCTCTGCGGCCCCGTCACCGGCGGGCCCCTCTCCCACGTATATGCAGTCTGCCCCAAGGGCCCATGCTTTTGTAGGACTTCATGCCCCTGTAGAGCTTTCCTGGCGGCTCGGATGGTAAAGAATCTGCCTGTAACTCAGGAGACCCAGGTTCAATACCTGGGTTGGGAAGATCCCCTGGAGGAGGGCATGGCAACCCACTCCAGTATTCTTGCCTGGAGAATTCCACGGACAGAAGAGCCTGGGGGGCTACAGTCCATGAGGTCACAAAGAGCTGGACACGACTGAGCGACCAACACGATGCTTTTACAGCGGCCGTGACTTCTCCCTGAACTCCCTCCCTCCCGCCTGCCTTTTCCACGTGGAGGACTCCTAGGTATCCTTCAAAGCCCCGCTCAAGGGTCCCTACTTTTTGCCCTAGAGGTGTCTGGACTTGTCCAAGAAGAAGCTGCTCCCACCTCTGAGCCCCTATGAGCCTCCTGAACAGCTGCGTGTCTCCTGTACGCTCAGTCCCGAATTATCATTTTTGCTCCTCTACCCACCTCTCTCACTAGACTGAGCACCTTGAGGGCAAAAGGAGTGGTGAGCTCATCCCCTCACACAGCCCCAAAGGTGGGAAAGAGATGACGCAAAGCCGCAAAGATCCCAACACCGTCCAGGGATTCCAACCCACCGCTTTGGACGCCTCGCTCCCTCCCAAAGACCTTGATTTCAAACCTAAAGTGTGAGAGTGTAAACATTAACATTCTACAGCCCCAACCTCAACAGTCTGCGATGTCAACCCCAAAATACGGTGACCCTAAAATTCCAAAATATGTGTCCTGGTGCTGGGAAAACTTAAAGGCAAGAGAAGGGACGACAGAAGATGAGATGGTTGGATGGCATCACCAACTCAATGGACATGGGTTTGAGTAAGCTCCAGGAGATGGTGAAGGACAGGGAAGCCTGGCGTGCTGCAGTCCATGGGGTCACAGAGTATTGGGCACAACTTGGCGACTGAACAACAAAATTCCAACAGCACTCTGACTGGAACATCACATCTCCAAAGGATCTGCTGGCTCTGTCTTCTCGCCTGACCCCTCTGATTCAACACTGCTGACCACACGATTGCTCGGGACAGCAGGTCATGGCTGCAGGGGTGCCCACTGCCCCCCCAGCGCAGCCCCTCGGACACATCTGCAGGTGAAAGCCTGGCTCGGCGCCCCCCCGGAGCAAACTGGAGACAGGGTGGTCCCTGCGCGTTATTCGTCATCAGTCAGCTGGGTCGGGGGCGCCCCTGCAGCCCCAGGGCCACCCCTCGTGGGGTCTGCCACCACCCCGGCCCCCGGGACGCACACCCCGCCCCCCGCCCCCCTTTCTCTCGTACGGCTGCCAGCAAGCCCAGAGCCCCGTGGTCAGGTTGAGTCTTGTCTCCTCTCAGCAGGGGGAGGGAGCCGGCGATAAACACATCTGCGCCTCCTTCCAAGACGCTCAGCAGGACTTCCAGCTCACCAAGACCTCCAGCCCCACTGCACCTGGGGCCCACGGAAGCCTGGGGTGGGCAGAGTTTCTGGTGCGGGGTCCCATGCCTACAGGCTGCAGGGTCCTGGGCATCCCCCAACTGCGCCCCCGCCAAGACCCGGAGCAAACGGAGGCTCATCACCCGTGTGACAGATGAGGACACTGAGGCCCCCAAAGGGGTGGGCCCAGGCTGAGCCTCGGCTGCCTGGGGCTAGGCCCTGCTCCTGGCCGCTGGGATCTGGGTCCGGTCACTTGGGGTGCCTCGGTTCTGCGGGTGAGGAGCCAGGCAGGGAGACCCCCTTCCTGCTGTGCTCCGACCGAGTGGTGTGGCCACTGCCCCGGGTAGCTGAAGGCTAGTCAGGACCCGCTCCGGGCCTCTGCTTGCACCCCCAAACCACAGAGCAGCTGCGCTGGGGGTGGATCAGTGTGCACTGGGGAGCCCCAGATTCAGCCTCTTTGCTCTGGAAAATACAGCGTCTGGCTGAATGGCCATCCAGGAGGCCACCCTCAAGTGTCCTCTCAAACCAGAGTGGAGCTGTCCACTCCCAGGGACGGGAGCTTCCAGGTTAGGAGGGAGCCCGTGACCTCAGCCCTAAGGAGTGCTCCGACCATAGCAAGCAGGTGGGACAGACTTCCCTGGGCAGGCACTCCCGGCACAGGGCTGGACCGGCAGGGCCTTTAGTCCAACCCCCCGTCCCACCATCATCACCTGCCCGGTGATTCACCATGGCCAGCCGGGAGGCTCTGACACAGCGGGAGGGACAGACGGCCGCTGGTGCCTCTTCCTTGTCCGCCTGCAGGGAGCCCGGCTCCCCTCTGAGACGGGCAGGCCACCCCCAACATCGGTACCAGACAGCTCCCTCCCACGCCACACGTACGCACCGTCTGCAGTCACACCCACCCTGTGCTGAGGGCCAGCCGTGTGCCAGGCCCTGGGAAGGGCTCCCCTGCCCGCTCCCTGTCTCTTCTTGCCCTGGACCAAGGACACTCCCGCCAGCCCTGCTTACTTCCCAGGAGGAGGAGAGTGGCAAGAGCCATGATCAGAACCCAGGGGGCCCGCTTCCAGCCCACGCTATGCCGAGGGCCAGCCCGCCAGCCAGACTCCAGGCTTCACATTCTGGCTTTAACCCTGAATAGCACGTCAGTCAACCCCTCTGTGCCTCAATTTCTCAATCTGCAAAATGGGGTAACAGTGCTCCCGTTCACAAGGATGCCGTGAGGACGAAGGGAGAAGACCACTGGCCCCCAGACACGCTCGAGCAAAGCAAGGATCCCTGGCAGCCAAACAGGCAGCGCCAGGCCCCGTTGCCAGGACACGTGTTTGAGCCCCTGGAGTAACCTTCTTTCTCTTTTCCCTCTTGCACATTTTTCAAGAGTCACTGGTGACGACCAGTTTTAAAAACAAACAGCGAAAAAATGAAGTGCTTGTGCATGAAAATCTGGGTCTAAAGCCAGAGGCGGCAGCCACTCTGGGACAACCCGGACCATCTTCCAAGCTGAGCCCAGACTCTTGGAGGGCGTGAGGAGATAGTGAAGAGGGGGTGGTCCCCTCCATCCTTTTCAGCTCCAGATCTTGGTTAATCTGACCAAGGACGTGTTAGCAGCCCTGGCATGCACCCCAGGGGGATGACTTTTACTGAACTCATCTCAACTCCCGAGGCCCCCCTGGCCCACAGTCTGAGTTTTTACAGCTGATCTTGTGGATCCCAGGACTAGAGTTCATATCCACACCTCATCCCATCTTGCTGGGTTACAATGTTCTAACAGGGACACAATTACTCAGCCTTGTGGGTAACTGACCAGCGTCATACCACACAGGACCCCCGACCAGCAGCGAATGGACCACGGACTCCAGGCGAACCAGGCAAGGGCAGAGCCCCGTGCCTCATCGCCAGACCCCCAACCCCAGCCGTTAACGAAGAAGCCGTCTCGTGGCACCCGCGCCAGGCACCCCCCGGCCACCTACCTTCCGGCCTGCCTCATTATTGTGTAAGTTCATGAGAGTCCGGGCGTTCTGTTTGATCTCCCGGGCATCCACAAAGACCTTGGCGAAGCCGATGCCGTAGCGGATGTCGGCAGAGCAGCCACCCCACTTCCAGCCCTCGTCCCGGTGGTACTGGCCCTGCTTCTCCTTGTCGCAGCCGCAGTCGCTCAGGTTGCCCTGGGTGCAGGCCGCCGTGATGGCATGGGCCACGCCCGCGGCGATGATGGCGTAGGTGAAGGCGGCCTCCCGGCTCCCTGCGGGGACAAGAGCGGAAACACTGGGCTCAGGTCCGGGCATCTGGGGTGAGGAGGCAGGCTGAGCTCCGCTGGGGTCCACCAAGACCAGCCCAGTGCCCGTCCCTGGCCCCCAGAGCCCCCCCATCACGTGCACCCCAGTTCAATCCCCAGTCACTGAATGCCCTGGGGAGTGGACGGGGGCAGCGCAGGAGAGGGGCACCTGGTTGCCTGGCCTGACGTCAGAGGAGGGGCCCCCCAGCATACCGATTACCACCCACGCTCCACACTGACGTGGCTGCGCTCACGGCGTGCACACACACACACGAGGCCCTGGCGACCGTCAAGCAGCACGCCGAACACCCGCAGCGTGCAAAGGCTCTGGAGCCACAGGCCTGGGCCGAAACCGCAGAACATCAGCCTCTCCTCTGGTACTTTCAGCCGCTGCCACCCTCCCCTGGGTCTCGGCCTCCCCCATAAAGTGGGGACCCCAGGGAATAGGAGATCAGAGTTTTTCACTGGTGTCTGATGGTGGCGAACACCTGCTATGAAACTGGGTCAAGCCTACGAACGTGAACGGAGAGTGACGGCTCTTTGCCACTTTGAGCCTTCAGGTAACTAATGAAAGGACCTTTTGCAAAATGCGGTGTGCAAATGTATCCTTACGCTTCAATATATATTTTATTGTTATTTTTTGAACAATAATGTTTAAATAGAACTACTTAATAACTCTTCCCAATATAATAAAAGCAAAATTTTCAGTCAAAAGATAAGTAAGGATTAAAAAGAGAGAGAGATGAGAGTCTGTCCGCAGCTCTGGGCGCCCACCTGGCCCGTGGCGCCTGCCTGAACAGCAGCTCCTGTGCTCGGGGTCCTGCTCCTGCTGCACCCAGGTCACCTGCGGTCCAGAGGTCCAGCCCACGAGACTGTGAGCACGTGCAGACAAGGCTGGGACCTGCATCCTCAGCCTCCGTCTGACACAGATATCAGAGCTGGGGGAGGGGAGAGGGACCGCCCGCAGGGACGGGAGGACAGACCGGCATCGGGAAGCGGGGTCCTGGGGACCCCGCTCAAAGTGGCATCGAGTCCTCACTCTCTGTTCACTCTCACAGGCTTGAATCAATTGCGCAGCATGTGGACTCCACCTTCAGACACTGTTCTAAACTCTGACCTCTTGCTCCCTGGGGTCCCCATGAGAAAGGCGCTGTGGTGGGGTCCCCACCTTACAGAGGGAAGGCTGAGACCCAGCGCTGAGGGGTCGCTTCCCCATACGCTTTCCCAGCTACGTGGAGATGGGGCCTGGCCGGGAGGGAGGCTGCAGGCCCCGTGGAAGGAGGTACATGGGCCCAGCAAGAGGGTGCTGGGGTGGTCAGCGGGGTGCAAGGGTCCTGCATAGCTGGGGGGCAGGAGACAGAACCCAGCGGGGAGTCACTTGGGCTGGTGACACAGCCTCCCGGCCCCTCTGGGTCTGAGAGCAGCACCGTCTGACCAGGAAGGACAGGATCCCAGGCCCCGCGTGTGGTGTGGGCACTCAGAGCCAGGATGGGTGGGGGTCAGGGAAGCCCCTGGAGGAAGAGGCTCTGCGGGCAGAGAAGCATTTCAGGGTCTGGGAGGGGGGTGACGGTGGCTGAAGCGGGGGCCGGGGAGGTGGAGGAGGCAGCGACCCCCAAGATGCTTCAAGCCCCGGGTCACTGTCACCTGACTCAGGCAGGCCTTTTCTCACACCCCCCGCCCTTCACTGCACAGCCCCCCACCCAGGCTGCCAGGACATGAGCACCCTACCCCCCAGCCACCTTCCCCCGCCGGCCCCTGCTCCACCAACCCTGCAGACACGTAGGCCTGTCCACCTGCCGGACCCACTGCTTCACTGTGCTACGGCCAGACCCTGGCATTCTACGACAGCTCTGCTCACCCAGGGGCTCCAGAGCGCGAACACCCAAGTCCAAACCCCAGCTCGGCCATGCAGTGACTGCAACGCAGACAAGTTCCTCCTCGTCCTGAGGCTCAAGCTCTAGCTCACACTACCGAACACCAGACCCACAAGGAAACGACCCACGGGAGCACACAGACGACAGCGAAGTCAGAGCCGCACAGACAGCAGAGAATCGCCAGGTGGAGGGAACACAGAGAGTGAGATGGGGAGGAGAGCCCCGTTCCACCACTTTCTGGCTGTGTGGCCTCAGCCAGGTCACCTAACTGCTCTGCGCTCCAGTGCCTGCACTACAAAGTAGGAGAACGACCACCCACTTTGTTAGGGAGGTTGAGAGGACTTGGCAGAGTTAACAGAGAATTTAGCAAAGAGCCTGGCATGAGAAAGAAAGCGTGTGTGAGTTGCGTTTGACTCTTTGAGACCCATGGACTGCAGCCCACCAGGTTCCTCTGCAAGAATACTGCAGTGCATTCCCATTTCCTTCTCCAGGGGGTCTTCCCAACCCAGGGTTCAAACCCAGCTCTCCTGCATTGCAGGTAAGACCCTTTACCATCTGCGCCACCAGGGAAGCCCTGCGTGAGAAACTGACCCCGGGTATCAAATTGATTACTATTCCTACTGATGATGGTAGTTAACAGTCCCTTAGGAGAAGGCTGTGAGGTAAGGAGGAGTCTTCATTTGTTGAAGAAACCGGGGCTGAGAGAAAAGTCTGGCTCGTTCAGGCCACCCAACTGGTAGGGTGGCAGTGCTGAGCTGTGCAGACCAGGTACTGTCCCTGGGGATCAGATGACCGCAGAGTGCGGAGGCCCGGCTGGTGGCCTTGGCAGGTGAGCGGACACTGTGTCTCCTTTATTCGCCCCAGAGCAGAGCAGCAACTTGAGGAGGGGTGGGGCCCTGGCCTGCCACTTGAGACCTGCCCTGCTCCCCAGGCTCATCCCTGGGGCGGGGTAGGGCTGGGGACAGGGGCGGGGCTCTCCCACTCAGTGGGCGGGGCTGGGACAGGGGCGGGGCTCTCCCACTCAGTGGGCGGGGCTGGGACAGGGGCGGGGCTCTCCCAACCAGGGTCCCGGGCCTCTGAGGCCCCTGTGTAACACGTGGCAACCCAGACGTTCAGGGAGGACACCTACCCAGACCCAACAGCGATGCTGATGGCTTCTGTTCCCACCGGGATCCCCCCAGCCTATCCCAAATGGGTGGGAGAAGGGCAGCTACCCCTGCACACACACAGCTCCCCTGAGTTCAAGGTCACTCCCTGACCAGGGTGAAGTCTATCATGGGTCATGGCCTCCCCTCTCCCCCCCGCCCCCAAGCTGGCCCTCACGTCTGCACCCACGGCCCCTGGGAAACAAAGGGACCATTACTCTTAGCTTCCGAGCTCCCAGGACCCAGGAACCGGCTGCTCAGGTCCAGATGCGGAAGGGCCACTGCTGACTCCTGCTACTGACTTTGGCCTAGACCTTGCCCACCAGTGTGAGACTAGGACTGCCCAGCCCCATACTTCCCCTTCCTCACTGACCACCAGGGAAGCTCCCCTGGGCAGGGGGCTGGCTGTGCAACTCTTGTCAAGCCTGTTCACCTGTCGAGGCCTCTATTGTTCCCTCTGTGAAATGGGTGTAAGAGCATCTGTGAGTCATGGGCCGGCAGGAGGCCGACTCACTGCGCCCGGCACGGAGTGACCGTCCCGTAAACAGTTGATACCGCTGCTGTGACTGTTATTAAAGATCTTTCTTAAGAGAATATACGTATTTGGCTGTGCTGGCTTTCAGCTGAAGCATGCGGAAACTTGAGCTGTGGCATGCAAACTCTTAGTTGCGGTGGGCTCTTAGTTCTCTGACCAGGGATCGAACCCGGGCCTCCTGCATTGGGAGGGCAGGGTCTTAGCCACTGGTCCACCAGGGCTGAAGGACACAGCTGCCTCATGCAGAGGCCGGTGTGTGGGAATGACCCAGCATCCGGCTGCCCGGCCAGACTCGGGGTTCCTGGCCTGTTTGGCTCCAACTGTTGACAGCCCCCATGACAGCGCGTGAGGGCGGGCTGAATGAATGAGCAACTCCACCCTGCCAGAAGCTGGGTGACCCTGGGCACATCACTGAGCCTCTCTGAACCTCCATTTCTGTATCTGTGAGTCTCACCCACCTGGCCCGTGGCCGGCGCATGAATAAGCGGGGGCGAGAATTATGATAATTGTAACAGATGGAATCCCAGGCCTCCTGGGAAGAACGGAGAGAAACTTCCATGCCTCTGCGTTCTCCATCGCCCTCCTGCAGTGTCAGACTCGTCTGCTGGCTGTTGCTCATGCCGCACCGACCACTCCCGCTGGCTCTGAGCCTCACCCCTTGCAAGGCAGTGCCGTGTCGTGTCCCGAGGGCCTGCTACAGAGCGGGTGCTCAGTGCGTCATCTGTTTAGTGAATGAATGAAGGCAGGCTCCCAACAGGAGCCAAAAGCCGAGGGCGCTTCGTTGAGCACTTATTACTGGCTCCGCGCTTTGGGGAAGAGCTCTGCTCAGCTGTGGGCGAGGAACCCAGCTGATCAGGGTCCAGAGAGGCTCTGACCTGGCAGGTGCAGGGCAGGGATGGGCTGCGCCTGTTTGGCACGACCTCGCCGTCGCCCCACTCAGGGCATCGGCACAGAGTCAGCCTGAGGCCTGGGGTTTGGGGGCTTTTGGGGATGCAGGGAGAGGCTAGAAGAGAAGGGACCTTGGTGAAGCAACTGCTCTGTTCCAGACCCACACTTGAGGCTGTTTCCCAGTGGCCCTGCGGGTGGCCACCATTCTCCACAACGTTACTAAGGAGGAGGAGACCGAGGCTCTGAGAAGCAAACCAGCCCGGACTGGGATTCCGGGCCCCGGTCAGTCGGCAGGGTCCTTCCTCAGTCCCAGCTCCCTCCTCCCTTCCTGGCTCCTCACTGCATGGGAAAGCCCACACTTGAGAGAGGTTCCTTTGGCATAAGGCATAGACCCCAATCAACATGCCTTTATTTCTGCCATTCAATGGTTATTGGTTAAAACATCAATAAATCACTTATAAGACCCATTCAGATGGGACGGGCTGCTGAGAACAGAGCTGACAGCAGAAAGAAGGTAGACAAGGGTCCCAAAATCTTAAACCCTCAGACTCTCCGCGAGAGGCCACCTTACACGCCGCCCACCCACGCCCTCTGCCCGCCCAGGCAAACAGCAGTTCCTGACTGGGTCTGTGGGAAACGGGGGCTCGGGGAGCGGAGCTCGGGAGCACAGCCAGGATGCCAACCCGGAGGTCACGGGTCGCCTCGAAGGACTCCCCCGACCCCGATCACATGCGTGCTCCCGGGACCCCCCTCTCTCGGCCTGGGGAAGGCCCTCCGGTGGGGCGGTTTCCCGAAGCTGTGTACGTGAGTCTCCCTGGACACACGTACACACGTGTCCCTGGGGGCCTGCTTTACTGCTGCAGGAACGGGACGAGGTGGTGACCCACTGGCACCCGCTTCATAAGAGGAAAAGCAAAGTCGTGAAATGCTTCCTGTGCACCAGGCTCTTTCCTAAACGCTCAGTGCAGATCGACTCGCCTCATTCTGGCATCCCCTGAGGTGTGTGGTGTCATTATCTCCATTTTACAGACGTGAACACTGAGGCCCAGAGAGGTGGTGTGCTCTGACAAGGACCCAAACCCGGTCAGCCTGGCCCCAGAGTCTGACCCTCTCTCCTGCCTTGATGTCAGGACACCCGCTCCAGTCCCTGGCCAGGCTCTTTCCGGACTCTTCCTCATGGGGCCAGTGGGCTTGGCCATCGCTGACCATGCCCTCCAGGGGCAGACTCGGCCCCCTCTCGCCTTGACCACCCCGCGTCCCTCCGGTCCCTGAGCAGAGGAAGAGCCTCCATCCGCCCTGCCTCTCCTTGGCCCCCGACCAAGCCAAGTGCCCTGTTCCTTCACTCCACAGCTATTTCCTGAGCACCTCCTGGGTGGGGGTTACTACGCTGGGGGCTGAGGAACCTGAGGGAGGGATCTGGGCGAAGCCTTGCCTTCTGGGGGGACAGACAGCAAGATCGCATCACTCAGGCAGCCCAGGGCCCTGCAGAGTGTAGGACAGGGAGATGACAGGGGCAGGGAGCTCTGGGGTGGGGCTTCTGCACAGGGAGAGAGGGCTCCCGGCCACCAGGGTCAGGCAGCCCTGCCCTGGCATGGGCAGCGGTGGGAGCAAGCATGGGAGGAGATCCTGCCAGCCCCACCGCCTGGCCTGGGCAGAGGGCCCTCTGTCTTCAGAACCAGAGAAAAGTACCCAGCACCACAGACATAAAGCCCAAGGTTCCTCCTGGACCCAGAGCTTCACAGAGGCCGGGAGACTTGCCCAGGGTCACCAGTGAGTCAGCGAGACCTGAGGGTTAGGAGCAGGGTCTCCTGGCTACCAGCAGGAGTCCTGCCCTCACCGCTGCCTCTGGATCCTCCACTAGGCCACCTGCACCTGCAGGTAATTTTCCAGCCAGAAGCCCGGGTGGCCTCAGCTCCGAACTTGTCTATGATGGAGCCTCTTCGTCCCTCCTACCTGCTCCCTACTCAGCGGGGTGACCCTCAGCAAGGACTCCGGCTCCCCAGCCTCAGCTTCCCTGCCTAGGAAGTGGGAACCGCCCAGAGGACATGACCCAGCTGCCCTGAAGATGAAACGAAACCTCTGTGTTCAGAGAAGCCCAGTTCCCTGGGAGGTTCTTCGTAAAGACTGGAGTTATCAGGGAGATGAACCCGGGGAGCCCGGCTGACGCCCTCCCCGCATTCCAGCTCCGTAATGATCCCGGCGGGGACAGAGGAAATGAACTGGTGTCCGAGCCTGCCCGAAAGATTCCATTCCACCGCCCTGCGCAGCCGCTGCAAATGGTTTGCACCGGAATATTATCTGGGTGTATTTACGGTATCTTACTGGAAACCACAAAGTGCACTGTATTTTTTTTTCTCTTTTGCTATTTAAAGCTGATGGGTCAGAGAGTGAGCAATCTGCAGTGACACCGGCCGAAATATATGATGATTTGGAAAACATACAGATGGAAAAAGGTGGCCTCTGCCAGCCCCATGGCGTGGCACTCACAGCCCTCTCTGGGCTCAGAATGCCACACCTGGCTGTCTCCAAGCCGAGGAACTGGGGTACCCCTGGATGAACGGAAGAGTGGGGGCTTCAGGGGCTCGCGTCTTGGCTGAGCCTGGCTGATGGGACAGGCCCACAGAGCTGATCTCCAGTCCCCAGCGTCCGCCCTTCTCTCCTGCCTCCACTGCAACCAAGCATCTCCACCCGGTGAGCAAGGCTGGAGTGCACTGCTGCTGCTCGTCAAGGGTCAACAACAAACCTGCAGAAGATTGTTCAAACACCTGAGGTTCTTTTAAAATACTCGTACAGTGCAGTACATTGGCCCATAGGTGTATCAGAATCTAATTCAAAATAGCCATACAATTGACTGACACTCACTCAGATGGTAAAGAATCTGTCTGCAATGCAGGAATTCCCGGGTTGGGAAGATCCCCTGCAGAAGGAATTGGTAACCCACTCCAGTATTCTTGCCTGGAGAATCCCATGGACAGGAGAGCCTGGCGGGCTACAGTCCATGGGGTCGCACAGAGTCGGATATGACAGAGCAGTTAACACACACATGCGTACTGTATCTTCCTGTGGTTTAATTACAAATACATTTACAAAAAAAGAAGAAAGGCTCAAGGCATTCCTTCCTTCCTCCAAGCCTTTCTGCCTTCAGTCTGCAAATACCCTTCCTCTCCCACTGACCTGGTGACAGGCCATGTTACCCAGTGGTCTCAGAGCAGGGCCCGGAGCAGGGGAGTGCCGATCCAGCTGGGTTGACATCCCAGCTCCACTTCCCGGGGGTGGGGCCTGGGGTGAGTTGTCTGACCTCTCAAGGCCTCAGTTTCCTCCTCTGTGAAATGGGAATAATAAAGCACCTGCCTCCTAAGGATGTTAGGAAGATGAAACAAGCCAAGGCACCAGCCACCAAATCAAGAGCAGGCCTGGAAGGGGTGGGTAAGCAGCGGCTCTTCCTAGGAGGGTTTGTGGTCACCGTCTCCCTCAAGGCGCAGCTCGGGGTCCCCTCTGAGGGGCCTTCCTGACATCCTCTCTGTGGCTTGTGGCTCAGCACCTTCACCATCCTTATTCTGTGTTGAATTCAAAGACCAGTTCAACACAGAGGACCCAGGCTACTGATCTGCGACGCCTCGGCAGTTGAATGAATCAACGTGCGTGTGAAGGCGTGCGAGAGTGTGAGAGTGTGTGTGTCGACCAGAGGAAAGCTGGCAAGAGAACGTTTTAACAAAAGAGTCATCTCAAAGAATAGTGTCAGGAGAGCTAAAACCCAGGATGAACTGAGGCTTGCAAAAAAAAAAAAATGCACACAAGACAAAAAGTCCTTTGTTAGCTGCGTTCTAAACAAGAATAGGGAAAGAATAGGTCTTTTGCTCTGGCAAGATGGCGTATTGTTAAGAAATGGCAGAGAGAAAGTGGAGCTGGCCCGCCCCTTGCTTCTGTGTGTCTCTCTGGGAAGGTCTTCAGATCACCCCTCCAAGCTGTCATCCGCTCACCAGACATGGGCTCCATCCACCCGCCCAGCCCGAGATGGGGGAAAGACGGAGCCATTGTGCAAGGCATGCGGATTCCCAAACCGGCCACCGCGGGGAGAGGGGCGAGCTGCTCTAGACCACTTGAGAGGAGAAGCAGTGAAATGGGGTGGGAGCAGAAGCCCAGAAACGCATCCATGTAGCCTTGCTTGTAGGCAGAGGAGGGTGGCCCCCAGCGCCTGAGTCCTAGGTCACCGGTGCCCTTCCCTGGAAAAATTCCGCAGGGGCGTACCAAACAGGAGGTCGTGAGTATTTGAAAAAGAATGCAGCCGTCCCCAGGAGCGCATGTCAGGAAATCACCGTTTCTCTGTTGACGATAATGCTGGACTCCTAGCAGATTTCTATATGTGCTAAGAATCTGATCGTTCCCATATCCTGCCTCTTCCCCAGACACAAGGGAGAGAGGGTCTTCAGAGAGCTCTCCCCACTCCCGTCCCCTGGCAGACCCTGTGGGAAGGATCCCTCCCCACCCCTGTCTCCAGCCCCTTTCTGCCCCCACCGGCCCCCAGCATCCCGCCAGTGCCCAGGTCACTCTGCTGGGGCCACACCTGCAGGCCGCCTGTGACTGCCCCTCCCTACCACGCCCTTCCTCTCCTGGGTGGCGGCGGCCCACTCTAGGTGACCCTGCGGGCAGCCTTCCATGCTCCAGCCGGGTGCCATCCGCCTGGCGCCCAGCCCTCTTCTAGCAGACTCCCAGGGCACATTTCAGCCCCGACTTCGCTGTCTGTCCCCAGCAGATGGTGGGCACCCCAAGGGCAGGCCCGGTGGCTGATTCATCAGCTGCTTATCACACGGAAGACTCCAGTAAATATCTGTGGGGCCAATGAATGAATGAGGGGTGGACACATGGGGCGGGGGAGTCCCACGGGCACTTAAGTCCCATGAATTCAACCAAAGGCACCTAAAGCAGAAGTAAAGGTTACATACTGCACGGATGGGGCTGTAACCTGGTGTAAGAGTGTGGAGAGTCCTTGGGAAACTAAAAACAGGGACTTCCTGGTGGTCCAGCAGCTAAGACCCAGTGCTCCCAAGACAGAGGGCCTGGGTTCCATCCCTGGTCGGGGAACCAGATCCAAGGGGTGCAACCAAGTGTTCACACGCCACAGCTAGAGACCCTGCATCGTGCCGCAAGTGAGGCCCGGCACAGCCAGATACACAGACGAACGTGTTTTTAAAAGATTAAAAATAGGACTAGCATATAGCAATTCTACTTCTGGGTATGCAGCCAAAGAAAATGAAAGTGGTAACTCAAAAATATTTGCACCCTCAAGCTCATCACAGCATTATTTACACTAGCCAAGACACGCAAGTATCCTGAGGATCTATTGACAGACGAATGGATAGGGAAGTGATACATACGTACATAGAGGCATGTGCGTGTACACGAAAAGAAGTGAAGGTGTTTGTCACTTAGTCGTGTCCGACTCTTTTTCGACCCTATGGACCTAGCCCACCAGGCTCCTCTGTCCATGGAATTCAGGAAAGAATACTGGAGTGGGTTGCCATTCTCTTCTCTATGGGATCTTCAAACCCAGGGATCAAACCCGAGTGTCCTGCACTGCAGGCAGATTCTTTACTATCTGAGCCACCAGGGAAGCCCATATATATACATATATAAATACACACACACACACACACACACGTGTATACATACAACAGAATATTACTCACACACAAAAAAAGAAAGAACTCCTGCCATCTGCAACATTCTGGATGGACTGTGAGAAAGACAAATACTATATGATCTCACTTTATGTGGAATCTTAAAAAAATATGAAAAAAATACTGCGTGAATCCTTTGCACACAGTGCATCTTCACTCTATCTGCTGTACGTATGTTACAGGCGCACAGGAATGGTTTCCTGTACGTGTATAGAGAAGCAGGGATTCCGAATGTTGTGGCTGATTTAAGGCTTTGGAGAGTGACGCTGGCTGGACCTCACAGTCCACATCCACATCAGATACTGGGACGTGGCCCTGCTGTGCCCTCGGGGAAGGACGCTGGACTTGGGGGCGGGTGACACACTTTCAGTGGATTCCTGGGCAGTCCGAAAGCCGTGGGACGGGCATGGCCCATCTACGAGGGTCCCCATGGGTAGTCCGAAAGCCGTGGGACGGGCATGGCCCATCTGTGAGGGTCCCCAGAGCACCGTTTCCTGGGGTGGGTGCCTTGGAAGAGCAGTTCCAGCAGACTGTCAATGAGCCCGAGGTCTGGGGAGACGGGACCCCCAGGGAAGCCTATTCAAGGTGCTCTCTTGTCTGCAGGACTTCTCAGAGCCTCTAATGCAGGGAGTACAGCATGCTGAGGTCCCAAACTGATCATCCAGGGAGCCCTCCTTTTCACCCCAGAGCGGCAGGTGGGGGTGGGGAGGGCTAGAGACCTGTGTTCCCCAGAACAGACAGAGTAACAGGACCTCTTGAGTCGCGCCTTGGTGCGGGAGCGGTTTCCCCGAGGCAGTGACCTAGACAACACTCATTCTACCTGAAGCAATGCAAACGTGGGAAGAGAGCTAACAGAAAGCTGGGCTAAGACAGGTCAGAATGACCGCAGGCAGGACTGAACCATCAGGGTTGCATTTCGGGTCAGAAACAGAAAGCATTCGCTCAAAGAGGACGGAGCACGTCCCCCGTGTGCGGTGCGCCCAGACCTGGGCCGGAAGACAACCAAGACCCTGGAGGGTTCAGAGCGGCTGGGCGCGGAGGGCAGAGTGGGGCGGGCCTGCCCGGGAAGCAAGCTTGTCTCCATGTGTTTCCTGAGCACCTACTGTGCGCCGGGCCCTGGGGTCACACAGAGAAGACGGTTGACAGGCCCATGCTCCATGGACTTCCCCACGGCCGCGGACTGATGTCAGACACACACAGCCTTCCCAAAGCACGCAGTCACTTCTGAAAGCGGTAAGTGCTGTAAAGACAACAGGACGGAGTGACCTGTGGGGCGGCTGTCACGGCCAGGTGGTCAAAGAAGGCCTCCTGGAGGAGGTGGCATCCAGGGGGAGGCCTGCACGACGCTGGGCTATGCAAGGTCCCCACCATCACTCAGCAGCTTGGCCCTGCGGCCCTTCTGCTCTGACCCCTGTTCCAGAAGGAACTGGGGTGGGGGGGTCTGCACCGTCCCTTGGGGCTGCACAAGCAAGCAAATAGAGAACGTGCCCTGGAGCAGCAAGTGACGTGAAGAAAACCACGGAAGGGGAGGGGCAACGAGGGACGGGCAGTCTACGCTGCGCAGCAGGCCCTGGTGAGTGGCGGGCATGCGAGCCGAGGGTGGAAGGAGCAGAGGGCGTCCAGGTTGGGGACCAGCCGGGGCAAAGGCTCCGAGGTGGGAAGGACTTGTCACGCGTGAGGGTGGGGGGGGGAGATGGGGTCGGGATGCAGGTTACGGAGGTCAGCAAAGGACCGGGGGACGGTTAGCATCTTGTTCTCAGAGCAACAGGGAGGGTTTTACAAAGGGAAACGCCATGGTCCAAGCAACCAAGAGGACAGGCTTTGCTGGGGGCCGTGTGGTTGGCGGGGTTGGGGGGCAGTGTATTAGGGACTGATGGAGTTGGGCGACAGCTCTCTGAAGATGGAGATTCCAACCAGGAGGTGATGATGGAGCTGGGGAGAAGTGGACAGACTGGGCGATGTGCTTCGTAGAATCAAAATGAGGAGCTCAGGTTAGAAACGGGAACGACAGCCTCTCCCCTTTCTATTCCACTTCTACTTGTCCTGGAAAAACCAGGAATAAAGTCCAGAGCACCTCCAGTTCCTTGAGTTTGTCTTCATAGCAGAGAGGCACGAGGGCCTCCTGGAAGGGTGAAGGGATGCCCCCGATGGCCCACATCCTCTGGGTGCCAGGGCCTTACGTCCTGGGGGTGCTGCTGCCTGCCTCCTGGCAAGGTGGGCCACGGGAGGTGGACACGGGCGCTCACTTGGATGGCCCACGGCCCACTGCTACCACCAGCCTGTTGGATACATGGCGGCCTCGGGAGTCATATGTCTGTTAGGACCACACGAACAAGAACTTCTGCAGCCACAGGAAACTCGGCACCCATCTCAATCTCAACACAAAACCTCCGTGTGACATGGTCAGCCTCCACCTGGTGCTGAGCTGAGATGCAGGTGCGAGAGACCAATGCGGTGATGGGTGAGGAAGGGCCCCCCACCCCCAATCAAGGCTCAATAAGAAGATGAAAGATGGGGGTGAAGCCCCATGTGACCCACCCTCCTTGGGGCCCTGCCCAGGGACTGGGATGCAGCTCTCACCCTCTACCCATGGCACGACGCGACTGCGTACAACCTGATGGAAAATGGGCAACAAGAATGAATGGGCAACTCACCCAAGACTAAATCTGCTCGGCCAGCAAATTCGGGAAGAGATTGCAACCCCTTGACTTCAAGGACATGCAAATCAGGGTGAGAAAGCATTTCACATTGCCCCGCAGGCAGCGAGGAAGACCTCTGGGTGATCCCTAGTGCTGGAGCGGGTGCAGGTCAGCAATGCGGGCTGGGGCAGCAGAAAGTGTGCAGTCACTGGGGCAAGCAGCTCTGTCCTCACCCGCCACCACCAGCAATTCTGCGGCTCACTACAGACGCCAGAGACACAGACGGGGGCCCAGGGACATGCGCACAGGGAGGCCTGCAGGGGCCCTGTTAGTAACAACCCAGATGGCCCTCAGCCAGTGTGTGGGCACACAGATGGGATCTACTCACCATGGCTGATATGATTCAACCACGGCCACAAGGGGGACTTCCCCGGTGGCCCAGCAGTTAAGAATCCGCCTTGCAATGCAGGGGACTCAGGTTCGAACCCTGGTGGCGGGAACTAAGATCCCACATGCCACGGAGCAGCTAAGCCTGCGCACCACAGCTACTGAGCCCTAGCACTCTGCAGCCCGAGCACCACAAGTAGAAGGTCACGTATGGCAACGAAAGGTCCCAATGCTGCACCTGAGACCCGACACAGCCAAATAAAAAATATGTTTTTAAAAAAAGAGCTACAAGAAACGACACATACCAGCTCTGTTAGCGGCGATGGGAAAAAAAGTAAATTCCAAAAGACCGCATGTTACGTGATGCCTTTCCTCTGTAAAATTAAACACAACTCAAAACAATGTGCTTCAGGGGGATCTATCAGTAGGATAAATCAGACATCAAGATTCAGGAGAGACAAAGTGTGGCTTGGGAGGCGGAGACAGAAGTTGCCTGAGAAATGCTCACAAGGGTTCTCCTTGTCATCTTGGTGGATTCTAGGGGGAGTTCATCGTTCTATTTCAGCAGAGGAAAAGCCTGGAGTGGGGGCTGAATGCTTTCCTGGGTCCCCCGGGGCCACACTGTTGATAAGCCTGATGAGGGGTCACAGAATGCCTGGTGTGTAAGGCCCTTGATAGCTGGCCTATGGTCTCACCTGAGGCTCCTGATCCCTGAGGCCGCAGACCCCCGCTGCCCCTCCCCTTAGCAATCACACGCCCATGTTTTTTCCCTGCGGTCCCCTCCGCCTGGGATCCAATTCACTGGCCAGTGAAATTCCTCCCACCCTTCAGGACCCAGAGCAAAGCCATCTCCACTGTCCAGTCTGCTCTTTCCACCTGGGCGTCTCACCTCTGAGCACCCAGCTCTCCTCATATGCTTTTCCCTAAAGTGCAGACCATCCTGCTGTCTGGTTGCTTGTTAAGGGCTCAGCTGTGTCCCTCAAACTTCATACATTCAGCCCTAACCCCCAGGGCCTCAGAATGTGTCTGTATTTGGAGGCACAGCCTGTAAAGAGGGGGTTAAGTTACAATGAGGCCACTAGGCTAAGCCATCTTCCAACCTGACTGGTGTCCTTAGAAGAGATTAGGGCAGAGACATCAGGGCACCTGCAGACCAAGTGAGCACACAGGAAGATGGAGACCATCTACACACCAAGCACGGGGCGGGCCTCAGAAGAAGCTGACCCTGCCTGGGCCCTGATCACAGACCCCATCCCCAGGATGTGCGTGGGAGCTGCCCAGCCTGCGGCCCTTGGCTTGTATGGCCGCCCGAGCTGCCCCCCTCCCGGGAAAATGGTCGGAGTGCGGCTCCCAGGCCCGTACAACATCAGCCCTGTTGTCCACGGTCCCTGTGATGGTTTGGGATGGATGGACGCTCCCGAGTCAGGCCCCAGATTCGATCAGATTGAGTCCCAGGTCCCTCGCAGGCCTGTCACTCTAAAACTGCAATCCCAGGGGTATTCCTGGAGCCTCTGTTTGCTTAAAACCCCCGAGGCCACCTCTCCTACTGGAGCCTCCTCTGCAAGAATGCTCCTTGCCCCAGGCCTCTGCTCCTGCTGGGAATATACTGGTAGTATAAATGAGAAGTGCAGACTGGTGGTATCCGCCCCGCCCCCCGCCTCAGCCTGCAGCAGACCCCTCAATTTTGCAGCTCTGGGCAGCTGAGGAGCTTCATCCCGGGACTCCCTATGCTGGAGGCCCACTATTACATGGATGCCACCATGCCTGGCACTATCACCACGCCACCAACAGGCAGCTATTCCAAGACTGCCAGTGAGACTGGGGTCAGCCCAGCCCCAGGAGGCCGTGCCACTCGCTGTTGCGGACCTTGGGCAAGTCCCCCTGAGCTTCAGTTTCCCCATACGTAACACCTCACTTGTTAACAAAGATCCAGCTAAAATGCCAGAGCCCGGGCGTGGGTCCCAGAAACAGGGGGTAGGGGCGTGGGCAGGAAAAGGTGAGAAAAGCACGAGGGACCACGAGCGAGGGCTCAGAAGACGGCGGGAGAGGAGACGAGGTGCAAGGGATGCACGGTACCTCGGTGTCGTGTGCTCGGGGAACAAGGTGAGGCTGGGTGGGCGGGAGGATGAGAAGGTGAGAACAGAGGAGGACCGGGGGTGCGGTAGATGGATAAGCAGGTGGGATTTCATCCCAAGGCTGGGAGAGCCTCCCAAGGAGGCTAATCGGGAGACGACAGATTCCAGTTTCCATTTACAAGGGACATGAGGTCTTCAGGGCGGCCAGGGACAGGTAGGGGGCTTGGGGTGCCCGGGGAGCCCCGAGGTGCTCCCGAAGGCTGGGGTGAGGACACGGGGCAGTGGGCAGATCCAGTTGGATCTTTCCGACACGAACTCAATTTGCTGCTGTCAGGGCCGCGGGAGATGGAGAACCCAGGGATGCCCCTGGAGCAGTCAAGAGGGCTGGGGTGAACCACAGCGGCTCAGGGACCCCAAGCTGACCTCACTTCCAAAGAAGCGCCCCACTTCTCAGCTCAGCAGTGGGCTTGCAGGGTTCCCGGCCCCACCAGGTCCAGACGCACACAAGCGAGAAAACACACAACGCGGCCTTCCCCACCCAGCGCGGGCCTCCCGGCCACCAACACCCCTCCGATGCCCTTTCCACCAGGCTTCCCTCATGATCGCCTTGGAGACCGGATGCGCGGCCTGGCACCGTGTGTGTGGCTGTGCGTGTTTTACCGCACAAGGCACCATTCCCATAAGACAGGGGCTGGAGACCCGAATGCCCACAGAGGCCAGGTGGCCCGTATCAGGGCAGTGGGTGGACATGTAGGGGCGGGCCCTGTGGCGTGACTGGGCTGCCCAGGCTCCATTGACAGGGTGCGGTGTTCTCAGCTGCAGCCCATCATTAGCTCAGCGGACACAGGTATAAGCTATCAGTAGCTCTTCCGAGTTTTGCAAAAGCAGCCGGAAGTTCATGTTTTTGGTGAAACGGATAACTTGAAAATTTGAGCATCAGCTTGCAGACTAGCACCAGTGCTGTGTCAGCCAGTTCGCCTCTGGGCCCCTGGTCTGCAGCTCCGCCGTGAACAGATGGTGGCGTGGATGCAAACCAGAGAGCTGACCCCCTCACCGGACCTGAATTCTGCACCTGCGGGATCCCACAGCTGGGCTGTTCCACCCTGGGGCAGGGGAAGGAGATCCTGGAGCAGTCCCGAGGCCTCCTGGTCTCCCCATGGCCTGTCAGACCCCACTCGGGGCGCCCAGGTAGCACATACCCACTTTGAGCTCCTTGCCGAAGACAGTGCGCTCCCCCAGTGCCGAGCAGTTCCAGCGGCCGTTGCGGAATTGAAACTGACACTCGTCCAGGCCCATTTGCGAGCCTTCTCCTATGACGATGATGGCGTCGGGCCGGCTCTGGCAGATCGCCCGCTGTCTGGGAGCCAGGCCTGGGATCTTGTTACAGATGATGCTTGCGCCCAGAGCTACCACCGAGGAGAAGCCACTGGAGCAGGGGACACAGAGAGACGGAGCATTAGGCCAGCAAGGTGGACGGGCGGGGCACAGCCTGCAGACCTTGCCTGGGTGTCCAGCTCTGCCTCCCCCGACCGCTCCCATCACAGGCCTCTCAGCTTCTGACACTGCACGCCCAGCCCACGTTCACACGTTTGTCATTCCCAGCACTTGTGTATATTCAATATTAGGCGTAATTCCCTTTTTAGACACAAAGAAAGATGACGCCGGCAACAAACATACTGCCACACGAACTCAGCCAGCTGCCTTTGCATCTTTGGGAGGATTCAATTGAGACGAAGTTTAGAATCATGCAAAATGGAACTGATAACTGTTTAGGGATCATCTCTGTTTCATCTTGGATGAAACTGCAAAGGTAACCCCTCAGTTTCACGAAGCAGTTGCCTCTAATAGGGCAGCAGGTGCACAGATATTAAAGAAAAAACACTTAGACGTGTTATAGATGTATCATGGATGTATGCATTTCATTATAAACACATCTTTAAAAAGCAACTCTAAAGAGAAAACAAAAAAGACAGAAAAATAAACAAGAAAAAAACAGAAAAAAATTTTTAATGTGAAAAAATAGAAAAAATAAAGCAAAATTAAAAAGCAATTGTGAATAAAAGTTGCAGTCTTTCCTTCCTGCAGGTGCATGGAGTATGTGGATCCCACTCCAAACATGAGTGGCCTAGAGCACGCTCACGACCTTGGCAGTGAGGTTCCTGTCTTGCTCACTCACTCGCTGCACGGGTCCATACCAGACACCTGTCAGGGCACCAGGCTCAGATAGGTGAGGCCCTGCCCTCGAGGGGTCACCAAAGGCCACAATGCATGCACCAGATAAACACAACAGGCCATTCAGCGATGCCCACTACTGAGAAAATAATGAAGATGCTGTGATAGCAAGTAGGGGTGGGCTTGGGAGGGGAGGGGAGGAGAGGGGAGGGGAGGGGAGGGGAGGGGAGGGGAGGGGAGGGGAGGGGAGGGGAGGGGAGGGGCCGCTTCAGCTGGAGTGGTCAAGGAGGGCCTCCCGGAGGAGGTGACAGTGCGGTGGAGCTTTGAAGGGTTGGGAACCAGCCGTGGGAAGGACTGAGGTAGAGTATTCCAGGGGGGCGGGGGAGGGGGTGTGGCGGGAACAGAAGATGCAAAGTCCTGGGAGGGGGACAAGCTTGGGATCGCCAAGGAACAGAAAGAAGCTACAAAAGCCAGCTGGGAACCAGGGCTCAGGGAAGGGCAGAGCCCAGAGAGAGGTGATGGCTGGCGGCAGGAATTTTCTCCATGTGTGCCGAGGCACGGGAGGGCTGGAAGCCGGTCACTGGCAGGGTCCCCCCACCTCCAGCCCCGGGCGGGAGAGCACTGCGGGACAGGACGAGGCAGGGAGCGTGGGCAGGCCAGAGGTGGCCATGGCTTGGCCTTGGTGGAAGTGGTGCGGGGTGGCTGCAGATGAAGTGACCCAGCGTTGTGGAGGGCTCGGGCAAGGACACAGGAAAAGAGAGGCGACCGTGTGAGTTGCAGGTGTCTGGCTTGAGTGTGGGGCCACTTCCTAGCATCAAGGTAACCCCAGAGAGGCTCTGATGCCAGCGCTGACCATGGAGCCAGCCCTCTCCTTACACAAAGATGGCCCACGTGTCTGGAGCTCCCGTTGTGTGTAATCCTTGAAAAGTCATCGAGCATCCTCTGAACGAGAAGACCTCAGTCGGGTTGTAGTAATGAGCTCCTGTTGACACGGCCAAGGTCAGTGGCCCCACCGACCAAGTGCCTCATCCTTCCTGCCCATCCTGGGCTGTGGGAAGTCGATCTGGGGTTGGGATTCACCAAGGGGAGGGGCCCCTGCTACTCTCTAAGTGTGTAACAGACCACCCTTGCCCTCTTTCCCACCACACCTGCCACACACCAGCCCTCCTCCTCCTGCCTCGGGTCCTTGATCCTCGCCGGTCCCTCTCCCGGGAAGCTCTCGCCCCCCGAGCTTCACGTGCTTGGCCTCTTGCCATCAGCCATGTGACCTCGAGGGTCCCCTCCCTGACCATCCCGCCTAAGGGAACCTGTCTTCCCACTCCATCCCTCCTAACTTTCCATCCCAATCACGAGCCTCAGAAACGTCACTCAGGCTGCGTGCCTGCCACACAGAGGCACCCCCAACTCGGACGCATCCGTGAGCTTTGCAGGGTGCCTACTATACGCACAGGCAGCATGGCTGTGCCGCCACACACACTGGACCACGAGGCCTCTCTGAACAGCCCTCCTGGGCAGGGACCGTCACGTCCATTTCACGTGTCCCCTCTGCACAGCTGAAAGCCGAGGCTCACAGAGGGTGAGACCTGGAGACTGACAAGTGCTCTCGGTCATTCGTCTCAGCCTCTAAAACATGGAGCTAGAAGGGTGTGCACTATTTGAGGAAGAGACAGCATAAGAAGAATAAGTCAAGCAGAGATGCTCTGGCCACAAGACGGGAGATGCCTCTGAACACCTAGCTGACCACCAGGAAACCCCCTCCACCGGCAGAGAGTGAAATTATACATTTGGGGGAAAAATAAAATTCAGAGGCACAAATAGTCTCAAAGCTAAGCGCTCAGGCCTAGGGTGCCACCAAAGCTTCCTTCACCTAGAAGCTGTGTGACCTTGGGCAAGTTACATCTCCTCTCTGCGCTTAGGTCTCCCCATTGCTAAAATGAGGGTATTAACTAGGCCTCCTCTCAAAGGGCGGCTGAAAAATTAAACGTGGGAAGTGCTCCCAAGGTGTCAGGCACACAGGGAGCACTCAATAAATGAGCTGCTATAGTAGTTACTGTTATTGGGTCTGATTGTTCCAAAAGGCTGGTGCCTGAGTCACCGGAACTATCCAGATAAGAATACACAGGTGCCTTGCCATCCATCGGAACCAGAAGGCCTCTTGGGAGAGAGCTGTGAAACTTCACCCTTCATGCCCATTTTACAGATGGATAAGCCGAGGTGCAGAGAGCAGCAGGGCCTGGCCGCAAACCACCCTGCCACTCCCCGCCTGACCTGGCCCTCTCTCCCCACCCCAAAGGGCGGCCGCAGGACGGAAGGCGGGGGCTCCAGTGCTCCCTCCCTCCGTCCCTCTGGGCGGCTGGATCCCTGCGGGGACCGTGAGGTCTCGGCGCCGGCGGCGGGAGGTCGGGCGGGTGGGGCGGCCAGGGGAGGTTATTTTCTGTTGTTTTCCCTCTCTCTCTCGGCTCCCGGGTCCCTCCGCCCCGTTTCTAATTAAAAAGGAGATAAAGCCGCACGCGGCCAGCGCCAATCAGCCCCACCGGCTTCCTGGATGCGCGCGGGGCGGTGGGGCGCGGGCCAAGATGAAGATTAAAGCAGGGGGGAGAAAAAAAAGCAAAGCCACCCAGACGCGGGCGAATCAATAACACTTAAAACAGCCGCAGGCAGGCAGCGCGCGAGCCCCGCAGCCGCCTCCCGGCCCGCGGTCACGGCTGGCAGCCGCCTGGTCCGCTTCGTGCGCACCTGCTGGCCGCCGCGGCCGGTCAACTTGCGAGATCGCCGGAGCCGCGGGGCGGGGAGGCGGGGGAAGCGAGTGACAAAACACAAAGGGTCCATCACACACACACACACACACACACATACACACCTCGCCGCAGACCCTGCAGTCCGCTCCCTCCCCAAGCGGAGCTGGGGGCGCCGCTCGTGTGAAACCTGCCAAGGTGGCCCCGGCGCGTCGGAACCCCCCATCCATCCCTGGAGCCCCTGCCCCCACGCTTCACGCGCACTATCTCCGAAGTACAAAGGGTGACTGGCCCTGCAAACGCAGCTCCAAGACGCGTCCCGGGCCGCCCCCTCCCACCTTCCAGCCCGAGCGGCCCCCCCACCCCCCCGGCCCACCTACTAGAAACGCCAGGGTGAGGTGGGGAGGGCCGCTCGGCGGACGCGCCGGCCGCCTCGGGTGCCCAGCTTTAGGGGGCGGGCTGCCCCGCCTCTCGCCAGCGCTGGCTCGCGAGCTTGCGTCCCTGGGTGTCTCGGGCCATCTCCAGCTCTACCCTTGTGTGCGTCTGCTCGGGTGGCTGGCGCTGTCCCCTCGGCCCGGGGGTCTGAGGGTCCCTAGAAACGCGTGGTGCCCAGGCTTCTGTGCTTTGGCCCAGCGAACGTCCCTCCCTGCGGGTACCTGTTCCCTGCTCTCAGACCCGCCCCGCCTGCCACCCGGGGACTGCCCTGCTCTAGGAGCGGCTGTGCCCGCCCCTCTGTGGACACTTTCTCTCGGGCTCTGGGGGGCTGAGCTCCCTGGGAGCTGCTGTGGTCCTGGCTGGTGGTCCCATGCCCCGGTCCGAGTGTCCCTGGGAGGCGCTGACCCTTTGCAGCGGGGGACCCTCTTCAGAGTCCTCCGCACTGGAGCGTCCAAGCTGGGTTGTCCTTAGCTTGGGGTGGGGGGGCTTCCTCCCTCGGGCATTCCCAGGACGGCCGTGTCTCTGGAGCTGTGCGCGCCCCTAGGGCTCGCGCCTGCGGGGGCCCTCTGTGCGCCCACAGCTCCCGCACCTCACCCCCTCAGCCTATCTGCGGAGCCAAGGAAGTTGGCGGCCGGCGGCGGCTCGCGGGCAGCTCAACCCCTCCCCGAGACACGCCAACTTTGCCGGGACGCGCGTGCAGGGGGTGCGAGCGGCCCTTACCCGATCCGGAGGTAGACCATGCCCAGGCTGAGAAAGAGGTGGCCCAGGCAGCGCCGCGCTTTCCGGTTCATAGTCCCCGCTGGCCGCCGGGGCCGCGGGCCGGGCCGGGCTGATCCCGCGGGCCGGCCTTGGCGGGGCAATCCACATAGCCCGCCCTGGAGGCGCGGGCCGAGGCTTCCCGAGGCCGTCTGTCGTGCGCCCGTCCGCGCGCTCGGCGCCTGAGCCTCGCCGGGAGCGCGGGAGCCACCGAGCCCCGGGGAGGAGGGAGGAGCGAGCGCGGCGCGGGGCGACGCCGGGCTGCGCGCAAGCGGCCGGGGCGAGTGTGCGAGGCGCGGGGCGTGCGGGGGCGCTGCAGCCGCCCGCCCCCGCCCCTCCCACCGTCCCCCGCCCCCTCCCCGCCCGCCTCCCCGGAGCGCCCGCCCCGCGCCCCCGCGCCCGCGGGACAGGGCCTCCTGCTCCGAGCGCGCTCGCGCTTGCCCCACGCGCTCCCGCGGCGCCCCCTCTCGGCTCCGGGGCGCCCAGCCGGGTGGGGGGCAGTGGGAGTCCTCACGAGCCGCCACTCCGGCTCCAACTCGCCAACTGCGGGGCGAACGGACGCGCAGGGACAGCCCTCCGGTTGGGGGGGAATCGGAGCTAAGCCGAGAACCCTCGCTCGCGCCCGGGCCTGCCTCCCGGTCCCTCTGAGTGCTCGGAGCTGGGTGGGGGGGAGGGAGGGGTCGTGGAGAGCTCACCCCCCGTCTCCCCAGCTTTGGGGGAGGGCGCCCCCTTTAGCAGGGCTAGTGGCGGAGGAGAATGACTTGGCTCAGCGTATTCCTCCTCACCCCCGTCTATTCGAGGCGGGGCGGCAGGTGGGTGCCCAGGTGAGACAGCCTCCGCTGGAATCCCGCTCCTGGAGGGCAGTCGGAGTCGGGCGGAGGCCTGGACTCCCCGCTCGCAGCCCAGACGCGGGGCGGCCGAGCCGCCTGAGGGCTCCGGGCGCAGCCGGCGGCTCAGCGCGCGCTCGCGGCGACACCTGGCGGGCGGTGCAGGTAGGCCTGGCTCGCTCGCGGGGACAGCGTCCGAGCTGGCCAGAGGTCCTGACCCCTTCCCGTGATACACAGCCCAGTCCAGTGAGCTAGGGGCTTTGGGACTCAGATTGCAACGAAAGAAATCGAGGCTCAGGGCAGCGAAGGTGTTTTCCCAAAGACACCAGCTGGAGGAGTGGCCGAGCTAGATTGCAAACAAGGCGTGCGTGACTCTAGTGAACAGCTCCCAGCTCCCCAGGGTTATCACTTCTGAATGGCTTTGCTAAATCACACAAGGTCAATGAAAACCACTATTCTAGCGTCCATTCCCGTTGCACAAATGTCTGTGCCATGCCCCAGGATGGGCGCCGTGGATATTTTAAGGAATAAGTACAACATCCTTCTCTCCGAGCTGATGGGGGAGGCAGACCCGAAGTAAACAAGTGCATAATTGGAGACGTCAGAGGGGCAGGTGCAGATGATAAGACAGAGTGATGGGGAGAGACAGCACTGGGGCTGGAGGGTTGATTTTAGACATGAGACTTGAAGGGCAGGGATGAAAGGGTCCAGCAGAGCAGGAAGGCAGGACAGAGGCTCACAGGTGGGCAGGAGCCCCAGGAGGGGATGAGGGCTGTGCTGCAGAGAGACGGAAGGCCAGCGAGGCCGGAGCGGGGAGATGGCATGCGGACCCCGTGGAGCCCCATGGCAGGCGAGCAGCTATCCTCCGCCTGTTTCTCTCAGCCCTGAGCAGCCGGCCTCCAGAAGGCCCCTCAAATGTGCTCTTTCTTCTCTACACGCACCATCAGTCTTAGACCAATGACACACTCAGGTCACAGATGTTAGGGAACATTCAGAACCAGGGACTGGTTCACGACCAGGACGTTGGGGCAGGTGGATCAAATAAATCATTCAGTGTCTGCCGTCCAGAGGCAAGTAGTTTGAGGGCCAGTTTAACCATCACATAGGTAGAACGTGCTGCATGCCGGGTGCTGTCATCAAGAACATCAGCAGATTAACTCAGTCCTCTCACGATACGATGAGATCGGTGTTACTCTTCTTGCTAATATGAACGGAGTGCTGGAGGGAATGGGGTGGGGAGGGCTGCAGAGGTGAGGCCCAAGAGGAGGCCTGGGGATAAATTCAGGGTACAAGCTCTGGGAGATGGTGAGGGACAGGGAAGCCTGGGGTGCCTCAGTGGGGTTTGAACGAGTCAGAACAGCTCAGCGACTGCACAACAAGGAAAGTGAATAAGTATGGGCCTTCTCCGAAAGACAAGTGGGGTGTGACAGGCTCTGGTTTGTGCTTCAGAAGGCACATGGTGGCTATTATGGGACCAGTAGAGGGAGGCAGGACATGAGGTGGGAGGTTGTTGGGAGAGAGGGCTCAGGTTGGTGAAGACTCAAGGAGACCAGTGGATGCAGACAGTCTGAAGGCAGGGAGATGGGGTGAAGAGGCCCCAAAACAGGCTTCTGCCCTAGGAGGCAGGGTGGTTGATGAGGACAACACGGAGCTGGGCAGGAGAAGCTGGTCTGAGGCCCATGAACTTGGTTTTGGAGGTACCGAGTTTGATGTGCCTGTAGGTCACTGATTGGACAGGTGAATGTGTGTGCCGGGAGAGAGGGTGTGGGCTTCCGAGGGTGACTGAGGTCTCCGCAGCCAGCAGTTGGTTAAGCCAAGGCAGGGATGGGATACTGCCTTGGGAGGCAGAGAGGCTGAAAGTGTGAAAGTGTTAGTCCAACCCTTTGCCATCTGGTGGACTGTAGCCTGAACAGGCTCCTCTGTCCATGGGATTCTCCAGGCAAGAATACTGGAGTGGGTTGCCATGCCCTGCTCCAGGGTCCCCAACCCAGCGATTGAACTCGGGTCTCCTGCGTTGCAGGCAGATTCCTTACCATCTGAGCCACAGGGGAAGCTGAGTATGATGGAAGAAAGGCTGAGTATGATGGAGAGAACCAGCTAGGGGCAGGAGCAGCAGGAGCGGCTTGGGAGTCACTGAGAGAGCCAGGAAGGAGCAAGGAGCCTGCAGGGTCAGACCCTGCCAGGGAGGCGAGGGCATTTGGCATTTAGAGACCCCCTCTTGAGCCACCTGCAGCGCGCCTGGGGCAGGGCTGGGGCAGGGGGCTTTGGCGCCCCCTGCTGGAGTCAGAGAGAGGCTGCTTGATTCCCAAGGGTTGCAGTAATGGGTCCTAACACCCCTGGTGGAGTGGTTGCCAGACCAACTCTTAAGTGTGGGCTCTTAGAACAGGTCAAAGCCTGGCTCCACGTTTGTCTCTGTGACCTTGGGGCGGGTCCTCACAGCTCTCCTTGGCACTCCTGTAAACTGGGGGTGGTAACAGGTTCTACCTCTGAGCATCGTGAGGTTTGAGACACTCACATAAAGGGCTCAGAAGGCGGCCTGGAGCACAGAAAGGGCCGTGCACGCATTTGGGATGTTAAATCAATGGGGGTGGCCACAGATGTCACTCGGCGACACCACTGATCAGGAAAGGACATTGTGTGTAAGACAGTCTCTGCCTTCATTTGTGCTTACGAGAAAAATGTCAGCAACGCAAACCAGAGGTGAAGCTTTCATCACTAAAGTATTTGGAGGGCATGGAGATTCCCAAGAGCCAGGCTCCCAGTGACCTGCTGCCTGGGGCAGCCTGTGGTGAAAGTCAGGGCCTTTCCAGCACGAGCAACACAGAGCCGTGGGGCATGGGGCAGGGAGCTCATGTGGGAGCCCGGAGAGTGACATTCTCCTTGGTCGCTACTCTGCCTGGCTCCGAGGAAGTCACTGCATGTCTCCTCCTCTGTAAACTGGGGTGAGGATGATAACGCTACCTCACGAATTATATGCAGTCATGTATGTGAGCATTTAGCAGAGCGTCTGGTAGATACCATGCACTCAGCATGTGATAGCTATTTGATGCTGATGAAGATGATTTCCGTGATAATATTGTATATTGGGATCCAGCCCTTTAGGACCTTCAGGAATCTTAAAGGTCATCTAGATCAGTGTTTTTCACACTTCCAGGTGCAACAGAATGACTTGGTTACAAAAAAAAAAAAAGTGCCCAGGTGCTCTCCTGGATTTCCTGGTGGAGGTGGGCATGGCTTCTCTGCTTATAACCAGCTCCCCAGGTACCGGCCAAGTCTGGCTTCACTGGAGTCCAGGCCTCACGCAGAGCCCAGCCCCCTTGGGACCTGTCTTGGCTGAGTGGCGGCCACCGTGCCCAGAGCGCTCACGAATGACAAACTACACCACTGCTGCTGCTGCTGAGTCGCATCGGTCGTGTCCGACTCTGTGCGACCCCAGAGACGGCAGCCACCAGGCTCCCCCGTCCCTGGGATCCTCCAGGCAAGAACACTGGAGTGGGTTGCCATTTCCTTCTCCAATGCATGAAAGTGAAAAGTGAAAGTGAAGTCGCTCAGTCGTGTCCGACTCTTAGCAACCCCATGGACTGCAGCCAACCAGGCTCCTCCGTCCATGGGATTTTCCAGGCAAGAGTACTGGAGTGGGGTGCCATTGCCTTCTCCGACAAATTACATTACACACTCACAAATTACATTACAAGGCCATTGTACACTAACGATAGTGTGTGGGAGGGGATGGGGAGCTTGGAGCTCACTTCGATTCAGGTAGGGGAAGAGCAGGTCTCCACCGTTTCTGGGCCTTGATGTCTCCAGCTCAGACACAGCTGGCTGCCCTATATGTGCATCTCCCCCAAAGGAACTTCTGCAGACACTTAGTTTTCCAGAGACAAGCCCAAGGGTCCAAGAGTGAGAATTTTAAAATTGTCTTATTTCAGTGCAACGTGAATAGAACATCCACAGATCTTGGACGACTGGGGATGACAGCTTTCTGACTGAAGGCCACCCTCCACTGACTGCCCTGCTTGAGTTTATCTCTGTGTTGACTGCCATTGACTATATTTAATCTGTAACTTGCTGACTTTAGAAGAGCCTATACTTAGTTTTATGATAGTATATACTAAACAATGTAATACAGGCAGACCTCTGAGTTATCGTGGGTTTGGTTCCAGACCACCAATGATCCAGACAGTAATGCAAATATCTCAATAAAGCAAGTCACAAGAATTTCTTGGTTTCCCAGTGCATATAAAGCTATGTTTATACTTTACTATACGATAGTCCGTTACGTGTGCAATAGCATTATGTCCAAAAAAAGTACACACTTTAAAAATACTCTGTTGCTAAAAAACGCTAACCATCATATGACCCTTCAGTGAGCTGTGGCCTTTTTGCAACAGTAACGTAATGCCCACCCATCAGAGATCACCTTAACAAATAGAATAACGTTGAAAAAGTTGAAATATTTCGAGAATTACCAGAATGTAGCACAGAGACCCAAAGCGAGCAAATGCCATTGGAAAATGGGCGTTGATAGATTTACTGAACACAGGGTTGCCACAAACCTTCAATTTGTGAAAAATAAAAATAAAAAAATCTTTGAACCACTACAGCGAGGCATGCCTGTAACAAAAATTGGTCAAGTGAACATTTGGTGGAGGGGAGGAACACACAGACAGCCTCCTCAAGCTCAAGAAGCACTGTCCATGATTGTTTCCGAGGACTGTCATGGTTTGTGAGCCCATAGGTGGAGCCTCACATGGGATTTTCCACTGACCTTGGGGTTAAAGTCATTACAAGGCCATTGTACACTAACTATAGTGTGTGGGAGGGGATGGGGAGCTTGGAGCTTGGTGGTACCGGAATCCTGTTTGTCACTTCTGGACTCCATCCTTCCCGTCTGTACGCTGAGCAGCTTGGGCAAGTCTAGTGCATCTTCCAGAGGCACGTATAGGACCGGACGCCTGTTTGCCATGAGGAGTCTGCAGCCAGTGGTTTTATCTGTGAGACTTCACGTCCAGGCCAGAGTACCAGGAACACGAGGAGCTGGTGGCAACAGATGAAGAGGCCAAGTCCCCCTTCAGAGCCCATTTCTGCCCGTGTGACCTTGAACGAGCGACTCATCCCCAAGACTCTGTTTTCTCCTCTTCCTGCCACAGGCGCTCATCCTTCTGCCGTAAGGTCCCTGAGAAGCCCCTTTTGGAAAGCACCTGGAGCTATTCTTAAACACACATCTGAGTGCTCCAGCCGCACGGGCCTCAAGGACTGCTGGCAGCTCACGTGGGCTTCTGGTCACCTTGGGAGCAAGGTGCTTATCACAATTCCGCCCCCAAGGTCTTCCTCAGGATAATCTGTCCCTGGTGATTCATCTCATGGGCTGGGTCCTTCCTCTTGGGCCTGAAATATCTCCCTCCCTCCACCATTCCTGGGTCAGGCCTGTGACCCCCCCACACACCATGTGACTTCCTCCGGGGACTGGCCGTGGGCCCCTGCCCGCCAGCCAGTCCTCCAGTCCCTGGCTGGGGACCCATTTTGGGCCTGACATATTAGGCAGGGCTCAGTCGGGGCGGAGGAAACCCGCAGCGTGTTGTGCTGGGGAAAAAGTGCATTCCTATGTCTGGCCCCCACCCTGGTCCAGCCGCGCCTCTGCCTTCAGTGGGCTGGGCTTCCGCCGCACATCCTGCCCCAGCCTGGCCCTTTATCACCCGGCTGCCACGTGGTACCCTACCCCTCGGGCACACACATCTCCAGGGCGGCTTCCGGCCTGGCTGGGGCAGAGGGCTTGGCCAGTGTGGAAGCTTCCCCCCAAGTTTGTGGAAGCGATCTTTTTCTGGAGCCAAGGACAGCTCTTTGGAGAAGGTCAGGAGATGGGCACACACCTCCCAGCTCCACGGAGAACTTGCTCTGTGACTTTAGGCAAGCGAGTCTGCCTCTCCGATCTTAGCTTCCCCAATTTTAAATAGAAAATACCATCTCCAGTTGCTGTGAGACTAAAGAAGGTAATACAGGTACACTGATGCCCAGGTTCTACCTCCAAGCAGTAAATCAGCATTTCTGAGGGGTAGGTCCCAGGCACTGAACACAGTGAAGGATGGAAAAAATGGTGAATTGCCAAAGCTTTAAAGCAGACCAACATGGGTTTGAATTCTGGCTCTGTTATATAATGACGGTGCCTTGAATAGATCATTAGCCTCTTAGAAACTCCGTTGACTTGTCCATCAGATGGGAAAATAGTACTCACTTCCCAGTGAAGTCATCAAGGACTTCCCTGGTGGCTCAGATGGTAAAGCATCTGCCTACAATGCGGGAGACCCAGGTTCGATCCCTGGGTTGGGAAGATCCTCTGGAGAAGGAAATGGCAACCCACTCCAGTGCTCTTGCCTGGAAAATTCCATGGACGGAGGAGCATTGTAGGCTACAGTTCATGCGGTCGCAAAGAGTCGGACAGGACTAAGCGACTTCACTTTCTTTCCCAGTGCTGGTAGGAGAGTTAAAGGGAGTGATTCCTACCAGCTGCTTGGCACTTAGGAAGCACTCAAGTGACCCTGTGAGGATGGACCCTTATCCAGTCACCACTAAACATCCAACAAGTCTGTGCCTGACCCACAGCTGGCACTTCAAACATCTGTGAGTAAATGATGAGGCTGTTGTGACTATAGATTAAAAGGTGATGAAGAAACACAAGTTACCATTGAAGATGAAGCTTCTGTCTTTTGACTTAAAAAGCTACATTTCCCAGCATTGTCCGCAGAACTCTGTTCTGGCCAGGGAGACTCAGGTGCAAGTCTCCAGGCTCCTGGTCCCTTGGGTTCCCCCTTCTTTGCTGACCTCTGGCCACCATCTTGAGAAAGGTGGCAGACTGGAAAACAAGAAGGATCCGGGGACGTGGTCGAGCTGCCATTGCAGCTCAGGCTGCCCAACTCTGGGCTTTATTATTTTCCCCCAAGCGAAAGAAACTTGGCGTAGACCCCTGGTTGGGAACTTTTGTTTCTACGATAGGAAAGGGGATGCGCTGAAATTCCTCATTGTCCTGCTCTCTGTCCACAGCTCTCAGCCTCCAGGTAAATCTAGGACAAGACTAGCAGCCTGTGTCACTCATTCCCTCCTCAGACCTCTGGGGCTGGGTTAGAGGCACCATAGGGAATCTGCCCAGCTCTGAAACTGAGCCCTGGGGCAGAATTAGCTATATGTCTTGTCCAGCCCCCTCTGGCCTCCCCAGAAGGTTCAAGGAGAGAGAGTGACTCTCCCCTTCCCCAGATGCCAACCTCGTACCAAAAGCTCCTGTCTCCTGGGTAGTCTTTGGAGTCAGGAAAATCTAACTCGGAATCTTGACTCCTCCACTGATCTGCCATAGGCAACGTGTCTTTGAACAAAGCTCGAGGTTCACATTCATCAGTCGAGGCTGTGCCCACCAAGAGATAAAACTAAGCATGTATATCAGAGGGGGAAAAGCCAAGGTAATAGGGCTGGAGGTGAGTAATGCTCCCAATAAACCCAGAACTGAAATTAAATATCCAAGGGAAGGGAGGCAGCAGAGTAAATGTAATATCAAAGGCCTTGGAATTATGAAAACAATAGCCCAACAGCAGAATGTTGGGTGTGGGCATGAAGAAAATGTGAGGAACTTACTTTTTTCATGCTCCGTATTAGGGAAAAGGGCTTCCCTGGTGGCTCAGAGGGTAAAGCATCTGCCTGCAATGCGGGAGACCTGGGTTCGATCCCCGGGTCAGAAAGATCCCCTGGAGAAGGAAATGGTAACCCATTCCAGTACTTTTGCCTGGAAAATGCCATGGACAGAGGAGCCTGGTAGAGTACAGTCAATGGGATCACAAAGAGTCGTACATGACTGAGCAACTTCACTTTCATAGTAGGGAAAAATTGAGCCAAGAGCAAAACGTGTAACTTAAAGAGAATCAGTGACCCCCAACTTCTCAATGTTCTTCATAATCTTGGCGGGGGGAGTCTTGTAGGAAATATCTGTTATGGTAGCAAACAATCAAATTAGCAACTGCTTTTATTTCATTTAAATTCTCTTTGTTAAATTCAATAAGCTTCATATATTTTAAAATTTAGCAAATAGTGTGATGCCCTTCACAGAATTCTTTCTGATTCCTTTTGCCCTCCCTCCCTTCCATCCAATCTCCCCCCAGTTTTTTCTCCTTCTTGCCTCCTGCCATATATAGGCCTACAAAGATATCTGTGATGATGTTGCTAATATTAATGTTGGACATTTGGGGTACTAGAATTTGCTATGATTACCCCTACCCCCACCCCCAATTTTCGCAGCATTTTGCTATCTAGCTTGAATTCTTTAGAAAGGCATTTAGCAATTTTATGAAGATAAAATCATTTCCCCCCAAAATTAACAGCACTTAGTTCATAGGGTTTGTGAGCATTGAATAAGATGACCAGGAAAGCACCTGGTGTAGCGTGGTCCCCAGATCCCTGCCTTGTCATATCATGTCCTGTCCCTGCTCCTCCCACGTGGAAGCCCCATTCTTCTCCCTTTGGCAAATGTCTATTCATCCTTCAAAGCCGACTCCAATGTGAAGAATTTCCTGACACATATGTCCCATTAATCAGATCCTCTACTCTGGACACAGTCCAAGCAGTGACAGCTCAGAGTCCCAGGGTTAATGTTCAGAGGTCTTGGGTACTGACTTCTACTGTTTTTTTGTCTTCAGGCCTCCCTTAATTCCCCAACCTTTCAGTATATCCTTTCAAACAATTATTTTCATTTAAATTCCTAAATCCAGTTTCTGCAGCTTGCAATTCAAGTACCCACCTGTTGCCCTGCCTCCCCAGCTTTGAGTTACAGGCTAGGAAAGGTTTGTGGATGAAACTCAGTGGAGGCTATGGGCTATCCTTCCCTCCACCCAACCTTCTGAAGGACACGGAATGGGACTGAGACGTGTGCAGCCTCATTCTTCCAGGTCCTGGGCAGGGGCGCCCAGAGTTCGTGCTTGTAAAGGAACTGGTCCTTTAATGAGGAAACCGGGCGACTTACTGGAAGACACACAGCTCTGGACGGACAGGCAGCGGGCCGGGTCTCCGTGCACGTCTCCGCACTCAGGGCCCGGGCTCTGGGGGCCCCGTCCCCGGCTCTCCCCTGCGTCCACCCTCCGTCTAGCTCACAGAGCGACACGCGCTCCCCGGCTCCTCAGCCCCGCCGCGAGCCCCGGGACCACGGGGCTATCAGCAGCTCCAGTCCGCAGATGCAGAGACCGAGACTCGGCGGGGACGGGTCGGCCCCAAGGTCCTCCGGTTGCGATGTGGGGGCCTGGACGCGAGCCGAGGCCGCGGCGGTCCGAAACCCAGGGGCTGCCCCTCAGCCCGCGTGGCCTCTGCGGGGTGGTGTACGACCGGCTCTCTCAGAGCGGCCCGGCCGCTGACGGGTGGACAGGGGCAGGGGGCTCCTCGGGTGACCGAAGAAGGCGACGAGGCTGCGGGTGGAGACGGCTGTGCGGGACACAAGCCGAAGGGAGGCCAAATAGGGCCGAGCTGGACCCAGCAAGGACCGTAGCGCCCAGCCAGGGAAGCGCGCGAATCGCGATTGTTCCACGGGTCGACAGCGGCAGAGCAGGTGGGCCGAGCGGAGCCGAGCGGGGCTGAGGAGAGCCGAGCGGAGCCGAGCAGGTGGACAGAACCTGTCGGGTAGAGCCGAGCGGAGCCGAGCGGAGCCGAGTGCGGCCGAGCGGGGCTGAGGAGAGCCGAGCGGAGCCGAGCAGGTGGACAGAGCCTGTCGGGTAGAGCCGGGCGGAGACGAGAGGAGCCGAGCGGGGCTGAGGAGAGCCGAGCGGAGCCGAGCAGGTGGACAGAGCCTGTCGGGTAGAGCCGAGCGAGGCCTAGCGGAGCCGAGCGGGGCTGAGGAGAGCCGAGCGGAGCCGAGCAGCTGGCCAGAGCCTGTCGGGTAGAGCCGAGCGGAGCCGAGTGGAGCCGAGTGGGGCCGAGCGGGGCTGAGGAGAGCCGAGCGGAGCCGAGCGGGGCCGAGCGGGGCTGAGGAGAGCCGAGCGGAGCCGAGCAGGCGGACAGAGCCTGTCGGGTAGAGCCGAGCGGAGCCGAGAGGAGCCGAGCGGGACTGAGGAGAGCCGAGTGGAGCCGAGCAGGTGGAGAGAGCCTGTCGGGTAGAGCCGAACGGAGCCGAGAGCAGCCGAGCGGGGCTGAGGAGAGCCGAGCGGAGCCGAGCAGGTGGACAGAGCCTGTCGGGTAGAGCCGAGCGAGGCCGAGAGGAGCCGAACGGGGCTGAGGAGAGCCGAGTGGAGCCGAGCAGGTGGACAGAGCCGGTCGGGTAGAGCCGGTCGGGGCCGAGCGGGGCCGAGCGGAGCTGAGAAGAGCGGAGCGGAGCCGAGCGGGGCCGAGCGGGGCCGAGCTAGTCCCCGGGAGGCGAGCGGGTGACCGCAAGGGTGACTGAGTGGGTCACGCCTAGTGGAGGCGGTGGCGGGACTTGATAGGGGTGAAGCTGCTCTGGAAGTCCTGCGATCCTTCGCGTTTAGACCCCACCTTTTCAGGCTAAACAGGGGAAGCGGGGCGCTTCGTTCGCTAGGCCCCTGAGGTAACGTCAGAGGAGTCTTTTCCTGTGGCGGCTTCGGTTTCCCGGTTTGCACAGCTCGGGCTGTGGATGGCGGAGACCTTGTGCCCTGTCTGCCGGGACTGGGTATCACCTCTCTGGGTTGGGGCCCTCGGGTCCGGTTAACCTGGGAGGGGTCCTGGGGGACAGGTCTCAGGCTGAAATTGCCCGTCAGGTTGTTCGGAGAAGCGCGTCCCCACCTCGTCGTCTGGTGGATGTGTCCCCGGTCCGGGGCGGGGGTGGGACGGACAAACGACCCCAGCCGAGCCTGGGCTGCGCCGGCGTTTGGACCTGATGTGGGAGGCGCTCCCTGGGCTCCGGGCGGTGAAGGAGTCGGGAGTCGGAGGACGGCCTTGGCCCGGGCGGGGGCGACCTCACCCGTGAGATGGGTGGACCCGCCCTCCTGTCGGAATGTTCAGAAAGAGGCTTGGGGGATGCTCGGGGTAAGGACTTCGGCAGTATTATCCTGTGGTCTGTATGTGGTAAGATGTCACCCCTTTTAATTCCTAATAAAAAGTGTTACGTGCCAGGCAGTGTTTAAGCCGGGGTGGGATGGGGGGCATAGACATGAACATATAACCGAGTAATCCCTGCTTGTATTCTGGTAGGAGGCAGCTATTCCTGTGATCTGGCCCCAAAATTCAGGCAGAAGCACAGCTTGGACCAGCTGTCCACGTGTCATCTGATCCCTTCTCACAGTCCGTGCCTGTATTCCTAGGATGGTTTGTTCTAAAACATACATTTGATCGTGTCACTTAGGTGCTAAGAGCCCTTCGGTGCCAATGAGATAAAGGCCTCCCTCAGAGCTGGCCCTGCCTGCCTTTTCAGGCGCATCTCCTTTCCCTCCCCAGATTTTCAGGAACGCTTGGCTACATCCCTCTGCTCTTTGCATTTTTTTCACCCGCTTTCTTGTTTAGAATATTTAGACGTGCTCGGCTCGGTGTTGACACGAGATGGCGCCAAAACTGTGCGCAAGGCTTTTTCTGCTGCTGCTGTTGCTGCTAAGTCGCTTCAGTCGTGTCCGACTCTCTGCGACCCCATAGACGGCAGCCCACCAGGCTCCCCGATCCCTGGGATTCTCCAGGCAAGAACACTGGAATGGGTTGCCATTTCCTTCTCCAATGCATGAAAGTGAAAAGTGAAAGTGAAGTCGCTCAGTCGTGTCCGACTCTTAGCGATCCCATGGACTGCAGCCCACCAGGCTCCTCCATCCATGGGATTCTCCAGGCAAGAGTACTGGAGTGGGGTGCCATTGCCTTCTCCTAAGTCTTTCTCTAGCGCCCACTGAACATGGGAACTGGCTCGGTTGTTGGGCCTTTTAGAAAGCCACTTAAAACTTGTTTTATTAGCAGTTTGTATCTTTTTAGCACACCTCTCAATGAATTTTATGTATCTAATTAATTTTCCAAATATGAACCTAAATGGGCTTCCCAGTTGGTGCTAGTGGTAAAGAACCTGCTTGCTGATGCAGAAGACTTAGGAGATGCGGGTTCGATTCCTGGGTCAGGACGATCCCCTGGAGGAGGAAATGGCAACCCACTCCAGTATTCTTGCTTGGAGAATCCCATGGACAGAGAAGCCTGGAGGGCTACAGTCCATGAGGTCACAAAGAGTCAGACACGAATGAATGGACGTACTGTTCATGCACACCTAGGCTTGAACACATATTAATTTATTCTCTCACAGTTCAGCAAATAAACCTGAAGCTGAAAAACAGGTGTAGTTGAGGTTAGTTCCTCGTGTCCCATGCCTCTTTCCCAGCCTTCCGGATCACCAGTAACCTTCAGCATCCTTCCTTGTGCTGTTCTTCCTTCATGCGTCTGTGTGTCCTCTTGCTTCTTATAAGGAAACCAGTCAGTGGAGTTAGGACCCACCCTGGTCTAGTACAACCTTGTCTTAAATAACTGTATCTTCAAAGACTTCATTTCCAAATAGGACAACCTTTTGAAGTTCTGGGTGAATTTTGAAGGTTGCTGTTTAACCAATTATAAAACTTCTAAATTTGAAGGGGACACCATTCAATCCATTAAACTCTTATGAATGTAGTAAATGTGGGAAATCCTTCAGCTATAGCTCAACTCTTTTCCAGCAGTTGTAAGAACTCCGTTGGGTGCAGACAGTGTAGGAAAGTCTTCAACTCTAAATGATCCTCGTTAGGAATTGGAGAATTCATCCTAGAGAGCACTCATCTATAACTGCAATTAATGGGGAAAAACTTTTCAAAATAACTTCTCTTTTATTCAATAAGAAAAATTCATAGTGTATATAAATCTTCTGAATGTAATCAATATTTAAAAGCTTTCAGATGCCTCATTAACCACAGAAACTGCACACTGGACAGAAATCCCAAGAGTATAATGTCAGCAAAACTTTAGCAGGAAAGTGGAGCCCATTTACCTCAAAGATTTCAAACTTATTAATATATTTTTATGTTTATACTGAGGTAAAATTGGCATATAATGTTATATTACTTTCAGGTGTACAACATAATGATCTGTTATCAGTATGTATTGCAAAATAAGTTTAGGTAACATCCATTACCATACATAGTTACAAATTCTTTGTTTTCTTGTGATAAGGACTTTTAAGATCTACTGTCTTAATGCAAATCAAAACCGCAATGAGGTACCATTTCATGCCAGTCAGAATGGCTGCGATCCAAAAGTCTACAAGCAATAAACGCTGGAGAGGGTGTGGAGAAAAGGGAACCCTCTTACACTGTTGGTGGGAATGCAAACTAGTACAGCCACTATGGAGAACAGTGTGGAGATTTCTTAAAAAACTGGAAATAGAACTGCCATATGACCCAGCAATCCCACTGCTGGGCATACACACCGAGGAAACCAGAATTGAAAGAGACATGTGTACCCCAATGTTCATTGCAGCACTGTTTATAATAGCCAGGACATGGAAGCAACCTAGATGTCCATCAGCAGACGAATGGATAAGAAACCTGTGGTACATATACACAATGGAATATTACATGGCCATTAAAAAGAATACATTTGAATCAATTCTAATGAAGTGGATGAAACTGGAGCCTATTATACAGAGTGAAGTAAACCAGAAAGAAAAACACCAATACAGTATACTAATGCATAATGCTTTATTGACTATGCCAAAGCCTTTGACTGTGTGGATCACAATAAACTGTGGAAAATTCTGAAAGAGATAGGAATACCAGACCACCTGACCTGCCTCTTGAGAAATCTGTATGCAGGTCAGGAAGCAACAGTTAGAACTGGACATGGAACAACAGACTGGTTCCAAATAGGGAAAGGAGTACATCAAGGCTGTATATTGTCACCCTGCTTATTTAACTTATATGCAGAGTATATCATGAGAAACGCTGGACTGGAAGAAACACAAGCTGGGATCAAGATTGCCGGAAGAAATATCAATAACCTCAGATATGCAGATGACACCACCCTTATGGCAGAAAGTGAAGAGGAACTAAAAAGCCTCTTGATGAAAGTGAAAGAGGAGAGTGAAAAAGTTGGCTTAAAGCTCAACATTCAGAAAACGAAGATCATGGCATCTGGTCCCATCACTTTATGGGAAATAGATGGGGAAACAGTGGAAACAGTGTCAGACTTTTTTTGGGGGGGCTCCAAAATCACTGCAGATGGTGATTGCAGCCATGAAATTAAAAGACGCTTACTCCTTGGAAGGAAAGTTATGACCAACCTAGATAGCATATTCAAAAGCAGAGACATTACTTTGCCAACAAAGGTCCGTCTAGTCAAGGCTATGGTTTTTCCAGTGGTCACGTATCGATGTGAGAGTTGGACTGTAAAGAAGGCTGAGCGCCAAAGAATTGATGCTTTTGAACTGTGGTGTTGGAGAAGACTCTTGAGAGTCCCTTGGACTGCAAGGAGATCCAACCAGTCCATTCTGAAGGAGATCAGCCCTGAGATTTCTTTGGGAGGAATGATGCTAAAGCTGAAACTCCAGTACTTTGGCCACCTCATGCGAAGAGTTGACTCATTGGAAAAGACTCTGATGCTGGGAGGGATTGGGAGCAGGAGGAGAAGGGGACAACAGAGGATGAGATGGCTGGATGGCATCACTGACTCGATGGACGTGAGTCTGAGTGAACTCTGGGAGTTGGTGATGGACAGGGAGGCCTGGCGTGCTGCGATTCATGGGGTCGCAAAGAGTCGAACACGACTGAGTGACTGAACTGAACTGAATGCGTGTATATGGAATTTAGAAAGATGGTAACGATAACCCTGTATGCAAGAGAGCAAAAGAGACACAGATGTATAGAACAGTCTTTTGGACTCTGTGGGAAAGGGTGAGGGTGGGATGATTTGGGAGAATGGCACTGAAACATGTATATTATCATATGTGAAATGAGTCGCCAGTCCAGGTTCGATGCATGATATAGGGTGCTCGGGGCTTGTGCACTGGGATGACCCAGAGGGATGGGATGGGGAGACAGGTGGGAGGGGGAGTTCAGGATGGGGAACACATGTACACCCATGGCGGATTTATGTCAATGTATGGCAAAAACCAATACAATATTGTAAAGTAAAATAAATAAAACTGAAAAAAAACAAAAAGAAAAAAAAGACTTACTGTCTTAACAGCAGTCAAATTGCAATATAGCATTATTAACTATAGTCACCATGCTCTACATTATATCCCCAGGACTTATTTGTTTTATAACTGGAAGTTTATGCCCTTTGACCCCCTTCACCCACTTTGTCCCCCAACCCTCACTTCTAGTAATCACGTCTGTTCTCTGTAGAGAGCTGAGGTGTTGGGGGTTTTTTTGTTTCTTTCATTTTTCTTTTTTGGTTCCACATATAAGTGAAACTACACAGCATTTGTACAATCCTTCTCTGACTTATTTTACTTAGCATAACGCCATCAATGTCCATCTATGGCACAAAGACTAGATTTCATTCCTTATTATGACTGGATAATATTTCATTGTATATATTTCATATATATATCACATTTTAAAAATCTATTCATCCATAGATGGATACAGGTTTTTTCCCCATATCTTGGCTATTGTAAATAATGCTGCAGTGGACATGGACGTACAGATATCTTTTAAAATTACTGTTTTTTGTTTTCTTTGAGTGAATACCCAGAAGTGGAATTGCTGGATCATATGGTAGTTCTGTTTTTAATTTTTTGAGGGACCTCCTTACTGTTTTCCATAATGGCTGAATTTTTTTTTACCACTTGAGCCACCTGGGAAGCCACACTACCCTTACTAATGTACGAAATTCATCAGAATGTGTGCAAGCCCCTAAGTTCCTTATCATGCAAGAACTCATGCATGTGAGTACAAAATAGGTGAGATACATTTAAGTGGAAAAACCAGTCTGGGAAAATCATCTGGAAATGAAACCTCTTTGTTCATCACTAAATTTCTGTTGTGTACAAACCTAATTATTTTATTAATTTGGAAAATGTGAAACTCATATAAACATATTCAAAAGTTGGTATTGTTTGATACCAAACTAAAGATAAAAACTTATAAGACCATAAGCCTTCAGGATAAAGTTTATAATTTTTTCCATGTTAAATAATTCGGGTAACAGTGTAAAAATTCCATATATTTGAATGGAATAGGAATATACTAGGATATAACTTCAGTTATATTTTTCAGTTATAACTGGAAGTTATAACTTTCAGTATCTTACTTCACTTTTAAACAACAAATTAAAAAATATGTATTTTTATGAGGGTCATGTACCACATATCAAACTAGAATTGTTACATATTTTAAGAAGTAACATTATTTTATGTATCACTGCTGCTGCTGCTGCTAAGTCGCTTCAGTCGTGTCTGACTCCGTGCGATCCCATAGATGGCAGCCCACCAGGCTCCCCCATCCCTGGGATTCTCTAGGCAAGAGTACTGGAGTGGGGTGCCATTTCCTTCTCCAATGCGTGAAAGTGAAAAGTGAAAGTGAAGTCGCTCAGCCATGTTGGACTCTTAACAGACCCCATGGACTGCAGCCTACCAGGCCCCTCCACCTATGGGATTCTCCAGGCAAGAGTACTGGAGTGGGGTGCCATTGCCAGAATTCTCCGTATGTATCATTAAGACTTTTTAAAAAAAGTTTCCCAATCAAGCTGTGTCAGTTCAATGTTTGTAAGATCCAACATGAATCAGAGATGTTGAGATGTGGGTCATAAGTGAGTTGTAGAGCTGCTCATCTACATGGCAATTCAGTAATATTTCCTTACGTATAGAGAGAAAGAGCATTGAATTTGAACCCTAAACAAAATGAAGTCTGTCTCATTCTACCAAAAATCTGAAATAATGCTGAAATATGAATTGGACTTCTTTCTGTAATTTTGTGCTTTTCATTAAATCCAATTTTGAAGTCTGATCTTCTGATGTAACAAATGTCTAATATTTTCAGCATCTGTGTGGTGAAGGTTTGGCATCCATTGATCCTGTTTATCCCTTAAAATTGGTCACATTATCCTGATTCTTTGTATAGTGAATAACTTTAAATTGTATTTGGACATTTTGAATGTTGTATTATGTTTCAGCCCTGTTCTCTCCCTTTTGAGATCTTTTGCTGTGGAAGGCCGTTAGCCTGGTGTGGTTCAGCCTGTGTGTCTAGATCCGCTTCCGTGTGTTGGACCCACGAGCTCTTCTTGTGGGTGTAAGCTGGGTGTGTTCGGGGTTAGGCTGAGACACCTGCAGGCACACACGTGGAATTAGGACCCCTCTGTAGGTTTTCCCCTCTGGAATTCCCTCCCACACTCTCTGGCCCTCAAAGGCATCTCTTCTGGATCCTCCATCCAGATGGCTACAGTTCCTATTACTACTGCCAGGCCAATTCATGGGTGAAAAAAAAATCCATGAGAGAGAAGAAATAGGAACCTTATTTTTTAAATGTATTTTTAAAGTCTTTAGACCTCTGCTCATGTTTAAATTCCCATACTTGCTTCTTTAATGTTTTTATGCTTATGTTACATACTTGATCGTTACAGGATCTGTATTTTTAGAGATACATAGTTCTTTCCTCTTTAATTTCAACAGATACTTGATTTTTCAGTGTATGAAAAATTTAGGGTTTTTTTTGCTCATATATAGCTCATCTTCCTCTGGAGAATGTTTTATGATTGAATTGTTATTTGCTTCTTTCTTGCTCTGGAGGACTAACAACTAGAGAATATATATTCTTTATCGCATATGTTTGTTAATCTGAAGTCAAAACTAACATGAAGGAAATTCATAATCTCATAATTCTAGAAATTAAATGAAAAAGTAAACTGAAGTGAAAATGCAGTGGAAATGTTTCAATTGTGCTATGGTGAGACCCATTGCTCTTGCTGATTGCACATAAAATCTTTGGACAAAGTATAAAAGACAACTCTGAAGATCTCTGAAAAGTAAACAAAAGTGGGCCAGTTATGGAAGGAGCATTTTGGAGATGGACACTGCATGAGGGTGAGTTTCCCGTTTCTTTTCTCAGAAACCGTGTTGTTTTGACAAAGAGCAAACAGGAGGAGGGGCCTCTGAGAGTCGGAAGGAAATTGTGATTCCTGCTGCAGTAAGGATGAGCCTTGAGGACATTGTGCTGAGTGACATAAGAACAAATACTGAATGATTCCACTTACATGAGGACCTAGAATAGTGAGTGTCATAGAGACAGGAAGCACTGATAGGATGGTGGGTGCCAGGAGTTGGGGAGTGGCTGGGAAGTTGTGTGTAATGGGGACAGAGCTTCAGTTATTCCAAGTGCAGAGAGTTCTTTCGATGGGTGGTGTGTATGCTTGCACAGCCTCTGTACTATACTATACATTTAAACATGGTGAACATGTTACATTTTTTGTTTTCTGTATTTTATCCCAGTTTTTAAAAAGTAAATGCATTGACCCTATGTTTATTTTACCTGACATTAAAGAGAAACTCCTCCTGCTCACTCTCTATGTGGTGTCTGTCTCACTCTGTATTAAGGTGTTCCTATCTTAGGATACAGCTAATATGGACTTCCAAAAATCATTCTCCATCTTTGCATTTATTTGGATGCTTTAGATGATTTTAACATTTTGGGATCTATCATGTTTTATGTTTTTTCTATTTTTCTCCTCTGTTTATTTTTCTCTCGCCTTTGCTTTCTTTTGAATTATTTGAATAATATATGCCTTTAATTTTTATTTTTTTGGGTGCACTGTGTGCATGTGGCATCTTAGTTCCCTGACCAGGAACCAAACCTCTGCCCCCTGCATGGAAAGCACAGAGTGCTAACCACTGGATCGCCAGGGAAGTCCCTATTTGAATAATATTAATATTCTGTTAACAAATGACATTTTGGCAATATGTCTTTGAACATTTTTATTTGCTGTAGCCCAGGGCATTACAATATGCATTTTTAATTTTTCCAGTCAGTTTAGAATTAACATAGTAGCACTTCGTGTAATTTCTCAGACCCTCAGTACCCTATAGGTTTATCACAGCACCATCGCTGTTACATTTATTACATATAATGAAACTCCCACTAGTCCATGTTACACGTTTTGCTTTAAACTGTTCTGTGTATTTGAATGAAAATCTGAGAAGAGATAAAAATAATCTTTCCTAGGCACCCAGCTGTTTACCATTTCTGGGCTCTCCTTTAATTTCTGAGGTACCGTGTTTCCCTTCGGCATTAAGTTGTTCAGCCTTCCTCCAGGAGCCAATTGGTTGGCAAATCCTCTCCAGTTGTACTTTGAGAATTAATTCATTTTACTGTTTTTCCTGAAATATATTGTTTCTGGGTATAAAACAGAGTTTTTGGTCTTCTTTTTTTCCCTTCTGGCTCTTAAAAATATCTTCCACTGTCTTTTGATGTCTGTTATTGCTGAGGAGAAATCTATGGTCATATGAATCATTGTTTCCCAATATGTATCTATGATTTTTATCTTTAGTTTAATCATGATCTGCCCAGGGATGGTTTTCTTTTAATTTTTCCTGTTTGAAGTTTGCTGAAATCCACGTTTGTAATCACATTTGGGTAGTTTTATGACGATCATCTATTTATTTTTTAAAATATAGTAAGTTATTTATTATGTTTACTCTTTACATTTTGGAAGTCTTCCAATATCTTTTCTTTTCTTTTGGTTTTATTGAGATATAATCAACACACAGCACTGTAAAAATTTAAGGTGTACAGCAAATGATTTCAGTTATATACATCATGAAATGATGACCACAGTAAGTTTAGTGAACATCCATCATTTCATACAGTACAAAGTTAAAGAAATGGAAAAAACGTTTCCCTTGTGATGGGAACTCTTCTTACTCTCTTAACAACTTTCCTATGTAACATGCAGCAGCTGCATCTCAGGTACTTCCCTGTCTTATAATTGAAATGTTGTACCTTTTAAGCACCATCACCCCGTTCACACTTCCTCTCCCCCCACTCTCCTCTGGGCACCACAGAGCTCCTCTCCTGTCCATGAGTCTGCTTGTTCAGTCCTGAAGTGCAGTCGGCCCGCAGCACTGTGTTAGTTCCAGACGCGCAGCACAAGGACTTGATATTCCCATACGTTTCAAAAGGATCACCACAGAAATCTCGTTACCATCTGTCAACATTCCAAGATGTCACGTAATTATTGACTATAATCCCTACACTGTGCATTTCATCCCTATGACTCATTTATTTTGTAACTGCAAGCTTGTACCTCTTATTTCCCTCACTATTTCTCTCTTTTCCCCCACCTCTTCCCCTCTGGCAAGCACCTGTTTGTTCCCTGTGTCTATGACTCTGCTTCTGTTTTGTTAGGTTTGTTCATCTGTTTTGTTTTTTAGGTTCCACGTATAACTAAAATCATACAGTATTTGATTTTCTCTGTCTGATTTATTTCACCTATACCCTCTTGGTACAACCATGCCTTGTAAATGGCAAGATTTCCACTGTTGTGTATATATAAACCACATGGACACTTAGGTTACTTCCATATCCATTATAAAAATAACTGCACTGAACATAAAGTGCATATGTCTTTTCTAATTAGTCTTTGTGTCTTCTTTGGATAAATGTCTCAGAGTAGAATTGCTGGGTCCTATGGCAGTTGTCTTTTTAGTTTTTTGAGGAACCTGCATACTGTTTTCCACAGTGGCTACAGCAATTTACGTTCCCACCATGAGGGTTCCCTTTTCTACACATCGTCACCAACACTTGTTTTTTGTGTTTTTCACAATAGCCAGGTGTGAGATGATATCTTATGGTTTTGATCTGCTTTTGTCTGACAATGAGGATGTTGAGCATCTTTCATTGTGCCTGTTGGCCATCTGTACATCTTCTTTGGGAAAATGTCTATTCAGTTCCTCTGCCCACTTTTTAACTGGGTTGTTTATTTTTTGATGTTGAGTTGTATGAGTTCTTTGTATATTTTGGGTATTAACCTCTTATCTGATATGGCACTGGCAAATATTTCATCCTATTCAATAAACGGTCTTTTTGCACAGGGTATTTTTAGTTTGTAGTCCTCTTTGTTTACTTTTGCTTTAGTTTCCCTTAACTGAGGAGAAATGTAATTTTTTTTTTCTGCTAAGGCCAATATCAAAGAGTATACTGCTTGTGTTTTCTTCTAGAAGTTTTGTGATTTCAGGTTTTATATTTAAGTCTATAATCCATTTTGAGTTTACTTTTGTATATGTTGTGAGAAAATGTTCCAGTTTCATTCTTTTACATGTAGCTGTCCAGTTTCCCCAGCACCATTTATTGAAGAGACTGTCTTTTCCCCATTGAGTATTCTTGCCTCCTTGTCCTAGGCTAATTGACTATAGGTATATGGGTTTATTTCTGAGCTCTCTACGATCTGTATGTCTGTTTTTCTACCTGTACCAGGCAGTTTTGATTACTACAGCTTTGTAGTATAGTCTGAAGTCAGGGGGCATGATATCTCCAGCTTTCTTCTTTTCCCCAAGTTTGCTTTGGCTATGTAGGGTCTTTTGTGGTTCAGTATACATTAAAATCCTAAAGGCTTACTTGTTTTAATTCTTCAAAAAATATCATGAGTATTTTGATAAGAATGGTATTAAATCTGTAGATTCTTTTGGGTAGTATGGACATTTTAACAATATTATTCCTTCCAATTTGTTAAGACAGAATATCTCTCCACTTCTTTGTATCATCTTCAGTTTCCTTCATCAGTGTTTTACAGTTGCCAAAGTATATGTGTTTCACCTCCTTAGTTAAGTTTATTCCTAGGTATTTTTTTCTTTTTGATGTAATTTTAAACAGCATTGTTTTCTTGCTTTCTCTTCCTATAGTTCATTATTGTGTATAGAAAAATAACAGATTTCTGTATGTTAATTTGTATCCTGCAACTTTACCAATTCTTTCATTAGTTGTAATAGTTTTTTGATGGAAACTCTAGTGTGTTCTCTAGATAGTATCACGTCATCAGAAAATAGTGGCTTTTTTCTTCTTCCCTTCTAATCTGAGCGCTTTTTATTTCTTGTCTGATTGCTGTGGCTAGGACTTCTAACACTATGTTAAATACAAGTGGCAGGTGTGGGCATCCTTGTCTTGTTTCTAATTTTAGAGAAAAAGATTTCAGCTTTTCACCATTGAGTATGCTGTTAACTATGGGTTTGTCATAACTTTTATTTTATTGACGTTTGTTCCCTCTATATCCAGTTTGATAGAGTTTATTATGAATGGATGTTGAATTTTGTCTACTGATTTTTCTGCATCTATTGAGATGATTGTGTGATTTGTTTTTCCTGTCCTTTTGTTAATATGGTGTCCTACATTGATTGATTTCTGGAATATTGAACCATCCTTACATCCCTGGGGAAAAAAATCCTACTTGATCATGGTGTGTGACTTTTTTTTTAATGTAATGTTGAATTTGGTTTGCTAATATTTTGTTGAGAATTTTTACGTCTATATTTACCAGAAATATTGGTCTATAATTTTCTTTCTTTTTTTTTAATCCCTTTGTCTGCTTTTGGTAACAAGGTAATAATCGTGGCCTCGTAGAATGAATTTGGGAGTGTTCCCTCCTCCCACATACTTTCGAATCATTTGAAAAGAATAGGTAGTAGCTCATTAAAAGTTCAGTGGAAGTTCCCTGTGAAGCATCCTGGTCTCAGACATTGTTAGTTTTTTGATTACTATAATTACTATCTAATATCAATCAGCCTTTTCAGATTGTCTATTTGTCCTGATTCAGTGTTGGGAGATTATCTGTTTCTAGGAATCTGTTTCTTTTTGGTTGTCCAACTTATTGTCATATGACTATTTATAGAGTTCTCTTATGACTCTTTGTGTCTCTGTGATATTAGTTATAACTTTTCCTTTATCATGTATTATTCCATTTATTTGTGTCCTCCCTCTTTTTTTTAAATGAAGGTGTCTAAAAACTTACCAATCCCAAAGAACAGCAATGCCAAAGAATGTTCAGACTACTGCACAATTACATTCATCTCACATACTAGTAAAGTAATGCTCAAAATTTTCCAAGCCAGGCTTCAGTAGAATGTGAACCATGAACTTCCAGATGTTCAAGCTGGTTTTAGAAAAGGCAGAGGAACCAGAGATCAAATTGCCAACATCTATTGGATCATCGAAAAAGCAAGAGAGTTCCAGAAAGACATCTGCTTCTGCTTTATTGATTATGCCAAAGCATTTGTCTGTGTAGATCACAACAAACTGTGGAAAATTCTTAAAGAGATGGTAATACCAGACCACCTTACCTGGCTCCTGAGAAATCTGTATGTAGGTCAAGAAGCAACAGTTAGAACTGGACATGGAACAACAGACTGGCTCCAAATCGGGAAAGGAAAACATCAAGGCTGTATACTGTCACCCTGCTTATTTAACTTATATGCAGAGCACATCATGTGAAATGCTGGGCTGAATGAAGCACAAGCTGGAATCAAGGTTGCCGGGAGAAATACCAATAACCTCAGATACACAGATGACACCACCTTTCTGGCAGAAAGTGAAGAGGAACTAAAGAGCTTCTTGATGAAAATGAAAGAAGAGAGTGAAAAAGCTGCCTTAAAGCTCAACATTCAAAAAACGAAGATCAGGGCATCCGGTCCTATTACTCCATGGCAAATAGATGGAGAGGCAATGGAAACAGTGACAGACTTTATTTTGGGGGGCTTCAAAATCACTGCAGGTGGTGACTGCGACCATGAAATTTAAAGATACTTGCTCCTTGTAAGAAGAGCTATGACCAACCTAAACAGCATATTGAAAAGCAGAGACATTACTTTGCCAACAAAGATTCATCTAGTCAAAGCTATGGTTTTTCCAGTAGTCATATATGGATGTGAGAGTTTGACTAAAAAGAAAGTTGAGCACCGAAGAATTGATGCTGTGGTGTTGGAGAAGACTCTTGAGAATCCCTTGGACAGCAAGGAGATCCAACCAGTCCATCCTAAAGGAAATCAGTCCTGAATATTCATTGGAAGGACTGATGCTGAAGCTGACTCTACAATATTTGGCGACCTGATATGAAGAACTGATTCATTAGAAAAGACCCCAGTGCTGGGAAAGATTGAAGGCAGGAGGAGAAGGGGATGATAGAGGATGAGAGGGTTGGATGGCATCACTGACTCAATGGACTTGAGTTTGAACAAGCTCTGGGAGTTGGTGATGAACAAGGAGGCTTGGTGTGCTGCAGTCCATGGGGTCACAAAGAGTCAGACATGACTGAGTGACTGAACTGAACTGAAAAGCTTACCAATTTTGTTTATCTTTTAAAAAAGAGCTTTTGGTTTCATTGAACTTTTCTCTCCTTTTTTTTTTCTGTCTCTATTTCTGCCTGATCTTTATGACTTCTTTCCTTGTGCTGTCTTTGGTCTTCTTTAACTTTGTTGTTTAACACCTTGTTTGATTTATCTGATATATAGTAAACTGTATGAATTTGAAGCATGCCAATGGATTCTATGGATGTGAGAATTGGACTGTGAAGAAAGCTGAACGCCGAAGAATTGATGTTTTTGAACTGTGGTGTTGGAGAAGACTCTTGAGAGTCCCTTGGACAGCAAGGAGATCCAACCAGTCCATCCTAAAGGAGACCAATCCTGGGTGTTCATTGGAAGGACTGATGCCGAGGCTGAAACTCCAATACTTTGGCCACCTCATACAAAGAGTTGACTCATTGGAAAAGACCCTGATGCTGGGAGGGATTGGGGGCAGGAGGAGAAGGGGACGACAGAGGATGAGACGGCTGGATGGCATCACCGACTCGATGCACATGAGTTTGCGTGAACTTCGGGAGTTGGTGATGGACAGGGCGGCCTGGCGTGCTGCGATTCATGGGGTCGCAAAGAGTTGGACACGACTGAGCGACTGAAATGAACTGAACTGAATGGATTCTTTTCAATGTGTATTAAACATGTAAAACAACTATCACAATCCCCCAAATTTTCTTCACGCCATTTGTAAATCTTACTCTGCTTTTCTTTTTTCCCCTCATGCATTCCCAGACAGTCATTGATATCCTTTCTATCCCTTTACAGTTTGTTACTGGGTAAGAGGTTTAGATCTTAAGACTGGGATTCGAGTGAAACTCATGAATTATCTCAAACAGATATGCTGTTAAATGACCTTCCATGTGTTTGTGAGCTACATGTATCAAAGTGAAGAGACTTAACAGACAAAGCCTAAGCCATATATTTCAGTTAACCCAGAGAGCACAGGCTGCACACTGTGATTAATAATTTTGAAGTCAGTACCTTACATCATCTTTTAAACGGCTCATTCATTGCAGAATGGGCTTCCCAGGTGGCACCAGTGGTAAAGAATCTGCCTTCAGTGCAGTAGATCCATGTTCAATCCCTTGGTTAGGAAGATCCTCTGGCGAAGGAAATGGGTACCACTCTAGTATTCTTGTCTGGAGAATCACATGGACAGAGGAGCCTGGTGGGCTACAGTCCATGGGGTTGTAACAAGTCGGATATGACTTAGCAACTCTCACTTCCGTTGCAGAATAATTACATATTTAATGCCATTTCACCATATGTATTTTAAGACCTTGATTATTCGTTTTTCAGCACTGATTAGCACCAAAGGACTGATGCTAGCATAGCCGTTTCCCACGAGCATCTGGACACACATATGCACAGAGTCAATATCCCACAACTTTCTTGAGAACCAAGAGACAGTTATGTCCAAAAAGTACATGACCACAAAGAAACTCATGAGCAACAGAATGGTCTGAGTGGCCCTTTCTTCTGGGGGTGCTTTTGGAGAAAGCTTGGTGCTCTGAAGATGCTGGGTCTGCCTCTTATGCCTGTACAAGAGAGTCACCATGTATCCACTTGAGAGGGCCATGAGCCCCAACAAGCAGACGTCTTGGAAGGTCCTCAGTACAAAGTGTACGTACCTAAGGAAGTGAATCACGGGGCAAAGTGAGCAGGATTCAGTGACATGTAGAAGATGGGCTGAGGTCACACTGGGGGTGGCGACAGTGGACACTAAGAAGTAACCACTGATGAACATGTTGAAGACCCACAGGAAGAGAGTGCAGTACAGGTTGTGATGGGATGAGTGAGGTTTGAACTTTGCCAGACGGGAGTTTCTGGGGCTGAGGGTGATGGCCCGGAGGACACTCAGCAGGCAGGTGGCGCAAATGGAGAGGCCCCTCATCGAACTGTACAGGTGGACAACCAACTTACATTGGATGTCATCCCAGGTTTTCTGAGACCCAAAGGTGTCTGTAGCCATAAATGCCACGGTTAGTAGCATGACTATGTGGATTAGGGCCAAGTGACCAATGGTCAGGTCAGTGGACTTGGGTCTGTGCTCAAGAAGGAAGTTGTGGGCATGGAAGAGAAGAAGGATGGTGTTGGCCAAGATCCCAATGGCAACTTCGGAGAAAAAGGCATTTCTTATGTCAATGAAACTGGAAAGTCTATTTTTATTCATCTTTGTGGAGGAAAATAAGCATGTAGTGAGTACCTGTGGAGAAACTCAAGGAAAACTCTTTATCTTTAACTCTTTATAATATGACCAATATCAACAACCTCAGCTGGCACTATTGCCACTGTCTGAATAGGTGGCTTGGACTCCCCTGGTGGTCCATTGGCTAAGACTCTGAGCTCCCAAGGCAGGGGGCCCGGGTTCTATCCCTGGTCGGGGAACTAGACCCCACGTGCCACAACTAAGGCCAGGTGCAGCTCCATAAATGAGTGGACACTAAAAAGGAGCAGGTGGGCTGACCCCAGTCTACGCTTCACCACTATTCAGTGCACAAGACTGCTTTACCTATCCCCTGCCCCAACACCATCCCCAGTATTCCTCTAGCCTGACTACTTCCCAGTCTTCACTGGCTTGTGTATGTCATTGCTGGACTTGCATAGTACCTGAGACTTCCTCTATAGTGAGAAATAGTTTGCCTTTCATCTGCAGAAACGTGATGTAAGGCTACATGTGTAAAAAGAGCTCTATCGCTTTTGTTGAATTAGAATGAGGAGAAATGCCTACGGGTGGACCGCAGGTCCTCTTAAACAAAGGGTGTCAACTAGATGGCCACGCACAGAGTTGTTTTATCTCGGTTCTCTCTTTCCTCTAGCTTATTGATTGTCAGACCAAATATACAAAGACTAAATGTTGACAGGCACAGTCCCTGAGAGGCAGCTTGAGATTAAATGTGTGAGTGGACACCGAGTGCAAGTGTGGCTCCAGCAGCCACTTTACGTCTGAGCCTCAACTGTTTATCTCTTGTGTAGAACACGGTAAACACATTACCTCTATGCTAAAGATATTATGAAAATAAACAGATTAAGCGTGCATAATATAACAGAAGAGTGTATGATGCATATAAGTCTCTATAGAATTATAGAATTTAGTATTATCTAGTTCCTCATACATGTGACTTGGGAGAGTTGGTGCAGTTCTCTTAATAATTCCTTAGCCCTGCTCCTGCCTCAGGTGAGAGGGGAATCACTACGAAAACTGGGGACCATTTAAAAAATCTCTGTACATCGTGCCCTGATGGAGTGTTGCTCTTTTCTTGGAATCCTCCAAGGTAACTTCACATCCTACATATATTTCATTATCTAACCTGAAAACACTACTTTATGACTCTGAGTTGTCAGTCATTAGCAGGAACAGATTTCTTTTCTCTCCGCCCCTTGACGTGTGGTACCAGGGTGGTAAATATAACAGCAGTTTAAATAGATTATGGATTGTTTTCTTTGCAGGTTTTAATTAGAAAACTGGTGTTCACCCCACCCTGAAGGAGGTTTCTTTCATAGGGCTTCAGTACAGGACTTCAAGCCGGCAGGTGTCCTTCAAGCAAGCACTGCTATCTCGCTAGTCAGGAGGACCGAGCACACAGTTCATACTCAAGAGTTTGGTGATAGCCTATTGGGATATCTTATCTGTGCGATGCATGTATTTACTTTAAGTCAAGCCTTATAAATATGAGGTACCTAGCATCATAAAATGGCTTTAGACATTTTCACAGATCTGTTATCTGTAAATCAAGAGTATAGGGCTATGATATTTTCACAGGTACTTAGCAAGAAGTTCTATTGCTTAGTTGCTCTGAACATGCTGTGCTGTGCGTAGTTGCTCAGTCATGTCCAGCTCTTTGCGACCCTGTGGATAGTCCACTAGACTCCACTGTCCGTGGGATTCTCCAGGCAAGAATACTGGAGTGGGTTGTCATTCCTTTCTTCAGGGGATCTTCCCGACGCCGGGATCAAACCCAGATATCCCATGTTGCAGACAGATTCTTTACCAGCTGAGCCACCAGGGAAGCCCATGAATACTGGAGTGGGTAGCCTATCGCTTCCCCTGAAGATCTTCCCGACTCAGGAATTGACCTGGAGTCTCCGGCATGGCAGGCAAATTCTTTACCAGCAGAGCTACCAGGGAAGCCCCAAATTATCTCTAGGTTACTTACAATACTTAAAACAATGTAATGCTGTGTAACTAGTTGCCAGCATGTGGCAAATTCAAGTGTTGGTTTTTGGAATTTTCTGGAATTACAAAAAATATTTTCCACCCTGGTTGGTTGACTCTGTGGATATGAAACCCACACATACAGAGAACTGACTGCATTATGAAGATATGTGGCCATTTCTGTGCTAACATAGTGTTTTTATTAGAAAACATCCTGGAGGATTTGAATATTTCATAGACACCAGGAGAAGAGAAGAAAGGACGTGTGCGCTTTTTCATCTGCAACAGGATCATAACAATGCACACTTATTAGGGTGGAGGTAATGTGTAAATAATGTTTAATGTCAGCACTTAGGAATTGGCCTGAGATGTGAAAGAGCATGTATATTGGTTTCTCATTATCTTATAGGTCAGCTTCATCTTTGCTGTTACATTTGTCATCCATAAATCAAGTTAAAATGGTCCAGAGGCATTTATAAGATGCAGTTGATCATGTACCACTCTAGTGGGTTTGGGGCTGCGGGTATATTGGGTATATTCTCCACCTACCTTGAAGCACAACTGTTGCTGGAAAACTGCGAAGAGAACTGCAGGGAACTGTCTAGCACTCTCAGGAAAGCCCAAGCATCAGCCAGATGTCAGTGCGGCGTGCAGAGCACTGGTGACGTGTGTAAACCCCAGAGGGACGAGGAAGACAAACATGGGGAGTATGTGAGTTGATGGATGGCAGCTATTTCCCAGAAAACATGGGCGAGAATTATCTATTGATTTTCCTAAGTGAAAGGATTGTGAAGTCCAATCTCAGGTGCTCATTTGAACCACAGTATTTATAGTGTAAATATGTTTTATCTATAGTGAGAAGAGTAATTATTTTTTCCAATTAAAGGAACAGTAAAACCCCAGAGGCTCTACATGTCACAAATATTAAGTTGTCAAACCTCGAGAATACAGAGTCCTGTGTGAGAGTTGGTTTCCCTAATCAACCAACGGCAAAATAAGAGCAGAAAGGCTTTCTTGCTAAACTGCTTTCACTTTCATTTATCATCACAGTCTTGGTATTTTAGTAACAAGAAGGGAGATTGGTTAACATCTATCTGTTTATTATTATAAATGCATGATAAGATATAGTTTGAAAAGTAAAATGTAGTTCTCACCACGGGAAAAAAAAATTCTGTAAACATTTACAGTGAGCATGTTAACGAGACTGATTGTGGTGGTCATTTTACCACACATACAACTATCAAATCATTATGTTGTGCATCTGAAATTACTGATATGATGTGTGTCAATTATGCCTCAACTGAAAAATCACAAAGAAAGGAAAAAGAAAATGCAAAACCCAAGCACAGAGATAAGGGTTATAATTTTCTTCCTAATGAAATTTGTTCTGGCATATCCATACCAATGGAAATCTTTTAATGAATATGAAATAATATATGGATTAAAGATAAACAAATGGACCCAAATAGTCTTTCTCCTCACAGATTTCTGGGAGATAATATCCTTAGACAAGCATAGGAAATCTCTATCATCATCATCACTTTATTTTCTTAATTTTTAATGTAATTGCAGCCTCATTTTCACTGTTCTGTGATTTGAGGTTTTGTAGCTGCTAAAACGTAGGTTTAAGTGCTGACACCATTAAAATTTGTGGTATTAAAACCAAGACAAAAAAGGTTTTCATGAAAAAATACTGTAGATATTTTATAGTTATGCAAAGTTAAAGTCTCTTTATGAAACAGTTTTTTGAACAAAGAACCTAATTTCCTCATAAGGAATCTAAATTTTTAAAACTATACCAACTACAGAAGACACAATAAATATAATAGTTTTAGTTGCTTTGTGGAGAGAACTAAATTGAGTATATTTAATTAAAAACCAGAGCTAAAATTTACCCTTTCATGATGAGTATACATATGAATTAGTAAAATTTCAGTCTAAAATGAGTAGATAATATAATCATATGTAACTTGAGAACTGATACAATTAATAAATGAAAGTAATTTTATTCAGAGAAATTGAATGGGTACCTAAAATTAATTGACTACTCATTTGAGAATCAAATAATTTTTATGAGTCATGAAATTAAATGATAAGCATATTTAGAATGTTCATATTGCCTTGTAGACAAAGCAGTCCTCTGAGCTATGGTAGATGGCTTAGCTGGATGCCTAATCTGAGGCTACCAAAAAGCCTCACCGTAGACCCCATTTCCTCCTTCCGTGCCCTGTCTAGACCCTACCCACGCACTATTCTGTGTGTGTGGAATAGAGAGGCACTTACCCAGATGGACGTGTGGGGTGACCTGTGCACGTGCGAAGGGCCCGCACAGTTTTAAGGCAAGGATGTCATTACCTCATCTCTCTGCAGGCCTGTAATTTTAGTGTCTGTAGAAATGTGACAAGATCTGGCTGGGGACAACAGAACCATCCTGTCCCCAGTGGAATGTTTTACTTGTCCCTTGACTTTATTTTCTCTTGGAAAATAACAAGCTGGGAAGATTTGAGCTCAAAACTTTTCCACCCATTCCCTTGCCATAGCTGTGTGGAGGGGCGAAAGGTCACAGTACCAAGTGCTCTCATTTTCGTCCTGAGATCACATTAGTGTTATCTCACTCCACACTCTGTCATGTCACTCTCGGGGGTGAAAGATTTCCGGTGCCTCACATGCGTTCACAGCGGCTGTGTGTGTGCTGTCCCCACAACATGTGATGGGCACCCTCTTCCTGGGGTTGGTTCTCAGGACAGCACGTGGTTTCTGGGTGTTATTGTCCTTCTATTCCATGATTCCTATCCTATCAGTTTCAGACTGAGTCGGTTGCTAAGTTGTGTCCAATTCTTGTGATCCCATGGACTGTAGTCCACCAGGGTCCTCTGTCCATGGAATTCTCCAGGCAAGAATATAGACTGGGTAGCTGTTTCCTTCTCCAGGGGATCTTCCCAACCCAGGCATCAAACTTGGGTCTCCTGCACTGCACGCAATTCTTTACCAACTGAGCCACCAGGGAAGCCCAGTTTCAGATTAAATAAGATATTAAAGTATCCCTATGGCCATAGGTGAAGACAGCAGACACCCCTTGGAGCCAATTTCTTTTCATTTTCCACAATTTCCTAAAGTAGCCCCGTAATGTGATATAAAGACTCATCCCCTATATGTTAATGGCCCTTTCTAAGATGGAATACACATTCTGAAAAGATCTGGGAATCTTTTGCATTCTGTGACCAAGGCACTGAGAAGCCCAGCTCCTGATTCTTCTAGGGCAACAAGCAAGAACTATATTGTTATGGCCCAGTGCGGAGCTGTCCGTAGATTCTGGCAGTAGAAGTGCCTCGGAATTCAGTGACATAGTTTGTAAAAGCAAAAATCCCACACAGTTGGATCTTGAGTGATTCTTAGCTTTTCTTTTCCAATTCATTAGAAAGGGAACCAGAAAAAAAGACCAGTTTCTGCCCATTCAAAGCAGTTAAAAAAGAAAATTAAAATGCTCAGGAAAAAAATTACTATATACCTACAGAATGTAGAGTCTGCCTGCAGTGTGCGAGACCCGGGTTCAATCCCTGGGTCGGGAAGATCCCCTGGAGAAGGAAATGGCACCCCACTCCAGTACTCTTGCCTGGAAAATCTCACGGATGGAGGAGCCTGGCAGGCTACAGTCCATGGGGTTGCAAAGAGTTGGGCATGACTGAGCGACTTCACTTTCACTTTACCTAGACTAAATACACACCACTGATATTTGATCAACTGAGTCTTCATAAAAAAGGACCCTAAACCATCTCATGTCTTCCAGTGCTATGGGCTAACCCACACCATGACGTGTGAGGTCCATCACATAGATCTGCACTTGCTGTCTCTGTTCAGAAATGTGGAAGCTTTATCTGTGGTTGCTAATCAGACATACTGAACAACAAGGAGAAACCATGAAAGGGAGTGGGAGTGGTAACCACACATACAAAAGCAGTGACGTTCTCTCCCCCAACCGTGTCAACCAGACACCACCTAGAAGACAGATCAGTCAGCTACGTTTGGCTTTTTCTTGTGCACCGTCAGTAAGGAAGTAATTAAAATCATGAGAAGCCTACTTTTTGCTTCTTTTCCAAAGTTTGAGCAAAAAAAAAAAAAAAGCTTGTCTCACTTTTTGACATTGACCAAGACAATTCCAAAGATCTGATCTAGAAATGAAAAAACTCATTCTCGGTTTTTTCTTTATTATTCTTGCGTTCCAGTGTTGATGTTATTTTAACAGTTTATCATACATGATTTAAAATGTAAAGCCTGCAGAATAATTCAATGAACGCTTATTAACAGCTTTGGTAGTTATGGTCTTTCTGTCATTCGCATCTTCGTCCACTGCACACCAGCCCATCATTCATCACCACTTACGGTTCATTTAGAGGTTTCAATTTATTGTTTAAATGTACAAACCTTACCCATACAATTTTGACAAATGGAGGCACTTGTGAAACCTCCAAGCAGACAATATAGAGTATCTCCACTTTCCCAGAAGACTTGCTCAGGTGCCTGCACAGTCAGCCCCTCCACATCCTACAGGCAACACCATGACCGTTTCATTTTCCCCTTAGGTCACCTCTGACTCCCTAGAACAGAGACATCAGGCAGTGTTTACTCGGAGAGTCTGGCTTCTTTTGTTTGGCATGACAATGCCTGAGGAAGTAGTTCTGTCACTTGGATTGTTGAGCAATATCCTGCTGAAGTGAAATAACAATTCACTTCTTCAAGGACACTTGGATTGTTTCCAACTGTTGTCTACTGTGAAATGCTGCCGTGAATGTACAAGTCTTTTTTTTTTTTCTTTTTGTGGATGTGTTTGCATTTTTTTCTGGGATAAATGCATATTAATATGTGGAATTGCTGAGCAAAAGGGTAGGTTTATGTTTGACTCAATAAGAAACTGCCGCAATCTTCCAGACTCATCGTATCATTTTACATTCCCACCAGCGATGCCTGAGACTCGCTGATTAACATCCTTGCCACATTTTTGGTTTTGGTCTATAATTTCATATATCCTACTGGATGCGTAAAAGAGTATTACTACCTTACCTTGTTTCTGATCTTAGAGGGAAGACCTCTTACCTTTAAGTATGATGTTAACGGTACATGTTTGGTAGCTGCTCTTTATCAGGAAAAGGAAATCCCCTTCTCATATTAGTTTATTGAGTTCTTTTTTTTTATTTTCCATCAAGACTGGGTGTTGGATTTTGTCAAATGTTTTTTCTGCATCTATTGATATAATTATTATATATGATGTTTTCTTTTTCTCAGTTGATATAATGGATTATGATCATTGATTTTTAAGTGTTGACCCACCCTAGGTGGGAATGAATCCACATAGTCCTGCGGTTTATATCTTTTTATGTGTTGGTGGATTTGACTTGCTAATATTTTGTTAAGGATTTTTGCATCTATACCCCTTCTCTATCCTTTGTCCTGTATTTTAGTTCTACAGTGTTATCAATCCCACAATGTATTGTTTCTTTTGCTTTAAACAGTCATTAGGTTTTTTTAAAATTAAGAGAAAAACAAGCATAGCTTTTTGTATTTTTTACATATTTGTCATTTTTATTCTTTATTTCTTCCTGTGGATCCATGTTTCAATCATTTATTTCTTAATTACATCCTCAAGAACCTTCTGTTGTATGTGTTTATATATCATTTATTTGTTTATGCTAGTGATTAGCTCTCTCAACTTTTATATTTCTAAAAAATATTGTTCTCATCTTCAAATATGATTTTCACTAGATATAGGAATCTGTAGGAAAACATTTTCATTGTCTTCTGATTGCACGATTTTTGATATGCTGATGTCTCTGATTTTTGTCTTTTTTCATCCATTTTAAAATGTCTCTCGTTTTGGCTACTTTAAGGTTTTTCTCTTTTATCTTTGTTTTTGAGCAGTTTCACTGTACTGTGCTGAGGTCTTGTTTTTTAATATTCATTATTTGTTTATTTATTTGGCTGCGTCGCGTCTCAGTCACGGCGTTCAGGGTCTTCACTGCATGCTTGTGGGCTCTCTAGTTGTGGCCTCGGAGTCAGTAGTTTTCCCATGTGGGCTTCGTTTTTCCACAGCATGCGGCATCCTGGCTCCCCAGCCAGATATCAAACCCGCGTCCCCTGCATTGCAAGGCAGATTCTTAACCACCGGACACCAGGGAAGTCCCTGAGGTCTTGTTTTCTTTCTGTTTTTCTTAGCATTTTTTCAGATTCTTGGTCTATGTCATATTTGGGAAGACTTTGACCTTTATTTTCTCCCAGTGTTTTCTTCTCATTTTCTTTTCTTTCAGAGACCCTGATAACACATATTAGAGAGTGCTTATTACCCTACTTAGGCTTATTTCATTAAAAAAGGCTTTTCCCTCCCTAAATGAGTTTGGATATCTGTTAATTGTTCTGAAGTTCCTTGAAGCTTTTCTCTGTGGTATCCAATCCTCCCATTTGAAATTCTAGATTGTAGACATTATATATTTATTTCTTACATTTCTATTTAGTTCCTTTTAGGTTTTAATGTCTCTACAGAAACAATCTTTTCATCTGTTATATCTGCTCTAACCTTCAAAGTATTGATAGTAGTTGTGTTAAAGAGTGTGTGTGCGTGCGTGCGTGCGCACTCAAGTTGCTTAGTCGTCTCCAACTCTGCGACCCCATGGACTGTAGCCTGCCAGGCTCCTCTGTCCGCAGAATTTTTCAGGCAAGAATACTGGACTGGGTTGCCATTTCCTACTCCAGGGACTCTTCCCAACCCAAGGATTGAACCCACATCTCTTACATCTCCTGCCTTGGCAGACAAATCTTTTACCACTGCGTCACCTGGGAAGCCCCACTTGTTTTAAAGCACTGTCTCCTAATTCTAATACCTAGAACATGGGTGGGTCTGCTTCCAGAGATTATGTTTTCTTTTGATTACAAGTTACGGGGCCCCATTTTGTCACATGTTTTATAGTTGTTTATATAATTCTGTGTAAACTACATTTGATATTGAAGCATAATTTGATATTGTGTACTTCAGAGAAAATGAAGGCTCTTGGCTGTCTCTGTTAGGAGGAGGCCCAGGTCATTCAGGTTCCTCATACAGTTGAGTTGAGGTGGGCGACACCTCAGCTTTAATTATGTTCAATATGCCTGTCATTACCTCAGCTCTCAACCTCTAGCTCTGCCTCTTTTATTCTATTTTTTCTTTTATTTCCTTTCAGTTCACTTTTAAGATTGACTCACAGCTTGGAACATAAACGAAGATTTTGAAATCACGAACTATATGAGTACTGATACTCAGAATCTGGTAATACATGCTCCACCTGAGAATTGACCTAAGGGTGAGGGTGTCCATCACATACTCTAGGTGGGGGACATGTAGAGCCACTGGAACTCGCTGGAGGGATCAGGTATCTCTCACCCCAGAGAAGGACATTACAGAGTTGAAATGGGATTATTTTAGTTTGATCTTGGCATCCAAATGGGAGAACTAGTATTTTCTACCATGACTGTTACCCTTCTGATCCTTCCACTCAGATGTGGCAAGGGAATTTACAGAAAAGTTTTGAGTACAGATCTTCCCAGATATTTATTTTCCTGGAGAGAATGAATTAAAATTAATAGACAAGTAAAATGTTCCATTGGGGACAGCATGGTTCTTTTGTCCCCAGCTGGATCTTGTCACCTTTCTAGACACTAAAATTACAGGCCTGCAGAGAGATGAGCTAATGACATCCTTGCCTTGAAATTGCTCCAGTCCATCTCACACACACAGATCACCCCACACGCCCATCTGAGCAAGTGCCTCTTTGTTCCACACACTTAGAACCAGTGCTGGATGCGCTTGTAGGCAGGCTGCAGAAAGAGGCAGATTTGGTCGAATAGAGATGTTTTTTCAGATGAGCCCTTCTACTCTAACCATCTCCCAGGTCAGAGGATGGCTTTCTCTTTAATGCAGTGGGGAAATGTTCCTGTCAGCGTAGTTAGTCCTTTAAGTTGGTGACTCATAAAAATAATGGGTCTTTTCATGTGAAATGCTAAATTAATTAATTGCTGATAGGTGTTTTTTCCCCGAATAAAATTACTTTTATTTAGTTGCTATTTCAGTTCTCAAGGAAGAGATTATACTGTTATGTTAGAGTATTACTAATATAATCATATTTTTCTTAAAGGAACAAATTTTTAGCTCTGACTGGGTTTTCATTAAATATGCTCAGTTTCATTTCTCTCATTTTCATAAATCAATTAGAGCTTTTAAAAATAAGTGCCCTCTGGGGTTTGGGTTATTTTTTTAAAAAAAGCAAACAAAAAACTAAGCATTTAGAAGAAAACCAGATTCTTTGTTTGAAACATCACTTTGTAAAGAGAGTTTAACCTCACATTCCTACAAAATATTTACCACTTTTTTCTCATGAAGATCTTTCTTGTCCCAGTTTTACCTTCATAAGTTTCAAATTAATGTAGATAGGACTATGCTCTAGCACTTAGGGAATTTCAAATCAGAGGACAGTGAAAATGAGGCTGGGATTACATGAAAAATAAAGAAAATATAGTGCTGATGGTAGGCATGTCCTCTGCTTGTCTACTGAAGACCTAAGTAGAGTCAACAGTATGTGGTGAGGAGAAAGACTTTGTGTCTACTTCTCTTTTCTTCATAGGTTATTCATTTTAAAAATATCTGTTCCCTTTCATTTCGGATATGCCAGAACCCATTTCATCAGAAGGAAAATTTGGAACAAAAACCATTTTCATCTGCCCTGACCTCTATGCTTGAGTTTTAGATTTTTTTTCCAAACTATGTCTTGTGAATTTATTATGAGAGAAATGGGAATTGATCTTTTTTTGTTACTGAAATACAAAGAAGAGGATGATAAAGTAAAAACTCTGAAGCAAGTAAACCAGACCCATTCTCATCTAGGGCTTTCTGGGTTTGTGATAAAGCACCTGTGGGGTTTTCCTTTGTGTTCGGGATAATGATTACTCTTGTTTTGCCTTTTCACAGAATAGATGTAAAAATATCGATGCTGTAAATACCCAAACAGCCATGGGTAAGCAACCACCCCGAGCTATACTTCACAATCCTTGAAATCTGTAAAAACAGTAGATAATTCTCACCTGTGTGTTTAGGAAACTGCTGCTGTTACACTCGACTGTACCTCAGGTTTCTGTTTTTCGCTCTCCTGAGGTTCATGTTTTCAGATGCTCTGTACCCATCACTGGCATCTGGACGGTGGTGATTGTGCTTCCTTGACTTTTCAGGCTCTTTCTCCATCGCTCTCTTCCCGGTTCTCCAGCTGAAAGGTGCCACAAGGTGGAACGTGTTTTCTAGCACACCCACAGTCCAAACCCACATACACGGCGTATGGTCACTCTCTCCTCCCAGATGCTTTCTGTTCATTCCTGCTTTATGACAGAGGATAGCAACGATGGGAGTGGAGGTCCTGCGTCACACAGCGGTACCAAGACGTGCTCTTTCGTGTGACTAGGGCACACTGCACATTGCTGAGCATAGACCATGCTGTTTATGCCTCATCGCCATCCCAAGCCATTACTCTGCTCGTGTAGAGCGAACAAGATGCTCTCTCCTTTCCTTCACCCTGTCGTCTGTCCACAAGGTCACCACAAGGTCACCACGCCCACGTTTACCTTGGGCTCTGGTGCGGGGTGTCCTCTTTCCACGCACACTCGTCACTTCTCTGACCCCTGGCTCGAGTGAAATGACCTTAACATTCTTCAGCAGTGTGTGGCCCGTTTTGATGGCACTGTGTACCACATGATTATCCATGATTCACATAATCGCACAGTGATACAATGTCTAAAGTGATTGCTTCCTTGACCGGGTGTTTGAAAGGCGCCTCAGCTATGAGCCCTGGTCTGCGCCATCAGTCACAGCAGCTCCTGGCGGTGATTTTCCCAGATGAAGCCGATGCTTCTCACTGACGTGCATCACTCCATGTATGTGTTGTTTTCTTTTCCTTGTTTTATCTTTCGTTTTTGTTTCCTAATTTTCCCACATAGCTTTTCTTTCCTCTTTCTCCGTGTAGCCTCTTAGAATATGACCTGTTTCCGAATTTTCGTTTATGTTATTGTGTGTGTGTGTGTGTGCCTGTGACTTAGGTCATTATGATCAAGCCCCTTTGAGGGCATCTCAGGTGTATAAATGAGATTTTTTGTGCTTGGTACATTAGTGAGCCAGATACCCTCTGAACATCAGTCACTGCTGAGAGCCTTACTTGAGGAGGGTCTCATGGATTATTACCCTACTGACGGGAAAAGTTTCCGCTCTGTCACTGCTCTCCTGAACAGTGATGTGCAGTTCAAGCAGTAAGCGTGATGAAGCATGGATGTGCGAGGACTCACACAGTAGGATTTATTTTAGCTTGTTTTAATGAAATATTCATATTTTCCAGAATATGTTTGCTAATGAAGCACAGAAATAGGCATATATCTTTCTTTTCTAAAAAAATGTTTATTTATTTGTCTGCGCTGGGTCTTAGCTGTGGCACTCGGGATCTTTCTTTATCATGTTCATGTAAAAATAAACAGATAAATGAATATTTGCAGTATGTTTCTCACTAATAGAGTTGTCTGTGAACCCTGAAGTCCGGGTGTAGTTGGATGATTAGAGTCATAATTCCCTTTGTCTCTCCTGGCACTCCATGCCAGCTAATGTAAATGGGTGCTTTTGATTGTGTTAATGTTTGTTACCTTCCTGGATCAATATTTTGGAGAAAGGAGATCAACTTTTCTGCTTCTACTATGGAATTTTCCTATAGAGAAATAAGATTTGCCAGTGGTTTTAATAGTGACTGTTGACTGTGAAAAGTAAAAAGTAAGGTAAAAATGAGCAACTGACGCCTATAAAGCATGACACTTAATTGTAGCGGTGCCGCTAGAGCCCAGCCCAGTAGTGGGGCACATTATCCACCGTGGATGGGCTGCGCAGGGGTGGGCTGGGGGAGAGAAACGGAACGGCATCCAGGTAGGCGCGAAGGCAGACTTGAGTATCAAGCCCATGGATGCGTGGACCCGAACACGGATGCATTTGGATCAGTCCACGTGTTTTCATGATGGTAATAGAGTTGGTTGAAAATGGTGAAGGTAATATTTGTGGTAAAGAGAATTTTTCTTGTTTTTCTCTTCAGATGTTTACTACAAATATATGTCCCCATAGAGATGGATAAAGGTAAACCCTCCAGTTCTTTTGCTGTAAGAAATGCATCCTTCTGCGAGGTTGGTATTGGGATCTCAGCCGACACCATCCTTCTTCTCTTGCACGTCTACACCTTCCTTCTCGAGCACAGACCCGAGCCCGCTGGATCTGACGATTAGTCACTTGGCCCTAATCCACATAGTCATGCTGGTAGCCATGGGGCTCATAGGTACAGACATCTTTGGGTCTCAGAACGCTAGGGATGACATAAAATGTAAATCAGTTTTCTACTCAAACAGGTTGACAAGGGGCCTCTCCATTTGTACCACCTGCCTGCTGAGCGTCTTCCAGGCTATCACCCTCAACCTCAGAAACTCCTGTTTGGCAAAATTCAAACTTGAAGCGTCAAATCACAACCTACATTGCTTTCTCCTCCTCTGGGTCTTTAACATGTCCGTTAGTAGTCGCTATTTAGTCTCAACCATTGCCACTCCCAATGTGACCTCGGGCAGTTTTCTGGTTATCACTGAATCCTGCTCACTTTGGACCTTGAGTTACGTTCTCAGGTACATACATTTCTCCCCAGCGACCTTCTGGGACGTCTCTCTCATAGGGCTCATTGCAGTCTCAAGTGGATGCATGGTGACTCTCTTATACAGGCATAAGAGGCAGTCACAGCACCTTCACAGCACCAAGCTTTCTCCAAAAACATCCCCAGAAGAAGGGGCCACTGAGACCATTCTGTTGCTCATGAGTAAGTCTTTGTCGTCTTGTACTTTCTGGACTGCATGATCACTTCCTTCTCAGGAATGTTGAGGAAGAGTAACCCAGGTCTTCTTTTTGTCCAGATGCTGGTGGGCAATGGCTATGCCACCATCAGTCCTTTTGTGCTAATCCACACTAAAAACAAAGGATCGAGTTCTTAAAATTCATGAAGGGAAGGACAGTAGATGTCTAATTATTCACTGATAGATAGCTTCTCTTAAGTGAGCCAATTCACTAGTTTTGGAATGATTAATGGTGGTGTAGAGGATTTGCTGTCTTGAATAATTTAAATATATGGAGTTATGCTTTTTCTCCTAAATGTATTTACTTGATATTTGTGGCTGACAAGTACCTAGTAGATAATGTAGCTCTACAACTATCTAAGAAGACACGAACTTCTAATCAGTCTCCTGAGACAGAGCTCTTAACACAGTTTCAAACTCTAAAGTGAGATGAAATAGAACAATTACTATCTGGAGATGGACAAAGGGCCAAGAGAAAACAAAAAGAAAACATAACAAAGGGGCTCAAAAAATTTGGGGGTTGATTGTGGTTGTAGATACCGGAATAACCACCAATCTAAAATAAACATGACACCTGTTAAATAAAAAACACTCATAAAAATTCTAGACATGAAATTTTTAGAAATTGAAATTAAAAAATACTGTCCAGTTCTAGACCAGTGGAACCCATTCCTCTTGCTAATTGTGGCTGATATATTTGGACACAATATTTTTTCAAGACTACCTGAGAACTCTGATACAGACACAAATACAAGCTGCTTGTGGAAGAAGTCATGTCTTGGAGACGCAGCCTACCTAGGCGTCAGTTTTCCACTTCTTTTCTCACATGGACTTCTAAAGAGCTCATGAATTGACACGACAATGATAACAGAAATAATATACTTCTGCCCAGAGGAAACAGGCCAAAGGGCCTGGGAGGGCCAGAGACGTGGAGGGAATGCCACAGGAGAGACAACCAGAGAAGGCCTTTCTAATTCTATGTATTCTTCAAGAGATGGGAATAGCATACCACCTTACCTGTCTCCTGACAAATCTGTATGCCAATCAAAAGCAACAGTTAGAACTGGACATGGAACAACAGACTGATTCCAAATCGGGAAAGGAGTACATCAAGGCTGTGTATTGTCACCCTTTTTATTTAGCTTATATGCAGAGTACATCATGCAAAATGCTGCGCTGGATGAAGCACAAGCTGGAATCAAGATTGACATGAGAAATACCAATAACCTCAGATATGCAGATGACACCACCCTTATGGCAAAAAGCGAAGATGAACTAGAGACTTTTGATAAAAATGAAAGAGGAGAGTGAAAAATCTGGCTTAAAACTCAACATTCGAAAGACGAAGATCATGGCATCAGCTCCCATCACTTCATAGCAAATAGATGAGGAAACAATGGAAACAGTGAGAGACTTCATTTTGGGGGGTTCCCAAATCACTGCAGCTGGTGATTGCAGCCATGAAATTAAAAGACAGTTGGTCTTTGAAGAAAAGCTATGACAAACCTAGACAGTGTATTAAAAAGCAGAGACATGACTTTGCTGACAAAGGTCCACCTCGTCAAAGCTATGGTTTTTCCAGTGGTCATGTATGGATGTGAAAGTTGGACCATAAAGAAAGCTGAGCATCGAAGAATTGATGCTTTTGAACTGTGGTGTTGAAGAAGACTCTTGAGAGTCCCTTGGACTGCAAGGAGATCCAACCAGTCCATCCTACAGGAAATCAGTCCTGAATATTCATTGGAAGGACCGATGCGGAAGCTGAAGCTCCAACACTTTGGCCACCTGATGCAAAAAACTGACTCATTAGAAAAGATGCTGATGCTGGGGAAGATTGAAGGCAGGAGAAGAAAGGGACGACAGAGGATGAGATGGTTGGATGGCATCACCAACTCAATATGAGTTTGAGTAAGCTCTGGGAGATGGTGAAGGACAGAGAAGCCTGGCGTGCTGCAGTCCATGGGGTTGCAAAGAGTTGGACACAACTGAGTGACTGAACTGAACTGAACTGAATGCTGTGTACACCCCTCACAAGTCTCGGAACAACTGGATACACACACTGGACAGACCTGAACCAACACAGCTGAGACTGGAATAGACCAAAAAGAAGATGAAGCAGAACTTTCAGTTTTCCTCTAAAAGAAAAGCATAAACATTCCCCAGAGGATTGTAACAGGACTGAAAACATAGTACAATATTCAGAAGTCCAAAATACAGTTCACAATTACTCACCATATAAAGAAATAGGAAAATGTGACCAATATACTAAGGCACCATAAATACGTAGATGCCAAACCCAAGATAGCACAGATATTGAAGTTATAGACTTAAAGAAGCTCTCAGGAGTTATAAGTAAAATAACACAATTTATTCATGCATTCACTTCTTAAAGGACACTGTAATTTGAATATTGGTTCCTGTACACAAAATGCATCGTTTTCTCCTGAGAGACTTCAAATATTTTCTTTGCCTTTAGTTTTAAGCAGTTTGTTGGTTAAGTATTCGTCCTGTATGGGATCCACTGAGCCTTCTAAACTGGCGCTCACTAAAGGCGAGGGTGTGGGTGGGCAAAATGGGTGAAGGGGATCAAAAGACACAAATTTCCAGTTATGAAGCAGAGCATGAGGTGTGATGTAGAGTGCGGTTGCCAGGGTCCTGCCCCGGCTGATCCAGGGTATTCGAAGCGGGGACGGTGTCGGCGACCTATTTATTTAAATATTTTATCAAAGATATAAAGAGTAATAGGATGAGGATAGCTCAGTAGGAAAATTCAGTGGAGAAAAGAGGCTGAGTAGCTTGGTTTACGCGGGAGACCAATAAAACTTCAAGACAAGAAGTTTGCACCACTTACGTAGGCCGCAGGCGTCCTTCCGTTCTCCCGAAGGAGAGGAGACACTGAGGCCTCTCCGGTTGGATCTTAGAAGCCCAGGCATAATTAGTAAGCATGGCGGGTTCCTCGCTCCAGATGGAGACTCAACCAGAGTGAGAGAGAGCGCGACACGGGGAGACCAGTATTTCGAGAAACTGATCCCAATTCTTTATTTTCCATGGTCTACTTTTATACACTGAGATGTTATGCAAAAGTCACGCGGGGTCAGCAGTCCTGACTTTTATCAAAGTCAGGTGCTTCATACAAATGTATACAGAGGTCTTAGGGGTGTTACATCATCTTCTGGCCGGGGGGCCTGCTGACAATTTACGACCCTCTCCTTGTGACAGCGGTCAGTCAACCAGGACACTTATTTCTCCAGGGCTGATTATTCTCAAAACAGACGCCACCCAAATAAAGTTACATTCCTACAGGGTGAGGGTGTAGTGGGTTTTAGTTAAGGAAAGAATTTACTTAGCCTAAGGTCTAACGTGATTAATATCAAAAGTTAATACTTATTTCTTCTATATATTCATTAATGTGTGTAAGGGCAGGGGATGTGGAGACTTAGCAACAAACATTGGCTCAACAAATGAAAAACCCTTCACCAATACAGTTTCTAATCAGCCCATTATACTTATAGTTTTCTAACTTTTCTAAGGAACCTGTTTTTAGAAGGTTTAAAGCATCTCGTGCCTCTCACGGTTGGGAGGCTGTGAGCAATCACATGTGGCCGGACAAGCCTGTCAGGCAGGCTAGAGAACCTTCAGAGGAGTTTGTAGGTTAAAACACTCTTATCATGCCCAGGAATTATTATTAACTGGAGCTCTAGGTTAACTCCTTCTCCGAAAGAGGTGGTGGGGGACAGCCCCCCGTAAAGTCAGAGATGTAGGTGAGAGCACAAAGTAGTAAAGTAGGCAGGCTCTGGTTATGGGGGTAGATGCTCGAGGAGTTCCAGGGGGACTCCTGAGGCTCGATCCCGCCTTTGCGTATGTTGAGCCTCCTTCCTCATGACCTTTGTCACGGGCGGAGTACCTCACTCTGGCCCCCAACATGCGGTGACTGTGGTTAATAATACTGTATTACGTGTTTGATGACAGTTGCTGAGAGTAGATCTTAAAACTTAAAATCACGAGAAAAAAATGTGTAACAATTATGGGTATGGGTGTTAACTTACTGTGGCGATCATTTCACAGTATATGCGTATCTCAAGTCCTTGTGTTGTACACCTGAAACGAACATAATGTTGCATGTATGCGTGCTCAGTCACTCAGTCGTGTCCAGCTCTTTGCGACCCCATGGACTGTAGCCCACCAGACTCCTCTCTCCATGGGATTCTTCAGGCAACAACACAGGAGTGTGTTGCCATGCCCTCCTCCTGGGGATTTTCCTGACCCAGGGATTGAACCTGTGTCTCCTGGACAGGAGACACACTTCACTGCTCCTTCACTGCAGGCATATTCTTAACCACTGAGCCACCAGGGAAGTGCAACCTAATGTTATATGTCAATTATATCTCAATAAAAGATAACATATATTAAATATAGCAGATTTAGGAGAATTCCCGGCTTGGTCACACACAACTTGAGGACCAGCTCTTGCCCAGTGAACACAGGTGACTGTATAGAGCCTTGGTTACCTGCACAAACTCTGCCTTCCTTTTAGTTTCCCTTTGAGGTCTTGCTGGTCCTTTCCAATCATCAAGTCAACCAAATCCATTTTTACAGTTTACACTCTAGTTTTAGTCTAAGTAGTGTCTGTCTGGCTTCCCTGGTGGCTCAGACAGTAAAGCGTCTGCCTCCAATGCAGGAGACCTGGGTTTGATTCCTGGGTCGGGAAGATCCCCTAGAGAAGGAAATGGCAATCCACTCCAGCACTCTTGCCTGGAAAATCCCATGGATGGAGGAGAGGAGCCTGGTAGGCTATAGTCCATGGGGTTGCAAAGAGTCAGACACGACTGAGTGACTTCACTTTCACTTTCAGTGTCTGTCTCTTTGCAGCCCCATGGACTGTATGTAGCTCGCCAGAATCCTCTGTCCATAGGATTTCCCAGGCAACAATACTGGAGTGGGTTGCCATTTCTTCCTCCAGGGGATCTTCCTGACCATGGAATGGAACCCGAGTCTCTGCATTGGCAGGAGGGCTCTTCACCGCTGCACTACCTGGGGAGGTGGACTAGCCACTAGCTTCCCTTACGTTTTTTTGCCAGTGTTAACAGGTAAGTGAAAGTCGCTCAGTCGTGTCCGACTCGTTGTGACCCCATGCACTATACAGTCCATGGACTTCTCCAGGCCAGAATACTGGACTGGGTAGCCTGTCCCTTCTCCAGGAAATCTTCCCAACCCAGGGATCGAACCCAGGTCTCCTGCATTGCAGGCGGATTCCTTACCAGCTGAGCCACCAGGGAAGTAAAGATGCTGTCTTATGCTGCGACTATGCTGGTAGGGAGAGTCTCGGGTGACTGGCATCCAGTGTTGTCATACCCACTGTGGGCTAATTTGGAGTCTCCAGGAGCTGGTGAATTTCTTTCAAAGAACAAAGTTGGCTGATGTAGTTTCTATAATGGTTTTTCTCTTTAATAATGAGAATATATCAGCTAATTACCATAATCAACCTCCTTTATCTTCTGGAAGAAGGTAAAACAATTAAAGCTCTAGCTAAACCCTTAATTGGATCAAGTTAAACCCTTTCAGCCGGAGAAGGCAATGGCACCCTACTCCAGTACTCTTGCCTGGAAAATCCCATGGATGGAGGAGCCTGGTAGGCTGCCGTCCATGGGGTCGCACAGAGTCGGACATGACTGAAGTGACTTAGCAGCAGCAAACCCTTTCAGCAACAATGCTTCATGGAGGCTGTGCCTCCGTGGAATCCGCCTGGAGTCTGGGGCTGGGATTGCTCTGCTGGGTGGTAGCAGCCAGCACTGCTCACTCCCTTTGCAGCTGTCCACGAACCTTGCGATGCCTCAGGGTCTAAAATCACTTACTGGAGAATATTCCATGATTGGCACCTGATAAAAAACCCAGATTCATATGGCCTTGGAAACTGAGAACTATACACAAAAAAGTTTTCATCCACATGTTACTTCTTTATCATTTTCTGAGGATAAAAGACGTCTTTTACTTTGGGGACTCCCTCTTTCCCTGTGACATGACAGGTACTGTCAGACTTTTGATGCAACAGCAAGATTACCGGTCTGTGAAGAGATGAGCTAAAGCCATCTTTCCATATAAGCACACCCGGCAGCCTCAACACAGAGAGATCCAGCTGAGTCTCTCTTGATTTTTCAGATTTGGAAAATCTAAATGGAAGAGGAAGCAGAGGAGGCATCCTGAATTCTGACTTTCACTGAATCAGAACCTGGACATAGGTGTTTATCTCTAAATGCACCACAGAATGTCTTTGAACTTTGATAGCATTAGTATTTAGTGAAGCTTGTCTTAGATGAGTGACTCTTCTTGAATAAAGGCTTACATAAGTAAAACCATCTCAAAAAGCCAGGAATTCCTAGGCTTACATTCATTTCTACGACTTAAAACTTTTCATATCCTGTTTTGGTAATTCACAAGTTCAGAGAGAAACCTGAATATTAAAAATGCTATTAATGTAATCTGATTTTCTGTATAGAATGTATTTCCATGAAACTGACATTGCATTCTCATAAAATGTTTTTGGCTACTCTATATTAGAATGATTTCACCTTCCTTTTCACTGGTTTAGTTGCTAAGTCATGTCCAACTCTTTGGAACCCCTTGGACTGTAGCCCACCAGGCTTTTCTGTCCATGAGATTTTCCAGGCAAGAATACTGGAGTGGGTTGCCATTGCCTTCTCCAGGGGATCTTCCTGACCATGGAATCAAACCTGGGTTTCCAGCACTGCAGGCAGATTCTTTACCGATTGAGTTACTGGGAAAGCCTTTTCACTACCACGTAGATATTTTTTTAAACTTAGGCCAGGTACATATTAAGCTTTTTTTAAACATCCCAGGATGTAAGGAGATGCTAAAATGGCAGATTAAGTTTAAATTTGTGGATAAAATAAAGCGTGGTGTTTTTCATGGCTCAGCATAGGGATATGATCATAGGTAAGTACAGGGGTCCATTTATCTAACTACACTTTATATGTCCTTGGGGAAATTTTTCCTTGATATCTGGGGCTTCCCAGCTGGTGCTAGTGGTAAAAAAATCCTCCTGCCAATGCAGGAGATGCAAGAGACTCAGGTTCGATCCCTGGGTTGGGAAGATTCCCTGGAGAAGAGAAGGGCACTCCACTCCAGTATTCTTGCCTGTAAAACCCCATGGACAGAGGAGCCTGGTGGGCTACAGTTCATGGGGTTGCAAAGAGTCAGACATGACTGGGTGACTGAGCATACATACATACAGCGTCTTCTCTTAGGTGATCTGTTAACTTTAGAGTTATTCTTTACTAACTTATAATCATGGAGGAGAGGATATTGAGTTTAACTCCAGATACTATTTTAAAAGATTTCATTACATTAAATTTATTAAAGCCTCTAGAAATAAGAAATTTCTTTGTTGTAGTCTCACTGAATTTTCTGTAATAAATAAGAAAATTTATCATAGTTTAGACAAGCTTATTTTATCTCTTGCTCAATAATAGTTTATCTTCTAAAGGATTTTTCACTGTTCCTTCCTCCCAAATTTTAAGTGATGATGTTCTCATTGAGAACTTTTATCCCAAAATATTAGTTAAGTAGAATTTTAATCCAGTCATTGAATGATCACAGATTTCAAATTTGGGGTATATAAATCGGCAAATTAAGCATATTTTCCATTAAGTGATTTTGAAGGAGAAGAAAATGACTCAGTAGTCCCAGTTTTAAGTGGGTGGGGAAAGATATATGCCAAGACCCCCAGTGGATGCCTCAAACCATGAATGGTACTATTCCCTACCTATACTATGCTTTTTCCTATACAAACATAACTATGAAGATGTTAAATTTATAAATTAGACATAGTAAGAGAATATCCAATTTGCCAGAGTATCAGTACTCTTGCACTTTGGGGACATTGTTAAGTATTATATAAGGGTAGCTGCTGCTGCTGCTGCTGCTGCTAAGTTGTTTCAGTCGTGTTTGACTCTGTGCGACCCCATAGACGGCAGCCCACCAGGCTCCCCCGTCCCTGGGATTCTTCAGGTAAGAACACTGGAGTGGGTTGCCATTTCCTTCTCCAATGCATGAAAGTGAAAAGTGAAAGTGAAGTCGCTCAGTCGTGTCCAACTCTTCGCGACCCCATGGACTGCAGCCTACCAGGCTCCTCCGTCCATGGGATTTTCCAGGGAAGAGGACTGGAGTGGGGTGCCGTCACCTTCTCTGATCTAAGGGTTACTTGAACACAAACATTGTGATACCGTGGATCTGATAATGGAGACTGCTAGGTAGCCAGCATGGATGTGCTGGGCAAAGGAATGATTCACGTTCTGGGCAGAAGGGAACAGGATGGTGCAAAATTTCATCATGCTATTCAGAACTGTGCACAACTTAAAACTTAAGAATGAGTTTTTTATTTCTGGAATTTTTTAATGTAATATTTTTGGACTGAGATTGACAGTGGTAACTAAAAGCAAAAAGTGAAATTTCAGATAAGGGGGAGTCACCATAATGGTGTCATCATAATGGAGACTCCTCCCTTCTTGGTTCCAAATATCTGACCATATAAATTGACAGAGCGACTTTATAGGGAAATTCAGAAAATCAAATAAAATGGGAGTGTGTCCATTCTACAACTGAGTAGTTCTGTCTCTGGAGAGGCATCTGTGCACAGAGAGGCTGTACAAAGGTGTCCCCACCAGCATGACCTTCAACAGGTCAGAAATAAGTTAGAAACCATCTAAAGCCATCGAGAGAATAAATGCATAAAAGTTTAAGAGATATATTAAGATTTTGATAAGATATACTTACCTTATGTTATAAGAATGCCATCAAAAGTCAGAGTGTTAGTCACTCAGCCATATTCCACTCTTTACGGCCCCACGGGCTGTAGCCCACCAGGCTACTCTGTCCATGGGATTTCCCAGGCCAGAATCCTGGAGCGGGTTGCCATATCCTTCCCAAGGGGATCTTCCCGACCCTGGAATTGAACCCAGGTCTCCTGCACTGCAGGCAGATTCTTTACCAACTGAGCCACCAGAGAAGACCCGAAGAATGCCATATGTTACTCAAAATGACCTAGCAGTACACACACTTTAGAAATAATGTGAATGACAAAAGTTGGCTATAAGACATTGATTGTGTCTAGTGTGTTAGTGTCAAATTTTTTAAAATGTAGTATTGGTGACAGATGTGTTAAAAATACATTGGAAGGTGTACAGCCATGTCACAGCACCACTATTCACAGAAGCCAAAAGGCGGGAGCAGCCCAAATGTCCATGCGACAATGTGGATGGACCTGGAGGACATCATGCCAAGTGAGATAAGCCAGTCACAGAAAGACAAACATTACGTTTGACCCCACTCATGTGAGGTCCCTAGAGGAGTCAAAGTCATAGTCACAGACAGTGGGAGGGGCAAGGAGAGGAGCTGGTGTTTAATGGGGACAGGGTTTCAGTTTGGGAAAATGAAACGGTCCTGGAGATGAATAATGATGTTGGCTACACAATGTGAATGGATTTAATGCCACAGGCTTGAAAAAGGTTAAAATGACAAACTTTATGTTATGTTTATTTTTCCACAGCTTTTTAGGGACTTCCCTGGTGGTCCAGTGGTTAAGAGCTGCTTGCCAATCGATCCCTGGTCTGGGAAGATCCCGCATACCACGGAGCAACTAAGCCCGTGTGTCACAACTACTGAGCCACCTCTCCAGAGCCCCGGCCCTGCAAACCACTGAGCCCACGCGCTGACCTGCCAGAGCCTGTGTGCCTTGAGCCTGTGCTCCGCAACGAGAGAAGCCTCCACGACAAGAAGCCCTCGCGCCACAGCAAAGAGTAGCCCCCGCTTGCCGCAGCTAGAGAAAGCCCATGTGCAGCGATGAAGACCCAGCACAGCCAAAAAAAATTCCAAACATATCATAAAAAGGTAGATTGGAAAGAGAGCCTAAATTATATCTGAAGACGCAGAGGGCAGGAATGGGGACTAAAGGGACGTCAACCCGATCAGTATCTTTTTAAACAACTTTCCCATCAGCCTTGATTTGAAGCTTGGAGTGTTAATTATAGCTGAGCTCAGGCAGCCACCGTGTGGGATGGAGCAATGTGGCCCTGAACCTGCACCAGCATGGTTAAACAGTGTTGCTTAGCCTATGCCTTTCTAACTTTTTCCATGGAAAGTTTCAGACGTGTAGGAAAGTAGAATGATTCAGGTACCAATTCATGGGGGCCCCGGCTCTGTTTTCTTCCTGCCCTGTTTCGATGAACTGAGTGTCCCCTTTCTCTGCTGTTCAGATGAGCAAAGGAGGAAGTCTGTCTGCTTAGCCCCCTGACAGCTGTCTTCCAGCAGCTCTTCACACCCAGCGGATCATGAAAGTTATTGGTGAAACCATCCAGGCACGCATGACTTTTCTTTGGTTCTTCCAGGTCAGTGAGGAACCTTTTATTTTACATGAGGTCTATAGTTTCTAATCATGTGAGACAATACGGGTTACTAAAATATTACTAAGTTAAGATGTGTGCAGTCACATAACTTCCTGAGGACTTAAAATCCAGTGTCCTGCTAAAAAGCCTGGCTGGGGTACTTGCCTATGTCACAAAATAAAACCGACACAAACCACTGGGCAACTGGCACCTCCAAGTGAGCTGGTCTTGAGCTGCCGTTCTCCAGAAACCAGTTGTTGTAAAGCTGGTTTGCTGTTGCTGAGTTCTCTTAGCTTTTGCTTTTCTGTATAAACTTTTGATTTCTCTATCAAATCTGAACAGGAGTTTTATTGGGTAGAGTATTCTTGGTTGTAGGTTTTTCCCTTTCATCACTTTAAATATATTATGCCACTCCCTTCTATTGGATTTCCCTGGTAGCTCAGCGGGAAAGAGGAGAAGGCAATGGCACCCCACTCCAGTCCTCTTGCCTGGAAAATCCCATGGACAGAGGAGCCTGGTGGGCTGCAGTCCATGGGGTCTCGAAGAGTCGGACACGACTGAGTGACTTCACTTTCACTTTTCACTTTCATGCATTGGAGAAAGAAATGGCAACCCACTCCAGTGTTCTTGCCTGGAGAGTCCCAGGGACAGGGGAGCCTGGTGGGCTGCTGTCTATGGGGTTGCACAGAGTCGGACACGACTGAAGCGGCTTAGCAGCAGCAGCAAAAAAGAATCTGCCTGCCAATGCAGGAGATGGGGTTTTGATCCCTGGGCCAGGAAGATCCCCTGGAGAAGGAAATGGCAACCCACTCCAGTATTCTTGCCTGGAGAATCCCATGGACAGAGGAGCCTGGCGGCTACAGTCCATGGGGTCACACAAAATTGGACACAACTGAGCAAGTAAACAACAACACTCCCTTCTATCCTGAGTTTCTGCTGAAAAACCAGTTGTTAACCTGATAAGTATTCTCTTGTATGTTCTTTCTCCTTTGTTGCTTTTAATATTTTTCTCTTTGTCGTTAATTTTTATTAATAGCAATTGATTACTATGTGTCTTGGAGTGTTCCTCCTTAGGTTTATCCTGCCTGGGATTATCTGTACTTCCTGGACTTGGGTGACTATTTCCTTCCCCTAATATTTCCTTTCCCAGTTAGGGAAGTTTCTAGCTATTATCTGTTTTGAGGTTTTTTTTTTGAGTTTTTTCTCAGGTTCTCTCTCTCTTCTTCTTCTGGGACCCCTATAATGTGAACACTGGTACGTTTAATGTTGTCCCAGAGGGCTCTTAAACTGTCATTTCATTTTTTTATTCTGTTCCGTAGCAGTGATTTCCATTATTGTCTTCCAGCTCACTTATCCATTCTGCTGCCTCATTAGTTCTATTGATTCCTGCTCCTGTATTTTTCATTGCAGTTATTGTTCAATTGTTTGTTCTTTAAATCTTCTAGCTCATTGTTAAACATTTCATGTATCTTCTTAGTCTGTGCTTCCATTCTTTTTGTGAGATCTTAGATCATCTTTACTATCATTACTCTGACTTCTCTTTCAGGTAGATTGCCTATCAGCCCTTTTTTAGCCGTTCTCCTGGGGTTTTATCTTGTTCTCACCTGACACCTATTCCTCCGCCGCCTTATCTGCGTTCTCCCTGCAGCAGCAGCAAGACAGTAGCTCCCCTTGCTCGTGTCTGCCCTCTGGTGGGTGAGGCTCGTCAGTGAGGCTTGTGCAGTCCTCCTGGTGGGAGGGACTGGTGCTTGCCCACTGGTGGGTAGAGCAGGGTCTTGACCCCCTGGTGGACAGGGTCACGTCAAGGATCGTTTAGAGGTGGCTGAGGGCTCAGGAAGACTTTAAGCATCTGTCTGCTGCCGGTTGCGGCTGCGATCCCACTCTGTTGGTTGTTTGGCCTGAGGCCACCCAGCACTTGAGCCTAAGGTCTGATGGTTGGGGTTAGGTCTCAGCGCCAAAATCTCCAGGGCAGCTCACACCAGTGAGTACTCCCCAATACCTGTGTCACTAATGTCCTTGTCCCTGCAGTGAGCCACACCACCTCCCACCTCCCAGAAGACCCTCCGGGACCAGCAGGTAGGTCTGGCCCAGGCTCCTACGAAGTCAGTTTTTTCCCCCAGGTCCCAGTGTGCACCAGATTTGTGTGTGCCCTCCAAGAGTGGCATCTGTTACCTCCAGTCCTATGGAGTTCCTGTGATCAAGCCCTGCTGCTGCTGCTAAGTCACTTCAGTCATGTCCGACTCTGTGCGACCCCATAGACTGCAGCCCACCAGGCTCCCCCGTCCCTGGGATCCTCCAGACAAGAACACTGGAGTGGGTTGCCATTTCCTTCTCCAATGCATGAAAGTGAAAAGTGAAAGTGAAGTCACTCAGTCGTGTCCGACCCTCAGCGACCCCATGGACTGCAGCCCATCAGGCTCCTCTGTCCATGGGATTTAGGGCCCTCAAAGCCAAATGTTCTTGGGGCTCCTCCTCCCACTGCCAGACCCCCAGGCTCTCAGAACTCTGACTCCTGTGGGAGAACCTCTGCAATATGTTCTTTGCGTCTGTAGGTCACCTACTCAGTGGGTGTGCTGCTCGATTATGTTGTGAGCGCACCCCTCCCTCGCGTCTCGTAGTGGCTCCGTTTTCTCTGGACATAGACCATCCTTTTTCGTCGAAGGTTGTTCAGCGGTTCTTTGTGATCTTGGTGTTTTCATGAGAGAAGGTGAGGTCAGGTCCGTCTACTGGCCATTTTGTCCTAGCCCCCGGGATCTGCCTTTCTCCTTACTTTTCTGCTTTTAAGTAAATGCTGACCCCTGGCTGGACTGTATCTTCATGCAGCTAGGGACAAGATGGGTCACCTTCCCATGTCCCTAGGACATGGACCGTAGAGGTTCCCTGAATGCATGGAATGCATGGGATCCAAGACATGGTCACAGATCAGTGACGTCTTGGTCAAAATGTTTCCGGTATGTCTGTTAAACGCGCAAGGCTCTGCCTGCAGTTCAAAGAAGTCCCAGGGCTTCTCCAGGTGTCAAGGCTTCCAAACCCGGCCATTCCAGCTTCCGTGCCCTCGCCCGGAGCTGGGCCTGCAGGCTTACTCTCTGGTGTCAGAGGCAGCCTCCTGTGCTGTGTCTCCATGTCCCTTGGGCACTGTGGGCTGTGACTTAGTTCTGACAAATACAACAGAAACGTTGACAGCAATGCCCATGTGACAGCATCTGCTCACAGACAAAATCACCTGAGCTTTGTTTGAGTGTAACACAGAAAACTTGACTCAAACTGATCTACCGGTATCTTCAGAGAATTTCAATTGAGTTTTTCACAATTCCTATTTCCTTGTATCAGAAATATTTTTAATTAGTAAAAACAGAGGACACACTCACAATCAGGTAAAAACCATGTTTTCCTTTTAATTGACACTGTGTCCTCTCTTGCCTCCCACTCTGGTAATGATTAGGTCCCCACCTCTCAGGAGCACTGCATCTGGACAGGCTGAGACAGAACCAGTGTGAACACGGTCCCAGAGCAGAGCTTTGGGAATAATAAGAACATCAAAAATCAGCCTTTCTTTTCACTTACAAAGGGATTCACTCAGAGGGTCCAAAGCTCTGCTTTCTAACTGCAGAAAACCTGGAGCTCAAGGCAAAACTGGAAACCAGAAGGAACCGGAAATGAAGCATAGCGCCTCCTCAAATACTCGAGGTCTGATCAACTCACCTCTGCTTACAAGGAATGGCCCCACCCCAGCATTTGAAGGGAAAACGTTTTGTTTCTATTTCACTTTCCAACTGGGTATAAAATCTACTAAAAGGAACACAAAGAGTCAAAACAAATCAGCTCACTCACAAGAGTCCCTCCCAGACAGAGACTTCTGGTTGCTGAGATGATTCAGCACGTTATTTCCAAGTGGCAAAATTCAGGACAATCTGCGAACTCAAAAGTGGCAGCTACATTCACCGACAGGTTCATGTGAGACACACATACACACAACCCCATCTTTCAGTGTAAATACGGCAAGGGGCCAAGACCCCTGATCAGCACAATAACTTATTTTGTACATTACAGTGCACAGAACAACGGAGGGAAAAGACACTTTCTTGGAGAGGTTCATCTGGGCTCTGAAGGCGGCTGGAGCCCAGGGCCCCGGCCGTCATTAGCTCGACGCCGCCGCCTCTTTGGTTGCGCTGGCCTCGGAGGCAGCTTCCGGTAAGGGGTCTGCTGGCTGCTCCTCCTCCTCCTCCTCCTCCTCCTGGGGGTACAGGTCTGGGTACTTCTGCATGCACTCCTGCATGGCCCGGAACTGGTCCACACAGTCCGACCCCTTGACATCCTCCTTGCTGTAGTGGAAGCAGGAAAAGGCCGCCTTGAACTGTTCCCCGCACGGGCCACTGGCCATCCCCCCAAGGCACGGGCAGTTCCAGTTGATGTCTCCGTTTGGCAGGATCAGTCCTGGGACGGAAGATGGGCAAGGAAGTGAGACAGGTTTCATAAAAAGCAAACCCAAGGCTGGGCCTCACAGGAATAATGGTAAGACAAACTGCTGCCTGGCTGGCACCGGCTGGTGGCCCTGCTTCCCCCTCGGGATGGGGTTTAAACTCCCGGCAGAAACCCACCGAGCGTTCTCGGCTCAGCTGAAGAGAAGTCACCATGGACGACTTTCTCCAGGTGCAGCTCCACTGGATGTGCTAAGCCACCCCTTAGGGCTGTGGCCGTGCCTGTGCTCAGGACTACACAGGGGAAATTGTTTAGTCCAAAGGCTTGAAGGAGGAGTCCTGGCCTCCCCCTTCCACATGGACGGTCAGGACCCCCCACGCCCTCCCTTCAAGCCCCTCCTGTTCCTCAGCTGCTCTCAGCACAGTGCGAGGACTGGAAAAAGCGAGGCTGGATGGTGTCCAAGGGGCGCTGGGCGTGTCAGAGCACTGAGGCTCCTCCATTTTGTCAAAGTGGAAAACTGTTCAAAACTCAGAAGCAACTCCTAGGTTTGGCCTGATGGCCTGGTCAGCGCACAGCCCCTCCCACCTGAGGGAGACGCACTCGTGTCCTGGGAGCAGTGCTGGCCGAGGTGAACACCCAGCTGCGGCCAGGAACATCGGACTACCACCCTCCGACCCCGGCCCCCACGCTCACCATGCTCCTCGTATGGATCATTGGGGTCGTCGGCCACCAGCTCTGCGTTGCTTGGAGTCTCATGGTCTTCTTTGGTCACAAATATGATTCGATCCTTCCCTAGAGTTTGGAGAACAGAGGGAGCCATGTTTCACCAGGAGCTGTGGCTCAGCCTGAACCCAAGCAGCCACGGAAGCCTTGTGTGAAGCTTGTCCCCTCTGAAACCCTGATGCGCTCCCCCGGGGACCCGCTGCCGACCTGGGGGACAGTCCAGCGGCACCAGCACACCGTGAGCCTGTGGCTGGAGTGGGGAGAGGGAGACAGCACGTCTTGGTGCCACTGCGCATCCTCGGTGGAGACGAGACGCCCCAACCCCTCAACTGCAGCTGCTCTCAGCCCCCGAGTCTGATGATGTCTAACAGGCGGTCTTGCCCTGCTCTGAACTCCCATGGCTCCACAGCTTTGTTCATTCCCGTGGCCTGGGAGCACCTCGTCCAGGCCCCGAGGGACCTGCCAGCAGGCGCCCTCAGATGACACTCCGCCCGCCAGGCTCCTCCGGCAGAGGCTTGCGAAGAGCGCCAGGGTGACCGTATGGAGCTCAGAGAGGCGTGCAGGAGAGGGCAGTGCGAAGACAGAGGGAAGGTGCGGGGCGGTACACCATTTCAGAGGCGGGTGACAGCAATGACGGCTGACACTCCACACACACAGGCCCACGGCCCGCTCCAGCACCCCACACTTGACCTCAGAGAAGACGGCTTGTCCCACACGGCCTGAGGCCAGGCAGCCAGGGCACGCTGAAGAACCTAAAGACCTCGGTCATTCCGGCCAGAGTTCAGAACACTCGAAAGCAGTCCACAGAAGTGCTGTGCTAAGCAGAAGACATGAGCTGACACGACTGCTCAGCTCCGCTCTGACAGTTTTGTTTACCAAGATCTCAGCCAGGCCCAGCCCAGTGCGGAGGCTGGTGTTAGGCCCAGAGCCAAGGGGTCCAAGCCTGGGCAGTGACTTATCTTATATCTCCAGCCCCGGTGCTCGATGGCCATGCTGGCTGAACAGACCAGTTGACAGTCAGGGCTCGACACCATCTGCAGGAAGAGCGCGAGCGCGGCCCTGCGCGGGAGAGGTAGGGCCAGTTTGGGAGGCTCTGGCTCCTGGTGCCATCAGCATCCCAGAGGCTCAAGACTGGGGTTCAAATCGGGGCATAAGCACACAACAGCTGTGTGCGCTCAGGCACCTCCCAGCTCAGCCCACTTCTCTCCCTGGTTCGGGCAAGGATCAAGAGACATCGGGAAAACAAGGAGGTGAACTGGGTTTCTACTTGCACCTGGAATTCTGCTCAAAACACAGTAACTCTTTCAGCGGCATCAAATGACAAACATCTCTGTGAAGAGCGAACGGGGCTGGAGATGTCAGTAAGGATTGGAAGTGGGAAAACGGGTAGAGCCGTGCTCTTCCCTGAAAGACTGAAGAAAGGTGCCCGCAGAGTCCCCAGAAGGGGCAGTCCCCAGCCAGAGCCTGGCAGGACTGGGAGTCAGGGCGCCGGAGGCTCTGAAAGCAGGAGCTCAGGGCTGGCTGAGGACAGAGGAAGCACAGAGCGGAGAGACACGCCGACGCCCGGATCCGCAGCTGTACTCTATGCAGTCACACTGACTGCCGTCCTTCTCTCCACCTCCCTCATCCGCCCGGCGGGCTCTGCCTTCAAGTCCATCCAGAAAGACCCGCATCCCTCACCTGTAGGACGCCACCCCCACCCCCGCTCCCTCCATTCAGCGTCTCCTTGCTTCTACCCGAAGACGCTGAGCACACGCCTACCTCGGGGACCTGCCAGGCCGTTCTGTCGTCCAGGAGCGTATTCAGATACCTCACAGCCACCTCTCCCTGACTTCAGACCTCCTGCTCAGATGGCATCTTCCTTCATCTCTCCCCATTGCCCTTAACCCGCCTTCTCTCACCCACAATTACATATCTGTTTACCATCCATCTCCCCGACTGAAATGTCAGCTCTCAGGGGCAAGGATGTATCTGTTCCATTCACTGCAGTACCTCAGAGCCTAGTACAGTGCCCGAGACATAGTGAGTAATCAGTATTTGTTGGAAAAGTGAATGGGGAAATGAACTCTGAATTCAGACATGAAGATCCCAGGCCCAGCTGAGTATGGAGGACAGATGGCTCTCACCATGAAGTAGGTTACAGGGAACAAAATCAAACCTTGTTTGGGTGGTCTCGTTTCCCCTAGAACACATCATCTCTTGCAACATCCAACCTGCCCCCTCCACTGCCTCCACCAGGCCACAAGGCAGACTACCCACCTGTGCCAGCTGCCTCTGCCATGTGATCAGGGCTGGCACATCACAGGTGCTCAGTAACTGTTTGCTGACGGAACAGGAAAGAGCAGCACCAGCATTAGAAAAGGGGGAACAAAGACAGGAGCAGTGTGGCCCTGGGCCAGGGAGCCAGCCTGAGTCCATGCTGCCTAACACCTTGAATGACCAGCTTCGGCCTCTGACCCCAAGGCAGGGGGCGGACCCCTGAAGTCAAGTGCATGGGCAAGTGATTCCCTTGTGTACCGGTTCACTGGGTAATGCTGCGGGGACACGGCCCATCTAATGCTCTCAGCCTGCTGCAACGCAAACAAGCCGAAAGAGGACAAAAATACACCAGGTATTTCAGAGAGTTTAGGATGTGGAAGACGCACAGGCCAAGGAAGACCTCACTGAGGAGGTGGCATCTGCATTGAATCTTAAAGGATGAGGAAGCAGCCGTGAGAAGAGCTGGGGGAGGGATGCACCAGGCAAAGGCAATAGCCAGAGGCCAGCCTGGCTGCACAGTGACTGGTGCGTAGAGACCAGCAGGAGCCAGGTCAGGCCTCAGTCACATAGGCCTTAATCAGGAAGGAGCTGGGATCAGTTCTCTAAGTCCCATGGGAAGCATAAAGAAGCCATGGATAGCAAAACAAGAAGTTCGGCACTGAGGGGACAGTGGCCTGGATAGATAAAAACTAGGCAAGGCCTAAAGTGAGTGCTTTTAATTCTTATCCCCAAAGAAAGAAAGAGATCTTTGATCCAGGAAAAGATATGGGTCTGAACACTTACCTCTGCTTCCCAGATAACATGTGACTCCTAGAAACCCACAAGAATGAGGATTATAGCCTCATTATACTCAAAAGACTAAAAAAAATCTGCTACATAAAGGAGTACATTAGACTCAGGACAATGAAATAAAAAACTAGAGACCTACTCTCTAACAAACTGGTGAGGGCAGAGGACTTCTGCTCATGGCAGAGTTCAATATCAGTCAATGGAAACTACTTCTCAGAGACATCACTGAGCATTATGGCTTTGCGACCCAGGGAAGGAGGGTTCCAGAGGCAGAATGGGGTACTGGGAAATTGTTGCGTGGTCGCTCAGTCGTGTCCAACTCTTTGTTTTGCAACCCCATGGACTGCTGCTCTGTCCATGGCATTTTCCAGGCAAGAACGCTGGAGTGGGTTGCCATTTATTAGAATTCCATGGACTGTATACTCCCTGGGGTCACAAAGAGTCAGATAGGACTGAGCCACTTTCACTTTCCTCTTCCAGGGGATCTTCCCCACCCAGGGATCGAACTCCAGTCTCCCGCATTGGCATCTGAACCACCAGGGAAGGCCACTGGCAAAAAGGCTTAGCATTTTAAATTGAGTTGTGAGCTGAAGCTTGACACGCTTCTCCTAATTGAAACATGACCTTGGGCAGGTCACCTCCATCTCTGGGCTCAGGATTTCCTGAAATAACTGAGGGAGCTGGAGTATTCACTAGAGAATTTCCAGGGAGTTCCACTTCTCTCTGTAACTTCATAGTCTCAGATATCCTCCCTCCCCCTCACCTGACATGGCGAAGGTGCTTCATGAATATCTGCGGAATGAATGAAGACTAACTTCTCATTTTACAAGACTGGACAACTGGGCCTGGAGGGTTTGGGTGTCAGCTCAGGGACAGTTCGTGGTTGCGCGGGGAGACACTCGGACCGCGGCCTGGAGACTTCCTAGGTGAGAGACCGCAAGCGGGGACCAACTTTTGGCAAGCGGGGACCAACTTTTGTTTTTCTCTGCGGGATGTCTTCCCAGCGGAGGGCTCCCTGGAGTCCACTGGGCACCAGACGGGGAAGCTCTGGAATCAGACCGCGGGGCTCCAACCCCAGCTCCGCGAGTAGCCGGCCGCGTGGCTCAAGCAAGTCACCTCTGGGGTCTTGGTTTACTTTGGGTTAAGAGCAGGGCTTGACTTAGTAAAGTCGCTGCGAGACAGGCCACTCAAGGCTCCTGGCGCAGGGCCTGGTCCGTGCCCGCCGGCGGCACTCCCACCGCCAGCGTCGCGCCCACCGAGGGGCGACCTTCCGGGACAGTTAGAGGCGGTGCAAACGGGAACACGTGGTGTGTGGCGAGCGGCGTAGCAACATAATTAGTAATCAGCACATTTCCCGTTACCAGCCTCAGGCAGCGCACTCGTGCCGCCCTAACCCCCGGGCCTAGTTTACGAGTCTCCCCACGTGCTGTTCCCTCCGAGGTCCAGGTTCGAGTCTCTCGGCGACCCGGGACGGCCTTGCTCCTCCGCGGGCCTCGGTTTTCTCATCCGAAAAGTGGGGCTGGCGACCCCGCCGCCAACCCGCACCCTCCTCCCGAGAACTTGTGCCCCGCGCCCTCAGTGGGGGCGCTGCACGGACCGCGTGTCCCCTGCAGGGCCTCGGAGGCCGTCTCCACGCAGCCCGCCCTCCTACCTTCCTGCCGGCAGTAGGCCATGATGCAGCCCGGCGCTCCGACCTCGCGGCGATCGCGGCGGCGGCCTCACGCCGTGACCTCTCCGCGGCGGGGAGGGCGGCTCGGAGGCCCGCACGGGCCCGCCCCCCAGGCCTGCCCGCCGCGCGCCTGCCTCGGCGCTTCCAGTTCGGCGCTCTCAGCCGATAACTACATTTCCCGGCAGGCTGCGCGCCTCGCGGCCACGCCCCAGGCAGTAGGAACTACATTTCCCAGAATAGCTTGCAGTGCGCGGGCTCGTCAGTGAGGAGTCAGTGGGTTGCAACTTTCGCAAAGCACCCGAAAGGACTACGTTTCCCAGGAGGCAGTGCGGCACGGCGAGCGGGAGCCAAAAAAGCCTGGGCTTTCTGGACGGTAGCTCTGTGGCGTGTCCCGGGCTCTGGGCTTGTGCCGCGCTCTGCTGCTCTTCGGCTGGCGAGAGGTCGCGGACTCAGTGCTGCTGGCGTAAACCCTACTCCACGTTGAGCCGAGCGAGGCGGGCGGCGACCGGGCCCCACCATGGCCGCGAACGTGAGTGTCTCCTGGTCCGCCGGCCACACCCAGGCCTCCCGGTCCTCCGGCCCCCTCTTCCCGCGGGCGTGTCGCGGCCCCCTGCCCGGTGGTCCCCTCCGTCCAGCCCGCCGGCCTCACTCTCACGCCCGTGTCCGCGCCTTCCGGCAGCTGTGCCGTCTGTCTTGCTCAGCGCGGGCCGACTCCTTGGGTCCCGCGGTGTTGGGGACCGGGCCTCTGGTCCGTGGCTCCGCCTCGGGGTCCTCTGGCGCGGGGCCCCTCCCCGCAGCCCTTCTCTTCGTTCCCGGTTCCCTCCTGGACCTTCGGGGTTGTCACATGTGCGGACTTGGAGGGCCGGACGGGGCCGCAGAGAGGTGGCCAGTCCACGGGGGCGGTGGGGAAGCCGATCCGCCCGGGTGGAGCTGTCCAGCGACGTGCTGTTACGGGGCGGGCGGTGAGCTCCGTGCCCAGAGGGATATGTAAGACCGGGGCTGTTATGATACAGGAGCGCAGGCCAGGTGGGGAGCAGAGACTTCAGGGCGGCGGGCAGAGGGGGGCATTTCCCTACGGCCGGGCGCTCGTCCTCCTAGCAGGGGTTTAGTTGCAGAGCCCCTCGCTGAATGTGGTGCCCCTGGAAAGGCTGCTGGCCTACTGCCAGCAGCCAGCCTTTCTCAGGAACCTTTCTATTTAAGCCAAACATTCATTCAACAAACCGAGGGGCACCTCCCACCAGGGTGTTGGGCGAAGAAGGAGCTGGTGACTCAGGCTCTGCTCCTCTGTGAAAGTGTCTGGAGCCAGCTCGGAGCCCTGCCAGCCTGGGCACTCCCTCCCTCTTGCTTTGGTTGAGTGTCCTAGCCACTCTCCGCTGCTCTGTTACACCCTTCCAGGCTCCTCCTCTGTCCCTAAGCGTCCTCTCTGCTTCCCACACCCCCTGAGAAGCCAGGGCTTTCGTCACCCACGGCCCCAGTACACCTTGCCTGGTTTAGAGTTGTTTGGGAGGCTGAGAAGCCTTAAGTGGTGCACCTAGAGGTGGTCCCCCAGATGCAGGGTCTGCCGGGGGAGGCCTGGGCTGTGTCAGGAGACAGGTGTGCCCCAGACCACCACCACGATACCTTACAGATGGGGACTTCCCAGCAGGGGGACGCGCTTGCCCAGGGCCCCACAGCCAGCTTGGCGGGTCATGGGAAGGTGTGGCAGGCTTTGGAGTCAGGCCCACCTGGGGAAAGATCCAGATTCTTTCTCAGTAGCTATGTGACCTTAATTTCTTGGGATTTTTGTTTCCTCATGGGCCCAGTTACTGTGAAGTTTAAGGAAGACTCTGCTTTTAGCACAGTGCCTGGTGCACCGTAGGTCCTTAATTACATTAAAAAACAGTTTATCTTCAGTCCTGATGGGCAGAGAATCTTGGATACGTAGGGTCCTGATCTTTGCCAAAGAGTGTAGATGAATTTGGGTATCCTCTGCCACCAAACCTTCGTTGACTCACCCTGTAGTGGGTGCACGTTTACAGGGACTGGGAGGCCCGGTGCCAAAGAAAGATCAGATGGTGGGCTGGGGCAGGAAGGACACAGGGTTCTTAATCACCGTAAACTCCATCGAGTAATGGAGTTACTGTTGACATCTGTGCTTTATAAATGAGTAAACAGGATCAGAGGGGTAGAGCAGCTGACTCTGGGTTGCACAGGAAGTGATTTTCAGGACCTGAAAATCCTGGTAGGTCAGCCCCTATCCCGCCACACACTGCTCATTGCTTCTAAGCCTGGAGTAGGGGAGCGGGCAGGGAGGAAATCTTCCCTGTCCTTGTTTACTGGGAATTTGGCCTAGAATGCGGGCCGAGTGTGTCATGCCAGCCTGAGGATCACCTTCTTTCTTCTCTTGAAGGCCATCTTTGAGCCGCTTATCTTGATGTTGGCTGTTAGGGGTGGCTGAGGGGAGGCCCAGGAGGAAGCCAGGCCTTCCAGGGCCCAAGTTGGGGACTGGCTTCTTTTCCTGTGCTGCGTGCCTACTCGGGCTCCCAGTGTTCAGCTCCTGTTGTGGCCCCAGGCGTGAGGAAGGCAGTCCGGAGTAGAGTGGCAGAGAGTGGCCCCCAGTTGCCCAGACAGGAGTCCTGAGTCCGCCTCTTAGAGGCTGTGTGGTGCGGACTGGTGCTGTAACGGCCGACCCCTGTTTTCCCACCTGTGACGTGCGGTCGTGACGGTGCCCACCTCCTCGGGCTTGTGCAGAACTGGCGTCTGATAGACTGGAGTGCTTGCCATTGCCATCATCATAATGGCTGGTGGTCACCTATCTGCCTGCAGCAAACTGCTCCACTGATGTTTCCAAATGGCCTGGAAAGTCAAGACCATCGGTGATGTTTGTGTTAGAGGAAACTGGGTATAGAAACAGGGGTCGAAGTCGAGGTGCCTTTTCAAAATGAGAGACTTGAATCCATGAATTAATGTTCAATTTGGCTGAGCAGAGGTAAGTTAACAACGGATAAAGCACTTGCTGTCTGTCGTGGTTGCAAAGAATCATTTATTTGATGTCCTTTTCAGTAGACAAAATTTCTGTTATAATCCGTGATCTGTAGGGTTTTCTGGAAGCTGTAAAAAAAAACTTATTACCAACTTTGTTTTTTTAAGTGTCTCAATAAGACCCTGACAATAATGTAATGTGTCCCTTGAGCCACCACAGGGGAAAGTTTCCAAAAATACTGTTTTCCCCATGACCCATTTTCTCGGGTGCACAGAGTTAAAGGAGATACTTGCTGGGGTGACGGCATCTGTGCTCCAGGTGTGAGCCTTGTGTGCTGTTTGTTTTTTAAATCAGGTCTAAACCGGATTTGGGTGGCGGGGTCAAAATTCCCCTTTTCGGGGCCGTGTCTGTCAGTGTCTTGACCCTGTGGAAGGAACGCTTGCGCTGGGTTAGGAGCGTTCCCTGAGAGCCGCGGATGTTCTGGAGGGTGGACAGCATGGGGGTTTAACCCTGCCTCAGCGCGCCAATGCCTTTAGCTTCCATGGCCTTGACCTTAGAACGCCCAGTGTTGTCAGCAGTAAACTGTTTTGGCAGTTGTAGAACGATAACTCTTCCGTTTTTTGTTTTTTTTTTTTATTAGGTTGTCCTGAAGAGGTTAAACACCTCACTGTTTCCATAGCATTCCAGAGTGGGGTGTCACTCCAGAGGCACAGCGACTGTCAATGTGAATATGTGTCACTGGGGTCGTTCGCTAGAGTTAAGGCAGTTCATTCAGCTTGTGCTTTGTTTCCTGTAAATAAAAGCTTTTAATGATGCCCACTGTGGGCGTTACTGCATATCCATCTTGGTAACGTCCCTGCTCCTCCCTTAAGTAGGACCAGCTGTAAATTAAATTAGAGATCAGCATTATCGATACGGGCTTCCTGGGAACAAGAAGGTGATCTAACCGGTTCACAAAATGCAGTCGTGGCTGTTTTCTAACTGTGGCACAGGCAGCAGAGCTGCAGGTCAGGGTTATTCCGTGGAACCCAGGTGGCACCAGGCAGTGACCCTCACGGGAAGCTGGGCAGCTCACCGCGCGGCGCTGCGGGTGGTGAGAGTGTGAAAGAAACTCAGCTGAGTGCGGCCGCGAACCGAGAGGGGAGCGCGTTCCTCGGGGCCTTCCAGGAGAGCTGTGGCCGAAATGGCCCTTGTACAGGAGGGAGTCCCTTGGCTGCCGAGTCTAGTTTGAGAGCCTAAAGCAAGTCATGAAACAGTTTTGTAAAAGCATCAGTTATGTAGAGACGTAACTGTGTATAAATGACAGAAGACTTAAAATCTTGGTTAAAGACCTGATTACAGTACAGTTGTCAAGGAAACTGGCTATTTATGTAGCATACAACATTTTAAGAGAGTAGCCAGAATCATGACTGACACATACCAGAAGATTTCAAATTTTAGGAACTTCCTACAAGTTCTAGAATGTTTATATTAATATATTTATCCACACAATATGACCTAAGAATTTATCATTACTCAGTGTTTCCCATGTAATGTAACATACCAAATGAGCCCAATTAGCTTAATATTTCTCTTTGAGATGTTCAGGGGTTTTCTGAAGCATCCCAGAGTTAGCTGGAGGTCAAAAGAGCTTCATTAAGAATTTGATTTGATAGAACAAATAATTTCACAATTTGTATGGAAATACAAAAAACCTCGAATAGCCAAAGCTATCTTGAGAAAGAAGAAGGGAACTGGAGGAATCAACCTACCTGACTTCAGGCTCTACTACAAAGCCACAGTTATCAAGACAGTATGGTACAGGCACAAAGACAGAAATATTGATCAATGGAACAAAATAGAAAGCCCAGAGATAAATCCACGCACATATGGACACCTTGTCTTTGACAAAGGAGGCAAGAATATACAATGGATTAAAGACAATCTCTTTAACAAGTGGTGCTGGGAAAACTGGTCAACCACTTGTAAAAGAATGAAACTAGAACACTTTCTAACACCATACACAAAAATAAACTCAAAATGGATTAAAGATCTCAACGTAAGACCAGAAACTATAAAACTCCTAGAGGAGAACATAGGCAAAACACTCTCCGACATACATCACAGCAGGATCCTCTATGACCCACCTCCCAGAATATTGGAAATAAAAGCAAAAATAAACAAATGGGACCTAATTAAACTTAAAAGCTTCTGCACAACAAAGGAAACTATTAGCAAGGTGAAAAGGCAGCCTTCAGAATGGGAGAAGATAATAGCAAATGAAGCAACGGACAAACGACTAATCTCAAAAATATACAAGCAACTCCTACAGCTCAACTCCAGAAAAATAAATGACCCAATCAAAAAATGGGCCAAAGAACTAAATAGACATTTCTCCAAGAAGACTTACAGATAGCTAACAGACACATGAAAAGATGCTCAACATCACTCATTATCAGAGAAATGCAAATCAAAACCACTATGAGGTACCATTTCACGCCAGTCAGAATGGCTGCAATCCATAAGTCTACAAGCAATAAATGCTGGAGAGAGTGTGGAGAAAAGGGAACTCTCTTACACTGTTGGTGGGAGTGCAAACTAGTACAGCCACTATGGAGAACAGTGTGGAGATTCCTTAAAAAACTGGAAATAGAACTGCCTTATGACCCAGCAATCCCACTGCTGGGCATACACACTGAGGAAACCAGAAGGGAAAGAGACACGTGTACCCCAATGTTCATCGCAGCACTGTTTATAATAGCCAGGACATGGAAGCAACCTAGATGTCCATCAGCAGATGAATGGATAAGAAAGCTGTGGAACATATACACAATGGAGTATTACTCAGCCATTAAAAAGAATACATTTGAATCAGTTCTAATGAGATGGATGAAACTGGAACCTATTATACAGAGTGAAGTAAGCCAGAAAGAAAAACACCAATACAGTATATTAACGCATATATATGGAATTTAGAAAGATGGTAACAATAACCCTGTGTATGAGACAGCAAAAGAGACACTGATGTATAGATCAGTCTTATGGACTGAGGGAGAGGGTGGGGAGATTTGGGAGAATAGCTTTGAAACATGTATAATATCATGTATGAAACAAGTTGCCAGTCCAGGTTCGATGCATGATACTGGATGCTTGGGGCTGGTGCACTGGGACGACCCAGAGGGAGGGTATGGGGAGGGAGGAGGGTTCAGGATGGGGAACACAGGTATACCTGTGGCGGATTCATTTTGATATTTGGCAAAACTAATACAATATTGTAAAGTTTAAAAAAAAAAATTTGATTTGAGGAAGTTTGTGAAAGATATGAAAAGGTTTTAAATGTTTGACTAAGTAGGATCATAAGTCACTGTGAAACTATTTATTCGCTTCAACCAAAGGGATAATAAAAAGATTTCAAAAGTAAATGACAGAGAGCTACATCAGATAAGTTAGAGGTGAAGAAACTCTCTAATCTTTACCAAAACCAGATCAGTGTTTCAAGAATGCTTTGTCCTCTTCACAGGTAAAAAAGTTGGTTTTCACCATTTTACCTTTATTATTAAAATTCATTCGTTTAATTAAATTTAATCTGATCTTAGTAAGTCCTGGCCATGTACAAAAACTTTTTTCAGGGTTCCGTTTTTAAAATATATGTTACTTTATAGTTCAGTCTTTGAGTGAAGCGCAGATTATATTTATTAATAGTCTCAAACACATTTAGTCTCTGTGTGTGTGTGTGTGTGTTGCTCAGTCATGTCTGACTCTGCTACCCCATGGGCTGTAGCCCGCCAGTCTCCTCTGTCCATGGGATTTTCCAGGCAAGAACACTGGAGTGGGTTGCCATAAAAGTAAGTAATTAAAGACTTATTTAGCAGTTAATCTTCCAGTATTTTCTTATTAAGAAAACAATCTAGACATTCAGTGAATTCCATCATTTGGGCACCCCACTCCAGTACTCTTGCCTGGAAAATCCCATGGACAGAGGAGCCTGGTAGCCTATAGTCCACGGGGTCGTGAAGAGTCAGACATGACTGAGTGACTTCACTTTCATGCATTGGAGAAGGAAATGGCAACCCACTCCAGTGTTCTTGCCTGGAGAATCCCAGGGACGGCGGAGCCTGGTGGGCTGCTGTCTATGGGGTCGCACAGAGTCGGACACGACTGAAGCGACTTAGCAGCAGTAGCAGCAGCAGAACTCTAAAATTTCAAATCCCCCCAAACTGGGAGAAACTGTTTTTACATGTGAAAGTGAAAGTCACTTGGTTGTGTCTGACTCTGCGACCCCATGGACTATACGTTCCATGGGATTCTCCAGGCAGAACACTGGAGTGAGCAGCCTTTCCCTTCTCCAGGGGATCTTCCCAACTCAGGAATCAAACCAGGGTCTCCTGTATTGCAGGTGGATTCTTTACCAACTGAGCTACCAGGGAAGCCCTGTTTTTGGGTACATATATCCTAAAACAAAATTATTCTTAAAAGAATTCACCCCAAAACGTATTCATTATTTATGAAAATATTACCATACCAAGTTAATTTTCTTGTTGACACATTTTATAATCACAATAACATGAGCATGTTAACTTTCAGGAAACCTGGGTACAGCTAAAATATTACACTTAATGATGAGTGTAAATCCATGTCTGTATTAATTAGACCATCAATTTTAACTTGTTTTCTTCCATTAAAGATTAATCCTAGATTATGTGACCCTTTGACAGTTTGGGCTAGTTTAAGTAAAATATTTGATTTGTAAACATTTACTTTTAAATTAATTAAGTAGAACTCTTTTACATTAACGTTGATAGTAACCTCTGAAGTTAGAGATGGATCATACTTGTGTATACAGACGTACATATATCCAGATACACACAGAAATAGCTGTTCTGCTTGAGTTTTACAAAGATCTGTTTTCACACACACATACACACCCCCTTTTTTTCTTTTGAGTCTACTAATTAAGCCAAGTAGACTCTAAAACTGGAAAGAAGAAAAAAGGTCGATCTTCATCCCAGTCCCCGAGAAGAAAAGTGCTAGAGAATGCTCAGACTGTCGGATGGTCGCGCTCACTCCCCACGCTAGTAGGCGTGTGCTCAGAATCCTCTGAGCCAGGCCTCAGCAGGACTTCAATTGAGAACTTCCAGATGTACCAGCTTAGAAAAGGCAGAAGAACCAGAGATCAAATTGCCAACATTCATTGGATCATAGAGAAAGCAAGGGAATTCCAGAAAAACACCGACTTCTGTTTCATTGACTACATTAAAGCCTTTGACTGTGTGGATCATAACAAACTGTGACAAACTCTGGAAAAAAATGGGAATAACAGGCCAGCTTACTCGTCTGTTGAGAAACTTGTACGCAGCTCAAGAAGCAACAGTTAGAACTTTATATGGAACAACTGACTGCTTCAAAATTGAGAAAGGAGTATGACAAGGCTGTTTACTGGTACCATGCCTATTTAACTTAGGCACAGAGTACACCACACAAAATGCCGTGTGGTGTACTGGATGAGGGCTGGATGAGTTACAAGCCGGAATCAAGATTGCCAGGAGAAATATCAACAACCTCAGATACACAGATGATACCACTCTAATGGCAGAAAGCAAAGAGGAACGAAAGAGCCTTTTGATGAGGGTGAAAGAGGAGAGTGAAAAAGCTGGCTTAATACTTTGGCCACCTAATGCGAAGAACTGACTCATTGTAAAAGACCCAGGTGCTGGGAAAGATTGAAGGCAGGAGGAGAAGGGGACGACAGAGGATGAGATGGCTGGATGGCATCACCGACTCAATGGACATGAGTTTGAGTAAACTCCGGGAGTTGGTGATGGGCAGGAAGGCCTGGCGTGCTGCGGTTCACGGGGTCGCAAAGAGTCTGACACGACTGAGCAACTAAACTGACTGAAAGCTCAGTATTAAAGAAACTAAGATCATGGCATCTGTCCCATCACTTCATGGCAAATAGAGGGTAGGAAAGGTGGAAGCCGTGACAGATTTCCTCTTCTTGGGCTCTAAAATCACTGTGGATGGTGACTGCAGCATGAAATTAGAAGACAATTTCTTCTTGGAAGGAAAGCTGTGACAAACCTAGACAGTGTTTTAAAAAGCGAAGACGTCACTTTGCTGACAAAGGTCCATCTAGTCAAAGCTATGGTCTTTCTAGTAGTTATGTACAGATATGAGAGTTGGACCATAAAGAAGGCAGAATGCCGAAGAATTGATGCCTTTGAAATGTGGTGCTGGAGAAAACTCTTTGAGAGTCCCTTGGACTGCAAGGAGATCAAACCAGTCAATCCGAAAGGAAATCAACCCTGAATACTCATTGGAAGGACTGATGTTGAAACGGAAACTCCAGTACTTTGGCCACCTGATGTGAAGAACTGACTCACTGGAAAAGACCCTGATGCTGGGAAAGATTGAAGGCGGGAGGAGAAGGGGGTGATAGAGAATGAGATGTCTAGATGGCATCACCGACTCAATGGAGATGAACTTGGGCAAACTCCAGGAGATGCTGAAGGACAGAGAGGCCTGGCATGCTAAGCCAAGACTGTAGTAGACTCAAGGCAGTGTGGGCTGTGTTCACATTTCAGGAACATGATAAGGATTATAACTTCAGGCTTTCTCCTAGGAATGCTTCTGTTCCCTCAAGGTCTGAATTTGGAACAGATGTTTTACCAAGCCAGCTTTCTCTACGGTGTTGGAACATCTAAGAAGCTCCCTCCTGGCCATTCAAGAGTCATGTGTTTGCAGGCATTGGTTTTGTCATGAAGCCAGCCAGGAGGCCTTTCGGCCTTTGAGGGATGGTTTCCCATTATTACTTTGGCAGCCCAGTTCAGATAGGATCTCGACAACTTTCTGAGGGCCCTGTGATGGAACGTTCCCCTGGGGTGGGCTTGGCTCTCCTGTGTCTCGGCTTCTCCCTCCAACAGTTGAGCGTGCTGCAGGGGCTGGGAGTGCCGGGTGGCCAGCCGCCACGGCGCTGCCCAGCGAGCAGAACTGACTTAGTGGCTGTAGTGGGCCCTGTGGGGCCGCTGCACATCTCAGGGACGGATGCTCAGGCACTTCTGCTGGGTCCTCCGCTGCCTGGGAGCTGCTCCTGGCTGAGGGAGCAAGTGTCCCTTAACTGTGGAGCTGCGCAGGCTCAATCTCTCATTCCACCAGCGGTTTGTTCACACCATATATGCAACAGTCTTTCCAATTTAAGTCAGTCTGTTAAGAAAGACCAGAGAGCCCCGTTCACTCCAAAGCACATCCCAGGTCTCTGCCTAGGAGACAGTCCAGTAACCCTTTTAAGACTCCAAGTCCCAAGAGGAACAGCTTGAGTAAAACTCAGAGTGGGATTTAAAGCGGTGATGTCCAGGTGTCAGGAGAACTCAGGAGAACTCTCGAAAGCACCGAAGGAACACAGAGAAGCTGGTGGTGCCCCAGGGGCCCGTGCTGGTACCAGGCCCCAGTTTGGGGTGGACTCCAAGTGTCCTCTGGTGGATGCGTCTGACAGCCCCCCAACTACGCCAATCAAAAGTGGATGAAAATTTAGTTAATCAAATCAAGAAGAAAAAGGCATTTTATTTGAGCCAAACAGGATTGTAACCCTGGACACAGCCTCCCAGAAGCTCTGAGAACTCTCACCTGCTGGAAGGTGAAGACACAGTTGTGCGCATTGCTGGGACAGGGTCACACACGAAAGGGGTACACTGATGGTTTACACACGGTTCACCAGGGACGCAGAGGCCAGGGAGGTACGCGTACAAAGCGAGCGGTCAGTCACCGTGGCCCCTTGCAGAGCTGCGAAAGAACGCTGCTCTTTTAAGAAGTTTCACTGCAGACGTCAGAAGAAAGGGGAGAAGGTCCTTATGGTTGAGCAGGCGCCCCCGTCTTTGATGCAGATGCAGACTGCGTGTTAGGGAGCGGGGAGACCCACACGGCACAGAGTTTTCTGTTCAGATTTTCATGTCCTGCCCTCAGATAGAAATTACGTGTCACCAGCTTGTAAATAAGTGTTCACAGAAGCATTGCTCATAATCGCTAGGAACCTGAAGTATCCAAGGTATCCATCGACTGGTGAGTAAATTGACAGATGTGGAATTCTACTCAGCCACAAGAAGGAGCGGACTCCTGATGCCATGACACAGGTGGCCCCAAGTGTTAGGCCAAGTCCGGGAATCTGGACAGAAGCAGCTCATGCTGTGTCACGATCCATTCGTACCGCGTTCGGGAAGAGGCAGGACTAAATCGCAGTGATACAGATTCAGATCGCTGTTACCTCTGGGCGGTGGAGAGACAGGGTACTGGCAGGGAGGGGGCACAGGGAGCTTTCAGGCGAGAGACATATTTTGTGTGTTGACGAACACGGCTCTGCACTTGTCAAAACTGAACCCTCAGTCTGTGCATTTGACTGAGTGTAAATGCAGTTTGTTTTTTGAAAACCAGTTTCCTTTTTGTGTTTTTCAGTATTCCAGTACGAGTAACAAGAAAGATCACGTCAGAATCACAAACAAGTCCCAGCCGGGCTTCTTGGAGCGGCTGAGCGAGACCTCGGGTGGAATGTTTGTGGGGCTCATGACCTTCCTGGTCTCCTTCTACTTAATCTTCACCAATGAGGTATGATGTTCGGGGTCCCTCTGTGCAGAGTGAGGGTCCCTGCAGCATCTCAGTGCAGAGGCTGGATATGGTAATAAGGGTCAAGATTTTATGGGGAGGAGGGTTGAATCAGTCAATTCATTGTGTTGTGCTCCACTTCACGACGAACAGAGGCAGGAGGGGAAATGGATCAATTCACGTACCTGAAATGGGGTGAAAGAAAAGGTGAAAAGTGAAGTCGCTCAGTCGTGTTTGACTCTTTGCAGCCCCATGGACTGTACAGTCCATGGGATTCTCCTGGCCAGAATACTGGAGTGGGGAGCCTATCCCTTCTCGAGCAGATCTTCCCAACCTGGGAATTGAACCAGGGTCTCCTGCTTTACAGGCGGATTCTTTACCAACTGAGCTATTTAAACTCTGAAATGGGGACAGTCTCAGCCGCAGGCGTGGCTGGATCCAGGCATTCATGCTGGGCCCCTAGGAGCCTCCGTTTCTCCGTCTGTTGCCCATTTTTCTCTGTTGTTCAGCGGGCTCTTCCCCTGTGGTGGCAAAGGTGGCCCGGCAACTCCTGTGTCACATCCCAGCAGCTTAGCAACCCCAGAGAAAAGAGGACGCGTCTCTGTTTCTAAGTCAGTTTAGCCAAAGGCCCAGGGAGACTTCTGAGTGTCCTCAGTCCTCTCTGAACCACTCTGTGGGGCCAGTGAACACAGGATGCGGTTGGTGAGGCCTGGGTCACATTGAACAGCTGTGCCATCAGCCCTAGTGAAGCACATGGATGGAGGGGTGCAGGGCAGAGGCAGCTGCTGTTCTTCCTGGCGCAGCTGGTGCTGCGTGGGTGCGGGGAGGCCTGGAGAGCGGGCGTCCTGGGTTCTCCTTGCCCCGGGCAGCAGGTGTCCAGCAGCTGAAATCCTCTCTCTCCGGCGTGCACAGGGCCACGCGTTGAAGACGGCGACCTCGCTGGCCGAGGGGCTGTCGCTGGTGGTGTCTCCCAGCAGCATCCACACTGTGGCTCCAGAGAACGAGGGGAGGCTGGTGCATGTCATCGGGGCCCTGCGGACGTCCAAGGTAGGCCAGTGGCACCCACTGACCGCGGGGGCTCGGGCACCTTGTGGGTGTCGTCTGGAGGCCTGGGCCTCAGAAACAGACTCCTGGTGTAAGTCGCGCTACACCACTCGGTGGCTGTGGACCCATCTCTCCAGAGTCTCAGAGTCTTCCTCTGTCAAATGGGGAGAAACCTTGTAACAGCCCGAGTGAGCTCTGCAGATCAGCCCAGATTCAGGGTCTCCCGTCCTGGCACGATGGCCCTTGGCCAGAGCCTCACACAGAGGCGCTTTAACAGTGATGATGGGCCCGCATGCCTGGGGCAGCGTCTCCTGTCTGAAGACCCTTCACGCTGCCCGGCCCTGCAACCCCGGGCTCGCACCCTGAGCCACGCATGCAGCTTGGGTCACAGGCTCAGCTCTTGGGGCGGTGGCTCTGCTTGGCGCCCCACGAGCAGCGCAGAGTTCTCCGGGCTGGCCTGCCCTCTAGGCCTGTCTCTCCCCAGCCTGGCCTCCCTGAGCTGAGCGTTCTTGTCCTTTGTCTTCCTGGTCTGTTCCTCTGTGAAGCTCCTGTCTGATCCTAACTACGGGGTCCACCTCCCGGCCGTGAAGCTGCGGCGGCACGTGGAGATGTATCAGTGGGTGGAGACCGAGGAGTCCAGGTGAGGGGCCGGCTGGGGCTGCGGGAGGCACGGGGTTAGGGGGATGGGCAGCCGGCCTTCACTGCGGCACTGCTGAAGGCTACCGTGGGAAGTCTTCCTTTCGGAGGAACATCAGATTGTCCCCCAGAGACTGGCCCGTGGTCTCGATTGGAGGCGGCAGGGGTCTCCTGCGGAGTGCCTGGGGGAAGAAAGTGGCTGGGCTAGCTCCCAGGGATCGCCGTGTGTCTGGGCTGGTGTGGACCAAGCCTGCGCCGTGTGGGGAGTCTGGCCTGGGAGCCCCGAGGCTGCTTCAGGCTGGATACGCCCAGAGCTGGGGCTGCCTCGGGGGTGGCGGGCTGACTCGGGCGCCTGTGTTTTCCCCGCAGGGAGTACACGGAGGACGGGCAGGTGAAGACGGAGAGGAAGTACTCCTACAGTGAGTCACGGGCCCTCCCTGCTCCCCGCAGCCTGTGTCTTTCCTTAGCCAGCATCAGGCTCCCCGCATGCTGGTCCTCGGAGCCCTGCTCCCCCGTCTATCCAGTGAGGCTCCAGGAGCTGCCAGGTGGTCCCAGGCTTGGATGAGAGGACGTGGGGCCGGCGGGCCTCAAACCTGAGGCTTACCGTGGTTTCCGCATGTTCTCTCTGCTCAAAACAGACACAGAATGGAGGTCAGAGATCGTCAACAGCAGAAACTTTGACCGAGAGATTGGCCACAAAAACCCCAGGTGAGAACCAGCCCCTGGCAGGTTCCCAGCCTCAGCGTCCTCATCTGAGTCATGGGGCTGAGTTACTTCTGTCTCGCGGGCTGATGAAATGTGGGCTAGAGTTCGGAGGCCCGCTCTGGCACTGTGAGCAGAGGCGGGGCCTGACCCCCCTGGCCCTAGGGGTGGTCAGTGGTGGGTGTGGGGAGACCATCCCCAGGGCTTTCAGGAGCGGCTGCATTTGACACCCTCGTTCAGGGGTCTGGCTGAGGACAGTTAGCTCAGGGGCAGGGGTCAGGGTGTTGAGACGGGCGTGACACTGGACAGGCCCCGTGTGGTCTGTGTGCTGTGACGAGCTGGGCAAGGCCAGGAAGGGCCTTGAACGTTCCCAGTGAGGCTTGGATGCTGGCGGGAAGGGTCTGGAGGGGAGGGTGTGAAGTCCATGGCAGGGCCGTCTGACGGCTGGGGGGCAGGGTGGGACAGGCTGGCAGGGGTCCAGGCAAGATCGTAAGAAGCTCTGGGCGACAGAAGCCAGCGGAAGCTGCCCTTCCTCGGCAGGGGACGGGGTCGGGGAAAGACAAGACTGCGGGGCCGGGCTGGGCTGGGCTGGCAGGAGCCCCCTGGGTGCGGACCCTGCCCAGCACCTCCCCGGGGACCCAGGCAGCTCCCCTGGCACCCCACATCGCCAACAGCTCCCCCTGTCTCCCCAGCGCGATGGCCGTGGAGTCGTTCACCGCAACAGCCCCCTTCGTCCAGATCGGCAGGTTTTTCCTCTCGGCGGGTAAGTCTAGGGCCATTAGATGAGCCACCGTGGACCCAGAACCCTGCACTTCCACCCGGTCGCCTCCTAGGAGCCGGGGCCCTGTACTCATTCCTTGGGTGGTTAAAGGGGTCTCCCGCTGCCCTGGGCAGGGGTCGGCCAGCACTTCTCCAGCGTCATACTTTTGGGCTGGGGCCAAAGGGCAGGTCTGTCCCCAGGAAGGGGGGTCTGTGTGGAACCCCCCGAAACCTGTTCAGGGAGCAGGTGTGGGTCCTTGCCGGGCTGAGCAGGCGGGGCTGAGAGCCCCTCCTCAGGCAGCCCTGGAGGGCAGCGCACACAAGGCCCCGCCTCCACTCCTGAGCCCCACGGGCCCCCGGCCCTGAGCCAGACCCCGGAGGGCCTCCCACAGAGAGGAGCTTGCGGGGGTCAGTGTGGCTGTGAGACTGCCACCGACACTCCTGGGGCTGCCCCCGGGCCAGACCCCGGAGGGCCTCCCACAGAGAGGGGCTTGCAGGGGTCAGTGTGGCTGTGAGACTGCCACCGACACTCCTGGGGCCCGCCCCCGGGCCAGACCTGACGAGGGAGAGAGGACCCCTGGGGCCAATGCGTCGAGGGGCAGTGCAGAGACCGCGTGAGCAGAGCCTGGCCTGTCGGTGGTGTGCTCTGGCCCCCAGTCGGTGCCAGCCATGTCAGGCAGCCCGGCCTCATGCTGCAGGGCAGCAGGGAGCCAGGCCGGGACGCAGGTGACGGGACCTGGGGAGCAGTGGACGCAGGGCTGAGGCCCTGCCGGGGCTGTGGTCACCGCCTGACGGGGTTGGCTTCCTGGAGGCGCTGGAGGCTGAAGGGGCTGGTCCTGTGGACGGACAGAGTTGGAGCAGGGACTCCGGGTGGGAGAGCGGGCATGCAGAGGCCCCGGGGGGACGAGCTGGCAGGTGGCCGCGCAGCCGGGCTTGTGGGGCGGGCTGGGAAGGCCATCAGGCTGCGGGTTTGCAGACGGGGCTGCGGGTTTGCAGACGGGGCTGCAGTGGACACACTGTTTCTAACCACTGGCCTCTCAGGGCTCATCGATAAAGTGGACAACTTCAAGACGCTGAGCCTGTCTAAGCTGGAGGACCCGCATGTGGACATCATTCGCCGGGGGGACTATTTCTACCACAGTGAAAACCCCAAGTACCCCGAGGTACCCAGTGGGTTCGGGCGCTCCGATGGCAGAGGTCGGGGCCCCTGAGTCCCGCCCCTCCACAGCGTGGGAGAGTCCGAGCCGCGCTTCAGCTCCCATCGGGTTCCATGACTCACGGCTGCACTCGGCCGGCCGGCGCTGGCGAGGGTAGAGGGAGGGGCTGTCTGCGCACTGGGGCTGCCTGGGTGCAGGTGGGGGTGGTGTGACCCCCTCGTGGGCAGGTGGGCGCCCTGGGCCCCAGCTTGGACTCCCACCTCCCTCACTCGCCTCTCTTCCACCCCAGGTTGGAGATCTGCGTGTCTCCTTCTCCTACGCGGGCCTGAGCAGCGACGACCCCGACCTGGGCCCAGCTCATGTGGTAAGCGGCTCCCCAGGCAGACAACGGGGGCCTTCCTGGGTGCAGACCCGGGCCCAAGTGCATGCTTAGGGCATACCCCTCCCCCTCGTGTGTGTGCATTTCCATGGGCCCCAGGCGGGGGAGTGGTGAGGGTCTCAGCGTGGTGCTTGAAGAGGTTCTTCCAGCCCTGTGCAGGCGCTTTCCCCGACCACTGACCTCTGCCCTGTAAATGCTCTGTCCTGCACTCCAGACCCTGTCACCCCAGCCCCGCCTCCACCCCCCGCCCCCGGGTCCTCCCCAGGGCTGTGAAGAGAGCAGGCCAGCGGGAGCGCCTCCCCCAGGCCCACGTGGCGGCAGGGGCTGGGGCGGCCTGTGGCTCCCCACTGCCTTGGCGCACAGCGAGGAGGGCGCTGGCCCCGCAGCTCTGAGGCGGAGTTCTCTGACCAGGTCACCGTGATTGCCCGGCAGCGGGGCGACCAGCTGGTCCCCTACTCCACCAAGTCGGGGGACACCCTGCTTCTCCTGCACCATGGGGACTTCTCGGCAGAGGTGAGCAGCCGCGGTGCGCCTGTGTGCCGCGCTTCAGTGCTCTGGTCACCAGCCTGCCCCCACGGTGGCAGAGCCAGGGCCGTGAGGCAGGAGAAGGCAATGGAAGGGGTGAGGGGTCCTTGTGTGTGCGGCCCGGCTGCCCTCCGAGAGAGGGAGCAGTGAGCAAAGCAGAGAATCCCCCGGACCCCCCAAGATGCTCGGAGGTAACAGACGTGGTAACAGGAGCCTCCTTCGGCAGTGGGTGGCGAGCGACGTCTTTGCTGAGTCCCAAGTGAAGAGCCGGTGGGTCAGTCATGTCGCAGCCCCGGGCCCCCTTGCCGGGGCCGGGACGCCGAGTGGCCCTGTGCAGAGCGGGAGGCGAGCTGGGGGTGAGCTGGGGTGAAGGGTGAGCTGTGCAGGACCAGGTGAGTGAGAGTGGGCGCCCCCAGGGAGACCTGCACCCCATCCGAAACAGGGTCAGCCCTCACCCACACCCCGAGGACAGGGCGCAGAGAGGGGCGTCTAGTCCAGCGCCTGCTGGCGGGGCGGCGTGGGACTCCTCGGTGGGCTGTGACCACCTCCCCTCCCTGCTTGTCCTGCAGGAGGTGTTTCGTCGGGAACAGAAGAGCAACTCGCTGAAGACGTGGGGCCTGAGGGCGGCTGGCTGGGCTGCCATGTTCATGGGCCTCAACCTCATGACGCGGATCCTCTACACGCTGGGTAGGTGGGCAGACAGGGCCTCTTTGGCCCCCACCACCCACTGGGTGTGCTCAGCCCCCGCTGTGACCTCAGGGCCTTGGGATGGGTGAGCCGGGGGTGGACGCTGGCCCCCAAGGCTGCGGTCTCCCTGCCCTGCCCACTGCGCATCCCCTCAGCCTTCACCCCTTCACCCACAGCTGTGGAGCCGTGCTTGGGGGTTGGCCGGCTGGGAGAGCTCCAGGTTCCTTTCCTGCCTAGCCTCAGGTTCCTCACACCTAACTTGCTGAGTTTAGTGAAGAGCTTGGCAAATAGGAAACACTCAAGAGCCGTCATCCTTCACGCCCCACCCCCCAAACCCTGAACTAGACTTGAGACAGCCGCAGCAGGTCTGGAACGCAGGGGAGGCTGTGCCAGGCTGCTCATGGCCCCAGGTTGGCCTGCTTGAGCCCAGGCGCTCGGCTCAGGACCCAACCCCAGGGTGGGTGACTGGCGCTGGGCCTGGGGGCTGTGCAGGAGGATGGGGCTTCTCAGGGGGCTGAGTCCCATCCAGTCAGGTGGTTATGGTTCCCAGAAACCCCTCCTCCGCTTAGCCTTTCCAGCTGGGAGAGTCTGGCTGCAGCCCCCAGACAATCAGCCCATTTTATAGGCGGGAAGACTGAGGAGCAGTGGGGGTGGGGGAGGCCGCTTCCCCCAGATGGCGGAACCGCACCCAGGAACGCAACCTGCATGGTCACTAGGCCCATCGTGGCCACGACCTCGGTTAGGCCCTTTCCTCTTGGGGCCCAGTCCCCCCTCATCAGGTCTGTCTCGGGGGCTGCCCTCTGACTGGTTCACTCCACGCCAGAGGCTGAGCCTCTAGGGTCAGGACCAAGTGAGCGCACAGAGGGACTCGGTGCAGGGGAGGGACGAGGGAAGCTGCTAGCGGGGCGCCCGTCCACCCCGCCCCACCCTCCGTTCCTGTGACAAGCACCTTCTGAGAGCCTGCTGCGTGACCATGGGCTGCGGGCCCTGGAGGCCATGCCGCCAGCAGGACGGGCAGGGTACCAGTCCTCCGGGCTGAGCGTGGTGGCCAAGAGCAGAGGCTCTGCACTCAGCCTGGGTTTAAACTGTGGTTCTGGCACCTTCTGGCTGTGACCTTAACCGCCAGGCCTCGGCGATCTTGTGGGTGAACCGAGGTTAGGAACGGCACCGGTGTCCAGGAGGGCAGGGTTGGATGAGGTTCGTGGTCCCCCAGCCAGCGCCCACACACGAGCCCTGCTTGTTGCGGGGGCTGTCGGGCCCACGTGGGGCTGGACCCAGATGGGCCCCAGGCGGCCTGCGGGCCCCTGCATCTCACAGGCACCAGACCCCGGCCTCCTGGGAACTGAGTGCAGGCCCCCGGTGCGTGCCGGCCACGGGAGGCCTGCCTCAGCAGTCCACAGGCAGGGACAGGGCGACTGCAGAAGGGCTGATGGAGCCCACGTTGGGTGGTGGCCTGTGGGGGTCTCCGGGTGGGCGGCTCCTCCGGTCCATTGAGCCCTCACAGGTCCTCCCTGGAGCTGGCACACAGGTGACCGGTCACAGCTTGGGTGAGCAACAGGCTCCTCCAGGAAGGGCTGGGCGCCGAAGAGGCCCGCGGGGGGTTCAGGCCTGCTGCTTTGTCGGGTAGCAGAGAGGTGCTCGCCAGCATCGCTCATCTGCCCCAGGGCACACCGGGCTGGGCTGAGCCAAGCCATGGCCGTGCGTGGGGCTCTTCCGCGTGTGTCCCACCGCTGCCTCTCCCTCCACACCTGGTCCAGAGACAGGCGGGCTGCCGGCAGGGGGAGGGAGGAGCCGAGCCGGGGGCCTGGGAACCCTGACTGCCGCTCTCTCCCCACAGTGGACTGGTTCCCTGTCTTCCGAGACCTGGTCAACATCGGCCTGAAGGCCTTTGCCTTCTGCGTGGCCACCTCACTGACCTTGCTGACCGTGGCCGCCGGCTGGCTCTTCTATCGGCCCCTGTGGGCGCTCGGGATCGCTGGCCTGGCCCTGGTGCCCATCATCATTGCTCGGACTCGGGTGCCGGCCAAGAAGCTGGAGTGAGCGGGCGCAGTGCCCGCAGACACCCCCGCACCTCAGACCCGGGCCGCCCTCCCCTGAGCTGCCTGGGTCTCGGATTCCACACACACCCTGCCCCGGCCGTGCACACAGGCAGCGGGTTGGTGTCCGTCAGTTAGCCCTTCATGCCCCTTCTTGCAGTGGGCAGCTTTGCTGGCAGGAGGCAGCTCCTGTCTGGCAGCGTGATCTCCGCCTTCCTGCTTGTCTCCTTTCCCTCTCTGGGCACCGCGTGGCCACCCGTGTCTCTTAGCTGATGTCTGTAAAGGTGGTGACACTCAGACCGGAGACGGTGCCAGGCCCCGCCACAGCCACCACCACACCAGGGTCCAGGACAAGGTGGCCCGGGCACCCCAAACCCACTCTGTGTGCGACTCAGCTGGGTGCTCAGAGGCCACGGGAGTCTGGATGAGGACCGTGGATGTCTGTCTGGCCTCCCACACATGTTGCAGTTTGGCAGAACCCTTTTGGTATGCAGGATCTTCGAAGGTCTGGTTACTTAGTTTCTTATCGCTTCCTGTCTCTGCATGAAACTCCCTGACAAGGGGATTGTTTGGGGCGTTGTTAAGTGGGGGTTGTTTCAAATAAGACTTAAAAAACAAAACTCCTCCTGAACGATTCATATCTCAGACTGTTACACAAAAGCCCTCTGTGTTCTGTCTGTTGAAGTCAGTTCAGAGCATGGGAAGTTCGGTGGGGCTGTGACTTACCTGGTTGAGGAAGTTACCCATCCGTATTCTGGGTCCCTGGGAAGGTTTTCAAAGCTTCAGGTGCTTTGAAACCAGTGTTAGCAGAAGGCTTGTTTTCCCTCTGAGACGAGACGGGTGTCTCTGCGTCTGAAAGGCATTTCCTTTCTTTGGCATCAAAACGCACTGTTTTCTTGAAGATGATTTTGTTATTCAGCTGTCCCAAGTGTGTTGCTTCACGTTGACCCCCTTGCGCACACACACAGCTCGACCACAGTCGGGCTTCACAGGCTGCGTGTCGGGAAGCTCTCGCCCAGCTCTGCTCACCACACGCGATGCCGTTAGCACCGGGCCCCACGTGGCTGCTCCTGGGGCCTTATGTGTTCAGTGTCCACAGCTTTATTCCTAACTCAAATCCACCCACACTTAGTTCACAGTTTCTAAGTTTCCTAACGGCTTTCACACCCTTCGAAAGATAAAGTGTGTGGTAACGTCGATGTCTTAAGAGATGGTACGTCCTTTGACTATTTGGAACTTGCTATGCCTTGCTGGGGTGGCTGCTTTAGTGAGTGAGTAATCTCTCTCAGTGTCCTGGGGGACTTGTGGTGTAAATTGAGATTTTTCATGTACAAAACAGCCAGCCCCAGGGATGAGTTATCTGGGTTTAAGGACTGAAATAGTGTTCACTATTGCTTGTTAAATCAATGGTTTATTCTATCAACTCCTAAAGGTGCGTTTGGAAAGCACAGCAACAAAATGATGGCCAAATACAAAATCCTTGACATCTGTGTGACTTTTTTCTAGTACAGATTTTAAGTTACTGCCAGTTTCAAGTGTTCTTAAAGAACAAAAGAATGTTAATAAATATTTTGAGCATTTGGAAAATCATAATGAAACTTGTATTACCTTTGTATTTTTGATAAAAATTCAAAATAAACTTCTAAACATCTTTTGATATAGAACTTGCCATATTCCCCTTTTTGCATTCTTTCTGAAATTTCTATCTCATAAGAATTCAGCCATAGAGTTTATTTAGAACCTATGAATTTTTGCAACTTATATATTGCTTTTAGTAGTTAAACTTGGTTTAAATTTTTTTAAACGGCACCTCGATATTTGTAGCACTTGAAAACCTTTGTTCTGTGTGGACCGAGTGTGGCTCCCGGCACCCGTCTGTAGATGGTTCTAGGAGGTGGGAGGGAGTGAGCGGGACCCAGCGCAGAAGGCGTCCCCCGCCTTGGCAGATGAGCTGTGTGGCACCTGCCATGACGGTGACCTGAGCCTCAGCCTCCTCCTCTGTGACGTGGGGGGTGTGTCTACCCCACGGGTGCTGGTGGGCATGGAGCGAGAGGAAGCCCACAAGCCCGTTCTGAAGCAGCAGACGGTTGCCAAGCGTCCATCCTGCAGTTTGAACGTCTTTTCCCCTTATTACAGGATTCGAGGCAGGTGAGTGCTAACTTTTCAGAACCCAAGGTTAGGCTCCATTTCCACAATGTGTCCCCAGGAGCTGCCTGCTGTCTGCCTGAAGAACAGGTTATTCCTGCAGAAAGCGGGCAGTGCTTGACTCCACTCCCAGAAAACAGGGCGCTCACCTGCAGGAGGGTGAGACCGAGCTCTGACTCAGAAAGTGCCACAGCTAGTGGTTTCCATGGCAACTCCCCGTGTTTCTCAACAAGAGCCTTCCTGCCAGTTCCTGCCACATGAGTCACACTCCAGAGGGTTTTGTTTGTTTCCCTTGGATAAAACAGACTCTGATTTTTAATGGCTACTATCAAGATTAAGTAATACCTCCTCAACTAAACAGAAAAATATTCCTCTGTAACGCTATGTTCTCAGCCTGCGGGAAAACAAACTCCGATCTTTAATGTAGTCCTGATCTGTGTACCTGCTTCATGGACCAGACTTGTGGAGCTGTGAGCCACGCCAGTCAGCCCTAAAGGAAATCAACCCTGACTATTCATTAGAAGGACTGAGGCTGAAGCTCCAAGACTCCGGCCACCTGCTGCGAAGAGCCAACTCACTGGATAAGACCCTGATGCTGGGGAAGATTGAAGTCAAAAGAAGGGGGCAACGGAGGATGAGATGGTTAGATGGCATCACTGACTCAATGGACAAGAGTTTGAACAAGCTCCGGGAGACAGTGAAGGACAGGGGAGCCTGGCGTGCTGCAGTCTGTGGGGTCACAGAGTCAGACGACTGAGCGACTGAACACAACCGACCTGTGTACACAGCACTGTCACCCAGGTGTCCTTAGCTGATGCAAAATCTGAAAGATGTAGAGCCAAGCCTTTTTAGATAAATGCTTTATTTTTTTCTCAAAATGTTACAAAAGTTATTTCTCCTAAACATCTACAGTGTTCAGGGCTTTATACATGGATCCAATAATGAATAAAATCTGGTTAAACACTGATCCATTCTTCCTAACTTTTAAGTCACGCCCTCCTCCGGGGATCTTCTTGACCCGAGGACCAAACACGTGTCTCTCTCGTCTCTGCACTGCCAGGCGGGTTCTTTGCCACCAGTGCCACCGGGGAAGCCTCTTAGTAACATGCAAGTCTCGTTGTTTTTCCTGTTGTGGCTCTTCGTTCTAGTCCTCTGCTGCCCTGAAGTGTTCCTGGCAAAGCAGGCAGCAGTATCGCCTGAGGGGGCCTGCGCTGACCCGCTCCGCCTGCACACAGCGTCAGGGAGCTGCCTGAGGAGCAAGGGGGCCCCCGAGGCCGGGCCTGAGCCGTCTGCAGCGGCTCGAGTGTGGACGCAGGAGGACTCTGCCCGGGAGCAGAGTCTGGGGCAGAGCCGAGCCGCCAAGGAGGTGACTGGTCGCGTCACAGCTTCTCAAACGGGAACAGGTGGGCAGCCGCTTCCTTCTTCTCTCTCCTGGTCTTCCTGGGGCACTTTGGCTTCTCAGCCTCTCGGTTTTGGGGCCAGGAGGCCGCTAGGATCCTGGCCGCTTCTGCTTGAGAGCTGGTCCCCTCCTCCTCATCTGATGAGAGCCCGCCTCCCACATCCGTGTGGGGAGCGGCCGCCTCACTCTGGGGGGCCGGGCCAGGGCGGGGGAGACAGGAGAAGCGGTGGCGTCAGGAAGCCCACGCGTCCAGGAGCGTGGCCGTGGGATGCGGGGCCAAGGGACTGCCCGCAGAGCTGCCAAGGCCAAGGGACTGCCCGCGGAGCTGCGACCAAGGCCAAGGGACTGCCCGCAGGGAGCTGCGACCAAGGCCAAGGGACTGCCCGCAGGGAGCTGCCAAGGCCAAGGGACTGCCCGCAGGGAGCTGCGACCAAGGCCAAGGGACTGCCCGCGGGGCTGCCAAGGCCAAGGGACTGCCCGCAGGGAGCTGCGACCAAGGCCAAGGGACTGCCCGCGGGGCTGCCAAGGCCAAGGGACTGCCCGCACGGAGCTGCGACCAAAGCCAAGGGACTGCCCGCACGGAGCTGCGACCAGCCCAGCAGCTGACTGCCAGTGGCGCTCTGCACTGATTGCCTGGGTTTTGAACCAAAAAAGTGCCCAAATACTTAAAGCACTAACAGTCGGTGTCGGATGTTCCGAGGGAGCAGCCCTGGAGGCCTCGAGTCTGGGGAGGCAGGGGCAGAAAGCTCGGGCAGGAGGAAGGAGCCCATGGGAACACAGAGCTGGGAGAGGGGGCATCAGGGATCTGAGGAGGGAGCAGATGCAGGTGGGGCGGGGGGGTGGTCAGATGCTGCCAGAGCACGTCTCCACGTCTGACCCGGCACTGACGCACCACTCCGTGTGACTGTGCCCCCACGGGAGCCCTTAGGGGCCACAGTGCTGCAGAAGGGCCTGAATGAGCACTGGGGGCGGGCGGGCCTGCAGGGGTGGTTGCAGCCCCAGGGGCAGTATGAGGCCAGGTGCAGACACCTGTCCGCCCAAGTGGGCTCAGCACCGGGTCCAGCCCATGGCAGGCACCCTGTGTAGACGGGGCAGGGCCCACGGCCTGACTCCAGGACACCTTTCTCAACACGGACAGGACACGGCCCAGGAGACACAGGTCTGCGGCCCTCCCCCGGGCACGTCAGCCTCCGGGGACCACACTGACCTGGGCCCCGTAGCGAAGCTTCAGCCGCTCCCGGATCAGCAGCCCTTTGACCAGCAGCTTCCAGTTCCCCAGAGCCCGCTTCTCCCTCTTCTGCAGAGGCGGACAGAGAATGGGAGATGCTAAGCACGGCCATTCAGGAACAGATACAGGGGACACAGCGGGTCGGCAGGGCCGCTTGGTCTATGTCTCATGAAGCAATACACAGGAGAGGCACCAAAGCCAAACCCCTCTCCTTAACCGGTACCAGTTCTGAGGTGTTTTGGGGAGAATGGGGGGGCCCTGGACCACAGCAGATCCCTTTAGGAGGCAGTCGGAAGCGGAAAGCATGCGAGGCCCGGCTCCCCGCTCCTCACAGCCGTGGTGCACGCGGCCCGGGGGGCAGCCCCGCCTTGTGTGCCCCCGGCCACCCGCTCACCTCCTTCTCCTTCTTCTCTATGAGCGCCTGCTCGTTCTCCCAGGCGGTCAGGAGCACGTCTCTGTACTCCTCGCAGACCACGTAGCCGTCGGTTCTGCGGGGTCAGCACACGTGGTCCTTGAGCCCGCGCCTGCTCTGGCCTCTCTGCTCCCCGCCGTGGGGACAGCCGGCCAGCCCTAAGCACTCGGGCCCTGAAGGACTTCCTGGCCGGTGGCCCACCGTCCTGGCCAGGGCTGTTGGCAGACACCACCCGGGCGGAAGGCGGGCCGATGGACCCTCCCCTCTCCTCCTCCACCGCGGGAACAGGCCGAGGCCACCAGCCAGGAAGCATGCTGCTCGGTCACCCTGAGCGCCCTCGGAACAGTGTTTAACCTGGCACCTCAGGGTGCTGGTTTCACCGGCTTTGCAGCCTCTGGACAGAAGCCCCAGAGGGAAAGTGTGAAAAGGTCAAGGATCAAGGCTGATCCTGCAAATCCAGAGGAAAACCCTGAAAGTAAGGGCTGGGGCCTCGCCCCCACGCGGCCTGCCGCCCTGCCTCCCCGCCGCGGTGGCGCGCCCCTCACACACATGGGATGGCAGTAGCCTTTGTGGAAGTCGAAGCCGGTGACGGCCTGCGCGCAGTCGATGTTCAGCTTCCGGGCCACGCGGTGCAGGTTGGGCAGGTTCAACTGGACGCAGCCCACGGGCATCATGCTGGGCAGGAACAGGTACACGTTCCCAAACTCGTTCCGGGGCACCTGCGGAGGGAGGCGCCCAGGTCCAGCCAGCCGCAGAGGGAGGCGGCCTGGTCCCGGCCCCCGCGGACACGGCCCTCCTTACCTTCCCGTCCACGGCCACCGGCGGCTGGTACTCCTCGGTCTGCCATCTGCCAAACAGGCCCAGGTCGTTGTAGTCGTGCAGCTGCGGCTCGGCCTGGCGGGCTCTCCGGGCCCGGTTGGAGTAGCCTTTCACCATCTACACCAGAGGGAGTAGCCACCGCTCACACCACGCGCTCCCAGCGCACTGGGTACTGAGCTCAGTACACCCTTTCCCGCAGGCCCAGAGGTGGGTGCGTCATTAGCATCACCCCGTATTAAGAGGTGAGCAATCTAGGAGGTGTGAGTAGTTCACCCCCCGTCACGGCCTTAAACTGTGTCCTGTGTCCATCACTGAAGGGGACAGTGGACTCGAGATGTTTCCACGGCTGGTGAGCGACAGGCCTGCTTTGGGCCGTGACCCGCTCCCTGTGCCTCAGTCCCTTCCCACGAACCAGAGGCCCCCTACCCGGCCCAGCTCCCCAGGTCTCAACAACCCAAAGGGCTCCTCCCAGGGATCTCTCAGAAGCGCCCGTGGCTCACGACTGCCCACACTGTCCTCTGCTGGCTGAACTGGGCCCCGTGTCCCATCCCAGCCTTGCGATCTGTGCTGAATTCACAGGTCTCTGGGCAGTCGACCGACCCAGTGTAGCACTGAGGCCAGGGCAGGGCCCTGGGGCCGCTGTCTCACTAGCCCAGGCCTCGGACAAGCTGCCCTTTCTCAGCTCCTGCTTTCCTGTCTGTAAAATTCATGTGTGATGCCAACTCCAAGGCTCAGCAGAGACCACAGAGAGCTGGTGTGGGCGTGTCCACACTAAGCGGGGCTATGGCCTCTCTGAACACGCAGGGGACACAGATCTGACCCCAGGGCCTCAGGCACACGCCAGGGGTCGGAGGGCTGCTTTCCTGCCCCGCTCTCCCGCGTGCCCACGGTCTTCCCCTGCCCCGGGGCGCGGCCGCCTCCCGTCCCGCGGCTCTCACCTTGTAGGGCACTTCTCCGAGCCGCACCACACGCGCCTGTTTCAGCCACGTGTCCCTGGAGTGCAGCGTGTGCACACAGTCCCTGAGGAGCGGGCGGGAGACAGAGGACCGCTCACACCCACTGAAGCACCGAGCGCCCCGCTGCCTCGCCCAGGGCCCTGGGGAGGCCCACGGCCTGCCATCTTGTGGGGGACGTGTCCACTCAGACCCCAACCCCAACGGCCGCACACAGCACCTCCTTCCACGGGGAGGTCCCGGCAGCTGGGTTGGGGGGGGCAGAGAGCCCCAGCCGTGCAGGTCAGGTGTGTCCCCCCTGCCTTAGGGTTTAGTCGGCTGCTCAACCCCAGATAGAGAAAGAGAGGAACAAGTGTCTAGGTGGCGGCAGGGGCCCCTGACCAGGCAGGGGACAGGGAGCTCCCACACAGACCCTAACCCCTCAGGATTCACCCGCAGGAGGTAGCTCCCAGGCAGGGCACTTGAATCACCTACTCCTGTGCATTTCCCGAAGTTTCCTTTTTTGCCTTTCTTTTCCCATTTACCAAGAACATCGTCTATTTTTTTGTCTTGTAGGTCAATGTTCTTAAAAAGTCACTTATTTCCTATTACCATTTCTTAAATGTCTTCTTCTGGTTGTTATGTTTTACTCATGTTATTAAAACTTTGTTCAGTTATAACTACATGTATTTTACGCTCATTTTCCATGTTTATTTCTCCTTCCTCTTTGGCAATTTCTCTTTACTGCAGAAAAGACACACGTAACATACAATTTACCACCTGAACCATCTTCAGGCCTGTAGCTGTGGCACTGTTACGTAACCATCACCACCATCGTCGCCTGAACTTCTCATCCTCCCAGGCTGAAACTCTATACCTTTTAAAATATCCAGTGATTTTAATTTTCACTATAAACCCTTTACTCCTTCCTTTTATGTGTTCGTTTGACTTCAGTTTTGGGGTGTTTTTTTTTTTTTTTTAATTGCCCATATAAACCTTACCCGCCCTACTTATTTTTCCTCCTGTAAGATCGGCCTGCCCCCGATCTTTTAATCCCTGCGGTTTTAACTTTCAGGCTTTAAGCTGTTACACACTCCCCCACGTCCCACCCCCGCCGCTGCACACGGCACGCATGCGCAGTCAAACTCATCTCCCGGCCCTCGGAAGGCCGCGAGCCGCACTGGGCGGCTCCGCACCTGGAGTAGACGGCCTCCCCGCGGCAGTACCCGAGAACAGCGGCCGTCTCAGGGTAAATGGCCTCGTACTTGAGGAGGTGCCTCTTGAGAGCGTAGAGAGGGTGGTTCTTATACGTGCCGATGACGGTGGGCAGAGGCTGGTCCAGGTGCTTCGCCTGAAACTGCAAAGGCCAGAGAGAGTCTGCCGAGTGTGCTACATGCGTGCTTAGTCCTGTCTGACTCTTGCGACCCCACAGACTGTATGTAGCCCGACAGGGTCCTCTGTCCATGGGATTCTCCAGGCAAGAGCGAGCTCTGGGCGCGCCCCGCAACCGACAAGGCACCTCCTCAGCCCTCCGCACTCCTCCTGGGAGCTGAGTCCTGGGTCGCGGCAGGGATGCTGTGCGCGGGCGCACGCTGAGCGGGGGCTACACTGAGTGTCTTCCTCTTTTACTTGGGACGACTTACCTGACTTACATCAAGCTTCACATTTCTAACCGGGCAATGACTGCAAGAACACAGGCTTTGGAGCCAGAGCAACCTGGGTTCCAATACCAAGTCCGCTCCTTTCTCAGAGCCTCAATATGCAGCTGGTGAAATCAAGGCTGCAATTACCCCAGCTTGATTTAATCAGAGCGACCCAGCCGCTCTGACCATTAACTGAGGCAACACTCCGAACCCCTCAGCGCGGGCCCGGCGCTACGCCCGGTCCTTACCTCCTGATCCTCCCGCTGCTCCCTGTCCACCAGCGGGCTCCGGTAGGGGCGCAGGGTCTCCGCCCACCAGGCAGCGTCCACGCGGCTCTTGCGGGTCGCTGTCAGCCAGGCGGGGTCGTACCTCTGCGTGACGTCGCGCACGCAGCCGGCGCCGTCGATGCCCACGACGTAGGTCACGGGCTTGGTGGCGTACTGGTAGCAGGTCAGGGGCTGGCCCACCACGCCGTGCACGCAGTCCACACACACCCACTTCTCCTCGCGCTCCAAGAACACCTCCAGCCACTGGTCCACGCCGGCCGCTCCCTGTCTGCCTGCCTTCCCGCCGTCCCCCGACGGCTTCTTGCCTCCCTTCCGCTTACTGCCCGCAGCGCTCGCCGATGCTTCTACGAAGCCAGGGCGCAGACCGCGGCTTCCCTGCTGGGACTTGGACCTGCTCTTGGACCCCGCCTTCGTCCTCTGAGGGGCGGGGGCCCTCCGCGGCCTCGGCAGGCCGGGCTCGGAATCCTCGTCGGACGGGCGGCAGCTGTCCTCGCTGGAAGGCTCAAAGTCAGAGCCACTGCTGGCTGCGTCACTCCCGCTCTCCTCCTTGTAGGACACCTTGGCGGCCACCCGCCGCCTCCGGGCCTGCGCTCGCCTCTGGGTCCCCCGCCTCTGCCCCCGAGCCTGGCCCGCGTCCTCCCCGCTGGACGGGGACTCCCCCCGCGGCCTCCTGCCTGCGGCCGCCTTGGCCCCCTTCCCTCTGGCACGGGCCCCACCAGCGCCCCCAGAAGACGCGTGCTCTCCTCCGCTTCCTCCGCTGGGCTTTCCAGGAGCGTGGCTGGCAGCTTCTGAGGAGCCCCCAGGGGCCTCTGTGGATCTTTCCTTGCAAGGTTTCTTTCCCTTAAACAGAACAGGAAATTTCTGCTTTTTATCTTTAGCTAATGATACGATAAAGATTCTGCCATCTAACAGGCCTAAGTCCCGCTGGAGCGCCAGCATACACGAGAGGTCCCCAGCTCAGTGACGGGCTGGCTGCCCTCCAGCGGGGGTGAGAAAGCGTTTACTAAATTCTACAGCACCCGAAAGGAGCCCACAGTCTGATTCTTCTCACTGTAAAGTGAGCACAGGATGTGGGAACAGACAAACTCGGGTTCACATTCCACTTCTGCATCTTAGTTTTATGTGATTTGGATAAATCATGTCACCGCTGAGTTTCAGTTTCCTCAGCAGGAGTACCCATCTTACACATAAGGCACTTTTCAAGGAAAATCGCATTATTAAGAATTCAGAAATTATTAAAACTTGACTTCTGGACCAAATTTCAGACAGTGCCAGCACCCCCAAGGAGCAGCGTTCACCCCCCTTCCTGGGTGACGGCAGAGTTCAGAGGCTCCCCATCCTCACCCCACACCACTGAGGAGGACGAGGACCTCTTTACTGTACCATCCACAGACGAGAAACGAGAGCACCAAGTAGCCCGGCCCGCAGGCCCCTCTGCACATGCAAAGCCCAGGCTGCTGGATGCCCGCCCTGCACACAGCTTCCCTGCACAGCGCCTGAGCCAGGCCCACTCGGAGGAAGCCTTTAAAAGCAGTCTCAGGAGCAGGTCTGTTTAAGTCTCAGGTAATTTCTCACTCCTCCCTGACCACCCAGCCTTTCCTCTGGAAGGCCCAGGAACGTCACCTTCTCTGCTGATAACTTCAGAGGAACTGGCTGCAGAGACAGTACGAGGCGGGTAGGGAGATGCAGGGCCCGGAGAAGCAGCAGAAATATCTACAATGAGAAAGAACAACATGCTCGTCCTTGGGAGGAAGGACTGGAGAAATCCCGTGTGGTGAGTGAACCCTGACGCGGGTAGGGAGGTGCAGGGCCCGGAGAAGCAGCAGAGGTATCTACAATGAGAAAGAGCAACATGCTTGTCCTCAGGAGAAGTAAGGACTGGAGTGATCCCGTGTGGTGAGTGACCCCTGAAGACACGGCAAGTCAAAGGAGCCGGACATGGAAGGTCGCACGGAGCTGTCCCTCGGCTACCTGCAAGGACCGCTCCCAGGACCCGCTTGCGCTCCAGAGCCTATGATGCCGCCCCACAGCAGGGTACAGCAGCCGGCCCTCTGTACCCTCAGGTCCCGCCTCTGCGGGCTCAACCCTGTAGGGAGACGTCTGATCGGCAGTCAGTGAGTCTGTGAACGCAGAGGTGGCAGATATGAGCCTGACTGTACATGTGAAGTATCCAAACTATGAATCCACAGAGACAGACCCAGGCCAGCGGCTGCCAGCTACCGGGGAGCTGGGAGGCCGGGGAACGGAGTGGCTGTGCGGTGGGCACGGGGCCCCCTTCCGACAGGGAATGGAGTTGCTGTGCGGTGGGCACGGGGCTCCCTTCCGGGGCAGCAGACGGGATTTGGGAATAGGCAGTGGTTATACAGCACTGTGAACGGAACTGCTCACTTCTTTTTCTTAAAAAACAGAACAAAACAACTATTGTTTTTGCTTAATAAAACTTCAGGAAGAAAAGGTGTACAGAGATACACAGGAACAGAGTCTGGGAGGATGATACTGAAATACCACTGTTCTCCTCTGGCTGGTGGTTAAACAGCACAATTCCTGGCCAGATACTCAGACGTTTTCAAGCCACATCAGAAGAGAAAGTAAAGATGCTGGTCATATGGTCTCTAAAGATACAAAATGTCTGTCTCTTTCCCTGAACAGAATCTGAGGCTCCGACACAAACATAGGGCATACGCACTGACAGGAATCTTCGAGGATAAAACCACGTTTCTACGTGTTTCGCTGAGACGGAGCTCTACCTGAGGGGATTGTGAGCGTGTGACAAAGCCTGTGTGCACAGAAGCTCTTCGCCATGGCTCCTGGACAGAACCTCCTCGCCGCACAGCCGTCTGCCAGGTCACTGCCCGAGGTGGATGGTGAGGAAACCCCCTTGAAGGACTTCTGCAGCCAACATTACGCCTTTTTGTTTTTTTTTTTAATGTTTATTTATTATGGCTGCACTGGTCTTACTTGTGGCATCTGGGATCTAGTTCCCAGACCAGGGTTCGAACCCAAGCCCCCTTCACTGGGAGCATGCAAGTCTTAGCCACTGGACCACCAGGGAAGTCCCTCCTTGGGACTTTTAGACACTACTTTCGAATACTGTACACAGCTGTAGGGCACCTGACCACGAACGAAGTGCTTTACCCCAGGACGCCGAGGGGAGACGGGAGAGGGGCAGCTTTCAGCGCTCAGGATGGCCCCAGTCCTGACTCCAGTGCTCAGACTGGCCCTAAGGAAGTGATTCCGCTTCTCTGAGCTCGGGTACCTGTTTTTATCTTATGAGAACTGAGCAAGGAAGTGTTTGTAAAACAGCCTGACTGGTGCGTGGCACGTGACCGCCGCTGTCGTTGGCTCACAGACCTACAGAGCACTGCTGCCAGGGGCGCCACTCACATGGACCAGCTCCTCGTCGTCTCTTGCCGAGTAAATAGCAAATCTCCGCTCCAGCGTCGTCTGCAGGCCGTCCTGCTCGTTGGTTGAGAGTTCCGCGTTCACTGTAAACGTTCCGATGAACCTGGAGAGAAACCAGGTACTTCTCTGTGTGAGAGGCCAGGGCAAAGAGAAACCTCGTTCTCCTACGGCCAGAACCCACAGTGGGGAGCCTCAAGAGGGGCTCAGGAGCCCCCCTCCCCGTGCTCCTCTTCCCAGCCTGTCTGGCCAACGTCTGAAGACCCAGCCCAGACCTTCCCCTCGAGGAGGGTCTGTGGGACTGACCTGCACCCAGCCTCTGAGACCCAAATCCTGCCCTATGCTCTGCAGGACAGGCCGCAGGGCCCTACCATTTCACCAGGTTGGACAGGTAGGAGACATCCACGTCTCGGGGTGGCACTTTGGTGAAGCGCGTTGGGATGATGGAGAGGCCAATGGCTTGCAGGTCTGGCTGGTTGCAGATGCTGTTTCGGTAGAAGCCGTTTGCCAGCAGACACAGCAGGTGAACCTGAGAAGAGGGAAATGGGAAGCCTGAAGACCAGAGGGAGTTTGGCTGCCAAATTCAGTGACGTTTCGAGGACAGGAAATACCTGCCGTCATTTCTATATACAAAAACGTAGAACTCCTAACACTGCCGTTTCCCAAGGCTCTGTCTTTCACCCCCTCTTCTCTCTAGATGCTCCTTCCCTCAGAGAGACAAATCTCAAAGCTGCAAAATACAAACTTCCTTTCTAAGAGGTCTTGTCTTTTGGAGATGCATCCTGAAGGATCTGAGGATGAAACGTTAGGAAGCCTGGGGTCTAAAGGACCGTCAGCACGGCCTCTCCCTGCGCCATCCTCCCCTGACCCACCCCGACCCCTCTCTTAAATGAGGCCTTCCTCAGCTGCTGGGGCCCACACTGATCTCCCCTCGCTCTGCATCCTAGGTCTCCCTGTTCTGAGGTCTGTCCTGTTCCATCTGTGAGACAGAAAGCCTTGAACAGTAGAGGACAAGCTCTGTGCAAGTCTCTCTCCCCACAACGCCAGGCTCCTCTCAAGGCCTCAGTGTGTGTCCAGTAAGTACCAGCTGAAGTCAGGAGCCGCCGCGCCTTCAGCTGAGGCCAGACCCAGTGTTACCGGTCGGCTGAGCGGAGTGCTGAGCTGACACCTCATGTGCCCTCCCGGGCAGAGGTCACTGTCACCCCCTTATCACCCCACCTCGCTTCAGGAGAGCCGGAGGCGTGGCTGATGGAGCGCCAGTGCCCCACACACCACCCCTTCGTCGGAGCGGCCCGTCTGCCTGCCCACCGCCTGCCCCTCCTTACCTTGTGCGTGTCCTCGTGAACCTCCTTACTGAAACGTTTCATCATTCTCCGAAGATACGTCTCAAACTCCATTTTGATCTTTTCACTGCAACGCACATTGAACAATCCTGAAGTGGAGGGGGAGGCCTGACCCCACTCGCCCGTCCCCGCTGACACCTTTTGGGGGCAATGACTCAGGCCGCGCTACCCAGCAGACCTGCCGCTGGCCCGTCCTGCGCCTCCTCACCTGCAAACCCTGGCCCAGGTCATTCCCTCCCCTGACCCGCACCTGCCAGGCCTCCAGAGCGGCTGCCCCAGGACCTCCCTTCTGCCCACCCCCCGACTGCCCACTTCCTGGGGCCACTGCCTTGGCGTTAAGTCAGCACACGTCGCTTGTCTGGGCAACGCTGTTCTGCTGTAAGATCCCTCTCGTCTCTGTCCCAAGCCCTTTTAAGAAAACCTCTTGAACAACTTCTTTTATCTACCTCCTTGACACCTGATAAAGTGCCTATCACGTGGGAGACTCAGGACCAGTTAACTACCAGGAGATGCACTGCATACAGCCAGGCCACCAGGGGCTGCAGAGGGACCGGAGACCCCTGGAAGGAGTGGGGGAGGCCCCCAACCACGGCGGGCACTGCCACAGGCCCTGCTGCGATGCCGCGGGACACGAGCCGGGGTGTCCCATCAGCCTGACAGACACAGATGGGGCTCCTCCACTCACAGCTGAAACGTTCCTCAGCCCTCACTCACACGCTGTCCTGAAGAGTCAGTACGGTAACAGGCGCCCTGCACGGCCCCTGGCATGTCTGCGCTCGCCTGGACACAAAGGTTTCGCCTTCAAGTCCTCGAGGTGAGCCCAGGGCTCTCTCGCCTAAGGCTCCTGACAACCTGGACACTCAGCCCGCGTCTCCTATGTGCTTTCCAAAAGCTTTCCTGGGGAGCAGCTGCCGATGGTGAGACGTGACGGAAATCTAGAAGCAAGTGCTTGATCGTACCTTCTTTCTCTGGCCTTCACCTGCTCCGGTGTCTCAATCTCTATCTCCACTGGCTTCACGGGCAGAGCAGATGCAGAGAAGGCTGCGCTTTCCCCCACGTCACCCGGCACGGGCTCACTAACTTCTAGCAACAGTAATTTTTTAGATCAATGATAACAATTATTGTTATAAGAGGCAGTGTACTGAACAACAACAAGGTTCTGCTGGGGTGGAGGAAGTGAGGCAGGAAACTGTCGAGACCCCTGCTCCGAGTTCCTAGGAGAGGCCCTGAGCGCGCACGTCCAGGTGTCTCACTAACCTGCATGAGCGCCCAGAGCAACAGCCCTGGGGGAAGATCCACAGACACAGGGACGGGGGGTGAGTCAGACACAGACCCTGGGGCCATGACGCCGGGGCGTGGGAGCCGTGCCTTGCTCTCCGTATTACTACAGTAAAGTCCGCCCACAGCTCACTTTGTAGAGGTATGACTTCAGACTCGACTGTAAACGTGTACATGGTGAGGCATGCATCTTTTTCATCTCCTTCTCCGCTACACTGCTTGTAAACACTGCTGCTGCTGCTGCTAAGGCGCATCAGTTGTGTCCAACTCTTTTGTGACCCCACAGACAGCGGCCCACCAGGCTCCGCCGTCCCTGGGATTCTCCAGGCAAGAACACTGGAGTGGGGTGCCAATTCCTTCTCCAGTGCAGGAAAGTGAAAAGTGAAAGTGAAGCCGCTCAGTCGTGTCTGACTCTCTGCGACCCCATGGACTGCAGCCTACCAGGCTCCTCCGTCCGTGGGATTTTCCAGGCAAGAGTACTAGAGTCGGTCACCAGCCGAACTTAACTCTGCTGAACTGAATGTAACAGTGAACTTCATTAGCTAAGCCTTTCAAAGCAGCTCTGGACCTAGAAGCAGTGAGCACACCCGGTGTTGGGACCCTGGCTCCTGTGTGCCAGCTCCTACTAAAATGAACAGGGCCGATTCCACCTCTGCCGCAGGGAGACCCTGGAACGCCCGTATATCTATTGTGCCAGAGAACAAAAACATTCTCAGGTCTACGGCCATACCACCCTGAACGCGCCCGATCTCGTCTGATCTCGGAAGCTAAGCAGGGTCGGGCCTGGTTAGTACTTGGATGGGAGACCGCCTGGGAATACCGGGTGCTAAAAAAAAAAAAAAAACAACATTCTCAGAAACTACTGAGGCCACGTTAGACACCACAGCGCGGCTGCTTAAAGGGGCTCCTGCTAGCCAAATGTGGGGGCAATCTGAAAGTCAAAAGGCTAAAGAGGATAACTGCTGACGTAGTTGAATTTTAACGTCCACAGTGATACCCGAAAGAAATGACTAAATAAAAAGTCCTTAAAACGGACACCTCTGCTTTACAAATCAGTCAGCTAATAATTATTTGCGAAACGACAATCAAAACATTGCCACCTTGCAATGCTCACTATAATAATCTTTGATTCAGTCAAGATCACACCGACACCATTAAGTAGAAAAGGACTGGTGCACAGGATCTTCACAGAGACTCAGAAGGAAAATGAGCCTTTACACTGGCACAGCCAGGCAGGGCCACAGACACGGTCGAGCTTAGCATCGCCCGCAGGACCACCCAACGCCAGGTGCCTGTTAGTGGACGCGCTACGAGGCGCAGAGCTCGGTGATGATACGGAGCATTATCATCGGCAGTATTCCTGCCAAAGAACGTTTACTCTAAAGGCAACCAGGTCTTTGGACTCACGGTTCATAGCACAGGCAGGAGGGCATTCAAACAAGCTAACCATCATGATAAACCAGAACATGAGACAGAACAAGAGGCCAGGACTCTGCCAAAATGAAAAAAAAAAAAAAGACAGTGCTATGAATTGGAGCAAACTCCAGGAGATACTCGAGGACATGAGACCCTGGCGAGCTGCTGTCCATGGGGTCACAGAGTCGGCAGGACTTAATGACTAAGAACAAAGAAAAGCAGAGCAGTGGGGCGGGGGCGGGGGGCTTCCCTGGTGTCCCAGTGGTTAGAGCTCCTCACTCCCATGCAGGGGGCACGGTTCAGTTCCTGGGCAGGGGACTAAGATCCTGCTGCTGTGGTGGGTGGAGCCTCTGCTCTAGATTAGAGAAACCAAATACCTTGATTAGATCCTGCACTGGGCGTGGGCAGGGCGGAAACAAGAAAAAAAGGCAGCTATAATGGATCATCTCACAGTAATCAGGGCCTTGATTAGGTGATGACAGTATTTCATCAGGTGGGACAATGCCTTACTCTCAGGAGATAAACGCTGAAGTATTACACATGAAGAGTCAGGATGTCTGTGACTTACTTTCGCGTAGTCCCACCAGCAGAGTTACAGAAAGAGAGACACGGTCCCTACGGCCCAACAGTCAAGTCAGGGCGTCGAGGCGAAGAGAGCCTGGACTCCAGGCTGCATTTCTTTGTAGGTTTGAACACTTTCAAAAGGAAAAGCTAGGAAAAGCCCTGCCAGGAAGGGGGGCTCAAGGACGGTGAGCCTGGCCGCTGTTTACGCGAGTACGGGATGCGCCAGGCCCGTCACGCTCTCCCACAGCCACCCGGCTCACGGGCTGCGCAGGGCTCACCGACCGTCCCGAGAGCAAGCTCAGCTCGCACCGCTGGACGCACTCGCGCACACCGCTGCGCGAGGGGCCAAGCTGGACCCGAGGCACGCGTGAGCACGCGCCTCTCTCACTGAGTGCCCCGCAGGGAGAGAAGGCACAACCCTCTGGGACGCCCTGGTCGTGAACTGTTCCTTACACCAAAGCAAGTCCCTACTGCGACCTTATCTTTGTCTTCCTCGTTTTCCAAGAAAAGGACAGGGCTGCCGTGACATGACCCCGAACAGAACCAAGCAGGCAAACAGGATGAACCGTTCTGGGAGCAGAGGGGGTCATTTACCTTCCACTTCTTCCCAGTCCTCCTCACTGTCTTCCTCGTCGTCCCCCTCGCAGCTGCCTTTGTCCGCAGCGGCCTCTCTCTCCGGGGGCTGGCCCTTCCTGCGGGCGCTCGGCAAGTCCCTGCGCAGAGATCACAGAGGAAGGTGAAGAAAGCGCGCACGTCCCGGTGCCGTGGGGAAGCTAAGCTCCCCTTTCAAGGCTCCTGTTTACTGTGAATCTGCTGCCGTTAGTTGAAGATGGTTTGGGAGCTCTGAGCCTCACACCCTGCATTATCCTGGGCCTCGGGTTCCCAGCAGGATGGGCTCTGATCGGGGGTCTAATACTAGACGTGTCTTCGGAAACAGGAGGAGCGTGATGAACCCGCACCCTGAGGCTGTGTGAAGGGGAACAGCTGTCTGCAAACAGACAGGAAAGGGAGACGAGACCACGAAGAGAATGCAGGGCCCAGAAGGAGAAGCCATGATGCCCGAGCGCACGTGTGCAGCCAGACGCCAGCAAGAAAGAGGGAAGGATTACACTCGCTGCCGCTCGCCGCCTCTGAGGGGCAAGATGAAAGGCGACTGAGGCTGGCAGAATTTAACTCCTAGGCACGTGGGGGTGTGTCATGAGGAACACGGACGGCGGGAGCGGAGGCACAGAACTCTGCAGATGCGCAGCTGGCTACACCCCGGCTCAGGACTCAGTGCTTGTTCACACGCAACATGTTAGTATTCCTGCAAGTTCACACATAAAACATCTTTAGAGCCCCGAGTTACTTTTAGTTTTTGTAAGATTTGACACATGGTGTCCAGTGAGGATATTACCCAAGATTTTAGCACAAATACTTAAATTAACAAGCTTCAGACTGCAGCTCTAAAAAGACAAGGCATTCCCTTTGTAGCCTGCCGCTTCCTTTCAAAAGCACAGAAACAAAAATATCCCCTTAAGAGTAAACGTGGGAGAAATGTCACTTCCCAGCCTAGAGGCAAAAAGGGGAGCCGGGCTCTCCCTGGCAGCGTCCTGGCTGATCTGTACGTGGACTTCTCTGCAGAAAGAATCCAGCAGGTGGGAGCGGGAAGCGGGAAGCTCAGTGGCATTGCAAGGAAGAGTCTTAGGGAAGAGGAGGCGAATGACGGTGGTGAGTCCACGTGCCCCCGTGCTCCTTCCCACAGCTGCCCTGTCCTGGGCTACCTCCCAGCCGGGACTGGGGGACGCCAGGAGAGCCGACACCGAGAGGGCTGGTCTCTGACGCAAAGCGGGAACTGCGGCCTCTCCGTTGGTCCTCCAGCCTGCACCCCCACCCCTCCCCCAGCATTCCCCGGAGGCAGATGATCAAGTGATCACGAGGTCTACACGCATGGTTCACCACATTATCAATACGCTCAGTCACTGTAAGAGGCCCTGCCCTAGATGCCAAGGGGCATACAGAGATGAGCCGGCGTGGTTCCGGCCGCCTGAGAGCTCACAGGCGTGTGCGGCATGGACACAAGCAAGTGTAACAGGCGTCTGTGCACTCACAGGAGGGTATGATGGAGACACAAGTAAGTGTAACAGCTGTCTGAGAGCTCACAGGGGTGTGTGGCTTGGACACAAGCAAGTGTAACAGCCGTCTGTGCACTCACAGGAAGGTATGATGGAGACACAAGTAAATATAACGGACGTCTGAGAGCTCACAGGGGTGTGTGGCTTGGACACAAGCAAGTGTAACACAAGGCAGGTGAGTTACACTCTTCAGAGATGCAGCAAGAAGCCAGAGGAGGAGAGGGAGCCGAGGGGCAGGTGAGTTCTGTTCTGCATCGTCAAGGTTGCAGAACGCTTCCAGGCTGCAGGCAGACTGTGAGCATGTGTCGAGTGAAGGGGGGCGTCCAGCTGGGCAAGAGCAGCGCGAACCCAAGGGGAGCAGGACAGGACGCAGCTGGGACGTCGGGGCAACGCCTCAAGTACCTAATGTCTGTGTGGTAGAAACAGCACCGGGCCAGGAGCTGAAGACCTGCGTCTCATCCTGGCTCCTGCCACCATCTAGCTGTGTAGCCACGAGTAACGCACTCTCTGCAAGCTGTGGTCCTCATCTGCAGAGGCTGGGAGGTGACCTACAGAGTCACCACGACTCTTCCAGTCTTACCAGCGGCCCGAGCGCTACCTAGATGTGTTTAAAGATCCCACCTTTTCCACAGACCCCAGAGACGAGCAACAAGACCAGGTTTCCTTGGTCATACTTCCCTGATGGACCCGGTCAAGACGTTTTCTGCCATCTCACCTGAAATCTTCCCCATCGCTGAGGGCTTCATCCTTTATAACCTGGGGCTCTTCAGATTTCACGGAAACCTTGGCCGCCTTCCTTCTCACTGGACCATCTGCTGAGCCCCCAGCATCACCACAGCCTCTCTTCCGCTTTCCTCGGGAAACTTTTGTGGGAGGGCTCTTCTTTAGCGGTTTCTCATCTTCGAAGACATCTAGATGACCACACGGAACACGAGAGGAGGGACATAGGAAAAGCGGAGACATTGCAGGTTCGTGTGCAGGGTCACAGAAGTCCTCCCTGGTAACCTCTCTCCAGACACCCATCAACATCCCACATTTGGCCAACAAGCAGCGTTCGGCCCCTTCCGCCTCCAGCTGGTCTGCACACTACACGCTTCCTTCATCAGTTACTCTGTTCTACCTCCTAAGGCTATAGAGACAGCAGCACACGACCCATAAAACCTAAACTGCAAACCTGAAATTTTACCTAATGTCCAGCAAGGAAAACGCATCAGTCCACTAATTACCACTTTGCTCGTTACTTCCTGCTGAGACTAATTATTTTAGGGATAATCCACTCCTACTAAGTGCAGAGCTTCAAGTTTATACACGTCTGAGTGTGAAGGACAGGGAAGCCTGGTGTGCTGCAGTCCATGGGGCCGCAAAGAGTCAGACACGACTGAGCAACTGAACAACAATGATTTCCCCTAATCTAAGCTTCTGCTGTCTTTTAAAACCAAACGCTACTCAAAACACATACTTTATGAAATCTATCCAATCTAACCCAAATGTCACTCACACAAGCTTGTGTGTATAAGTCATTTCAGTCGTGTCCAACTCTGTGCAACCCCATGGACTATAGCTTGCCAGGCTCCTCTGTCCATGGCATTTTCCAAGCAAGAATACTGGAGTAGGTTGCCATGCCCTCCTCCAGGGGATCTTTTGAACCAGAAATTGAACCTGTGTCTCTTATGTCTCCTGCATTGGCAGGTGGGTTCTCTACCACTGGCTCCACCTGGGAAGCCCCTCAGCAGCCTTAAGGTTGGAATAAGTTAGCAGTAATTGAAAAACAACTGTTTTTAATAACTAACCATTATTAATAATTAATAAATAAAATAATAACATGTTGTTAAAAGGAAATATAAAAAATCCATACACTATTCGTTTTAGTTCAACTAGGGTATGGTCTCTTAACATATAACTATATTACATATGTTATAATATATTAATACAACAGGGAAAAATATTTTTCTATTATAGTCAGGCAAATTCTCTTAAATCTGAAATAAATCATCTTTTCTCCTCTGCACAACTCTGCTTCAGTTAATATTGCAAAACAAAAATACTCTAACCTTTTTTGAGGTTCCAAAAGGAGCTGTGATATTAACCTAAAGTGTCAAATTAATTCATTCCTTTCATTTATGGTTTGAACTGCTGACTCCCTGGATACGTATTTTTAGTCCCCAAGAATACAATTTTGCATGGAAGAAAAAGACTCTCCCTTTTTGAGCTAAAAAAGAAACAACTAAATTTTAATACATTTCACCTTATTTAGCAGCGTTTGTTTTAATGCTGGCTAAAATCACTGATTCAGTTCTGTTTCTTCAGATTTCTTATTTCAAGGCCAAAAGTTTATTTATGACCTGACAATTTGGTAGGGCATACTGAAAACCAGGATTTCTAGATCTTACAATGGTTTTTAGCCCTCTGTTAATAAGATGCTAAATACTTTCTAGTCTAAACATGCAGGTGGGAAGTTGCTTCAGAAGTACTGTTTCTTCCTCTCTAAACTTGGTTGGTTAAAAGGCAGAGGTGTGCGTTTCTGTGCTTTGAATAGAGAAATAGAGAAGTTGAAAGTGAGAACAAGGGGAACAAACTGTGAATCAAAAGACAGCTTATAGTATCAGTAGTCAAAGTATCCAAAAGTTTTAAAGTCTGGACGCCCATCCATTAAATGGACAGTAATTAAACGATTAATCACGGTACGGTCACACAGTGATATAACCTGGTCATCTTTTAAGACAGAGGAAAAAGACACTCGAGGCAACGCTAAGGGTGCAGTTGTTTGCAGAGTTTCTACCACAGACTAGAAAGAAACACGGGATTGTCTAGGGGCGGTGGTTTCTGGACGGTAGACACATGGTAACGTTCTTTTCCTAAATTCTTTGTGTGTTTTGTGTATGCGCCAGGGTATCAAGGAAGCTATTATCTAGACATTCCATGCAAATGGAAGCTAAAATATAGCTCAGACAGCAACAATCGTATCAGGCAAGATAGACCATAAAACAAAGTCTATAATAATAGACAAAGGCATTATATAACGATAAAGGGCTCAATACAAGAAAACGATACCACTGATAAACATATATGCACCTAACATAGAAGCATCTGAATATATGCAGAAAATATTAACACAAATAAAGGGAGAAGTTGACAGTAATACAATAATTGTAGGCGACTTCAACACCCCACCTACCGGACAGATCATTCAGAAAGAAAAATCAATAAGGTTAACGGTGCCTTAAATGACACATTGGACCAGATGAACTTAATAGGTAATTTCAAGACACTGTGTCCAAAACAGCAGAACACAGTCTTTTCAAGTGCGCATGGAACCTTTTCCAGGATCGATCGACCGCATGCTAGCCACAAAACGAGTCCCAACAAATCCAAGACTGAAAAGGTATTAAGGATCTTTTCCGATGACAGCAGCATGAAACCAGAAATCAATTACAGGAGAAAAATGAAGCACAAATCCACGAGACTAAACAGGATGCTACACAAAGCAACCAGCCAACGATGACTCATGATACCGTAGAGAAAATCAGGAAATGCCGCAGGACGGCGAAAATAAAAACACAAGTTTACAAAATCCACAGGACACAGCGAAAGCAGTTTTAAGAGGGAAGCTTAGAGCAATACAGCCCCACCTCCAGAAACAGGAGAAGTCTCCAACAACCTAACCTACCATCTAAAGGAACCAGAAGTATCAGTCATAAAAAAGAAATGCTGCCATTCGCAACAACATGGAGGATATTATGCTTGGTGATAAAGAGAAAGACAAACACCATGTTTTCCCTTGTATACAGAATCTAAAAAATAAATGAACAAATAAAACAAAAACAGACTCACAGATACAGAGAACAAATTAGTGGCCGCCAGTGGGGAAAGGGGTAGGGGAGAGGCAAGATAGGGGAAGACGATTAAGAGGCACCAAGTGGCAGGCATACAGTCAGTAAATTACCAGGATGTCATGTGTAACACAGGGATATGGTAGATCCTTTGTAATAACTTTATATGGAGTATTAAGTGTGAAAGTGTTGGTCGCTCAGTCAGGTCCGATTTGTGACCCCATGGACTGTAGCCTGTCAGGCTTCTCTGTCCGTAGAATTCTCCAGGCAAGAATACTGGAGTGGGTGGCCATTGCATTCTCCAGGGGATCTTCCTGACCCAGGGATTGAACCCAGGTCTCCTGCATTGCAGGTGAACTCTTTACTGTTTGAGCCACCAGGGGAGCCCTTATATGGAATATAATCCAATATCCAATCATTGTTGTACATCTGAACTAATGCTATAATAACTCAACTATAATTTAAAAAGAGGCCATGTTCCAAGACTCTCCAAGATCTAGAGCTGTCTGCTAGAGCCAGCCGTCCGTTCTGGATCCCCTGGTTCCAAATCTGTGGATTTAACTAACCTCGGATTGAACTTTGCTTGAATCCACAGATGTGCAACCTGTGGAGGGCTGACTGAACTACACTGTTATATAACCTGGTTATTTGAGCAGGGCAGGAATTAACCACTGGGCTTGCTCAGCCAGCTACTAATTTAACAACAACCAAAAAACCCCACCTGCTTAGAACTGCCGGCAGCACCTCACAGCAGTAAGAATAAAATACAAACTCCTTAGTCTGGTCTCCAACCTAAGGGTCCCAGTTATTTCTCTCACCTCAATTCTAAAACATTCCTTTCTAAGAGTTTTAAACTTACTGATTCCTCTGCCCACATCCTACAAAAGGCCCCTCATTACAGTCAGTAATTGGCTGAAAGCACCGTGTCCTCGGACAGGACTTTTTGGCCACTGATCCTGACTCTGCGGCATCTTCCCTGTGCCCATGCCAGTTTTATTACAGAGACCTACTCTGCCTTCTTCATGGCTCCTGGCACCATGGGAATTTGCTTTTTAACTTGTTTGTCCAACCTCCCCTTCCCCAAAGATTACAAGCATCATGAGAGCAGAACCTTGCCTGTCCTGTTGACTGCTACCCTTCCAGTGCCGATAACTGGGCCTGAAAATAGCCAGGTGCTCAGTAAGTATCTGCTGAAGGAGCTAATGATGAAGGAGTAAATCAACGAAGGAATGTTGAGATCGAACATGTAGAAACTACAGGGGCCCTAATAGAAACAAAGCTATAATGGGAAGCCAAAGAGATGGCTGTTGAAAGCAGCGAAGCATCAGCTTTATTTGCATGCACTGTGGTGCTGTTATACACTACGCTGACCAGTCACCAAAGACGAGTCACCAAAGACGAGTCACCGAATCAATTTCAGCTGCAGCCAAAACCACAGCTCTTCCCGGAAGCTGCCTTGGAAACTTACTGCAGCACTCTGGCTCGCAGAGGGCAAATGCGGCTTGAGTGCCCCCCTTGCCTACACGTGGGCTGAGTGATAGAGTTAGCCCATCTGATCACCTCACCCAGACCAAGCCCGGAGCCTGATGTGCCATCTCACTGAAAACTCACAGCCACCCTGCAGAATCACAGAATTACGCAATCTAGAGTCATAGGGGGCCTTACTAGTGATTCGGCCCAATCGTCTACTCAGGTATATGAGGTACCCCAGAAATTCCTTCTACTGCATGCATTACAAAGTTATTTGCACTTAGTATATGCAGAGAAGTGGAGAGGACAAGATGAGATACAGCAAAAAGACAGACATGTTTTCATAAGCTTATCTGGTTAAGACAGGTCAAAAAGGAAGCAACTAAATCACCAAGATCCTCTGTGATGAGGTGTACCTGGGAAAGACCACCTTAGGCAAGACACTCAAGGAGTGCCTGGGTTGAGACCTGCAGGAAAAGAAGGCAGCCATGGCAAAAGCCGCGAAGAACATTCAAGGGAGAAGGAACATCAAAGGCAAAGGCTCAGGTGAGAAATAACGCGGGGTGCCTGAGGAACCCAAAGGAGGCCAAAAAGGAGATTGTCTGGGAGAGGAGAGAGCAGCAGCGAAATCATGTAGGGTCTTGTAGGCCGTTTGAGGAATCTAGATTTTATGCCAAGAGCAGTGGAAGCCAGAGCGTTTGAAGTAGGAGCGTGGCAAGATCTCATTTATTTTTTTCTTAAGATCACTTGCTGCTGCATGGAGAACTCTAACCCTAACCCTAGGGTTAACGTTAGTAAACAGACGATTGCAGTCGTTCAACTGAAAAGTGAAGGTGGCTTGGGCAGGAGGTGTGGCCAGGAAAATAAAGAGAAGTGGAGAGATTTGAGACAGGGTTCTGAGGTGGAAATGACAGAGCTTGCTGAAGGCCTGGAGGTGTGCAGTGTAAAGAAGAGGGGTTTGTTCTAACAAGTGATGAAGTGATCAATGAGGGGGGGATAAGTGGGGAAGGGGCAGGTTTAGTTTGCCCAGGACAAATATAAGAAACCTATTCGATATGCACGTGGAGAAGTCGGCTGGGATCCGAAATCTGGGGGTCTAGGGGTGGGATTTAGCTGAAGGTACCGTTAAGGAAGCCTGGCGTGCTGCAGGCCGTGGGGTCGCAAAGTGTCGGGCAGGACGTAGCGACTGAACAACTACTGTTCAGGAGATCAGCACACTCCCGCACTCTTAAGTACGGGTCCGCTGGTCTCGTGGGGGCACAAAACCAGCGCCTTTTGCCTATTCGCCCTCTGCATCTGCCAGGAGACCGGACTTGACCCTGCGGGCGGCAGGGCGCAGGAAGAGACTGCGCAGGGGAGCTCGCGGTCCGGCCAGGATTGGCGGAACCGCTCAGTGCGCATCCTGCACGGAGGGCAAAGGCGCAGCGACGTCGGAGTGGCCCGGGGCGGGCGCACGCCGCCTGCCTCCCGCGGTCACCGGGACCCGGTCTCCTCCGCGCAGGTGGGCGCAGGATTGCCTACCCGCACCCGCGGGAGGCCGGCCTTGCCCTCCCCGCGCCCGGCCTGCCTCCTGCCCTCCTCCAGCCTCTCCCCTTCAAGCCCGGCTCGGCCTTGCTCTCACCCGCCTCCTCCTCCTTGCGCCGGGCTTTGGTTTCGCCCTTGGCCGTCTGGCCGCGGGGACCCCGGCCAGCCGCGCGTTTCCGCGCCATCTCTGCCCGGGCAAGACTCGCCTGGGAAGGGACGCACCGCGCCGGCGCCGGACGCTGCCCGCGAGCTGGCTCCGCCCCGAGGCGGGGCGACAGCGGCCCCGCCCCCTCGCGTAGGCCACACCCCACTCCGCCCCAGCCCCGGAGTACCAATGCCAGCTGCCGGAAGCGAGAAGCCGCAAGACCGATTCCTTTCTACTTCCGGTGCGTTGCGTTCTCGCGTTTCCAGAGACCTGAGGCGGGGGTGGGGTTCTCATATTCTCGCGAGAGGCGGGAAAGAGCGCAGGGTTTGAAAGATGGCGGACGACGTGGACCAGGTGAGTGTCTTCTGAAGCGCCGTCTCCGAAGCAGCTTACTTGTTCCCGGGCCTGGTTCTGCGCGGGTTTGCCTACCAGGGTTGCGTTTTCCAGTCTCACAGAAAGGTGGCCAGTTGTGCCGCCTCTTTCTGGGTCTTCACGGCCTCAAATCTGCCTTTTGGCTAACCGCGCCCCCTCCGAATTTTACGTCGGGCCTTGAGATCTTTTACTGTTCGAAACCAGCTGAAAACTAATTATTCCTCACTCTCGCCACTTCCTTTCTCTTGAGTATATTTCTGTTTGCCAGATACTATTTAAAATGCATCAAATTAATACGTTGGCCCTTTTTTACTCCTCGCAATAATCATGAAGGGAGGATGCTGCTAAGTCGTGTCCGACTCCTGCGAGCCCGTGGACTGCAGCCCGCCAGGCTCTTCTATCCGCGGGGTTTCTCAGGCAAGAGCACTGGAGTGGGTTGCCGTTTCCTCCTCCAAGGGGTTCTTCCGGACCCCGGGATCGAATCCGCGTCTCCTGAATTGCCAGGCGGATTCTTTACCCGTCATTTGTAAACAGGGAAACTGAGAATTAGAGATGGCACGGTTTTTAATCCCAGTTTCCAAGTGTCAGAATCGGGAGTTGAGCCCACACGCCCAGAGTCACAGGCAGTGCCTTCACCCATTATTCTATACTGGATGCTAAATACTGATATATTCATCTTACGGGCCAAATGGCGCCCTAAACTCAGCCTGCCCTGCGCTGCATTCATAATCCTCCTTCAAACATTGATCTCTGCTTAGCATTCTCTCGTATGTGGTAGTCATTAAGTGTATGGTCTTCAGTCTACTAAATGATACTTGAAATAAATGTGAAGTCCCTGAGAGAGTGACTCCCTCCACCCTGAGATGGGGTCAGACAGTTCGGATTTTGAGGGAACAGAGTCATGTTATTTTGTCCTAACTCCTCTCTGTCTTCTTCGTAATCCAGCACTTAGTGTTGGGCACTGCTCTGCACCTTCATACACTGTCCTTCAAGCCTCACAACAGCGGTGTTAGGTAGGCGCTGTTGGTACACGCGTTGTGCAGATTAGGGGACTGGGGCGCCGGGGGGCTAAGCGCTCGCCCGCTGCCACACAGGGCGCGGGGGTCCCGATCCTTCACTCTAGTCCTGTAGCGCCACTCAGCCTGTTTCTTTCATCAGCAACAAACGACCAACACTGTGGAAGAGCCCTTGGATCTCATCCGGCTCAGCCTGGACGAGCGCATCTACGTGAAGATGAGGAACGACAGAGAGCTCCGAGGCAGGTTGCATGTGAGTGAACTGACCCCTGGAGACAGTGTCCCTCTCCCTCCTCCTCTAAAAGGTGGAAACTGTCTGCTCTGGAAGAGTGTGCTGACTGTTGACCGGAAGGAGGTGGAGAGTCACCCATATTTCTAAAGGCCAAATGCGGTGGTATTTTATTCATATTTTTAACATTTTTTCCTCTTAATGGAAATGGTGTATTTATTAAAGAACACTTTCATTTCTTTCATTTTTTCCTTTCTATTTTTTTGTCAATAACATTTACTTGCTCTCCATTCTTATTTAAGTGTTCTTTAAACTACTGACATATATATACATATTAACTTGTGTTTTGTTGTGAAAAATTTTAGATAGCACAGACACACGTAGAGTAAAAGTAGAATGCTATTTCTTCTACCAGTAGCCGTTCCTTCTGTTGGGTCTGTAATCTTCCAGGTCTTTTCTCTGTATTTACGTACATGAGCATGTGTCTGTGTGCAAATACTTGCACTGTATACACTGATGACTTTTCAGGATTCTTGACGCGGCAGTAGTGACACCAGAATCGTTTTCCATTTCTTGCTGCTAAAAGTAACGCTGCTTTTTATACGTAGACCTTTGTTTACATCTGCACATATAAATATTTCTGTAGGGTTGGTCCTTTGAGGTGGTTCCATTTATTCATAAAGAGAGTGTATTAAAAGATTTTGTCTCTTCTTGGTAACTTATTTCTTTGCTGAGTGTGTTCTTTTTATCATTGCCATTCTACCCTAAAGTACTAGTTTTTATCCAGCACTAAACCAGGTGCTGTTATTCTGAGTGTTTTGCCTGTAATATCTCATTTAATCTCTATAACAACTCTGTGAGTGCAGATACTCATTATCCCCATTTTGCATTTGAAGAAGCTCAGGCTCAGAAAGGTAAAGTTACTTGATTAAGGTGACAGCCAGTAGAAAGGAGGGCCAAACTAGGAACCTAAGCCATCTGACTTCCACTGTCTCTTCAGTACCATGATTCTACCTAATATGAAACCTAAAGGTAAAGAACCTCCTGTGCTAAATCTTAAATTGCAGAAAGGAAGATGAGCCCCAGGACATGGAATAGTGGCAACTTTGCAGAGAAAAATAGAACTGAGCTTTTTTACCTGGGCCAGTGGCACATAGACAGGCCCTCCCGGACGGACATGTTGCCTTAACTCTTGGAGGCTTCTTCAGCCCCTGTGTGGACTCGCTCCCCTCTGCACTGGATGCCCCCTCCCCGCCCCGCTTCTTCAGCCCCTGTGTGGACTCACTCCCCTCTGCACTGGATGCCCCTTCCCCGCCCCGCTTCTTCAGCCCCTGTGTGGACTCGCTCCCTCTGCACTGGATGCCCCCTCCCCACCCCGCTTCTTCAGCCCCTGTGTGGACTCATTCCCCTCTGCACTGGATGCCCCCTCCCCGCCCCGCTTCTTCAGCCCCTGTGTGGACTCACTCCCCTCTGCACTGGATGCCCCCTCCCCGCCCCGCTTCTTCAGCCCCTGTGTGGACTCACTCCCCCCTGCACTGGATGCCCCCTCCCCGCCCCGCTTCTTCAGCCCCTGTGTGGACTCGCTCCCCTCTGCACTGGATGCCCCCTCCCCGCCCCGCTTCTTCAGCCCCTGTGTGGACTCGCTCCCCCCTGCACTGGATGCCCCCTCCCCGCCCCGCTTCTTCAGCCCCTGTGTGGACTCACTCCCCCCTGCACTGGATGCCCCCTCCCCGCCCCGCTTCTTCAGCCCCTGTGTGGACTCACTCCCCCCTGCACTGGATGCCCCCTCCCCGCCCCGCTTCTTCAGCCCCTGTGTGGACTCGCTCCCCTCTGCACTGGATGCCCCCTCCCTGCCCCGCTTCTTCAGCCCCTGTGTGGACTCGCTCCCCTCTGCACTGGATGCCCCCTCCCTGCCCCGCTTCTTCAGCCCCTGTGTGGACTCGCTCCCCTCTGCACTGGATGCCCCCTCCCCGCCCCGCTTCTTCAGCCCCTGTGTGGACTCACTCCCCTCTGCACTGGATGCCCCCTCCCCGCCCCGCTTCTTCAGCCCCTGTGTGGACTCGCTCCCCCTGCACTGGATGCCCCCTCCCCGCCCCACCCCGCCTTCTGTTTTGGGGCCTCGTCTGTGGATCTTTGCCCTTGTTGGTGTGCTTTGCCTGGCACTTCCCTGTGTTGCTAATTGGCTGCTCTTATTTTGATGTGAGCTGGTGAACCATTTAACACTTGACTAGAAGTAACTGAAGTGGGTTCTAAACAAGACCCTCTGCCCCCGCTCTGGAGGTTCACCATTTGGTCAGATGCCTGAGCTTTGGAGCGTAGATTGAGGGCATCCCTGAGTATCCGAGCTGCACTGTTTGCTGACTGTGCTGAGCAGTTAGTTCTGGTGAGGCTGTGAGATGCGCAGGTGCTGCTCCACGCGAGTTTACTCTGTGGTGTTGTCTGGGACAGGGAGGTTTGAGTGACAGCATCTTGTGCCTTTATGAAACCAGTGCTGTCATCTTAGCAGTTACAGAATTTGTTTTCCTTTACTATACAAAACTTCAAATTATTTTGAGTAAATTCATCTTTGACCATAAACAGTTTTATATTTGTGTTAGGTCAATTAAGTAATCGTGGGAGATGGTCTGCAAAGAAACAGTGTATTAGCACAGCAGGGTTATTTTTTATTTGCATGTAAAGTTTGTGGTGTAAGTTAATGTTATGTGTTACTTGTAATTGATCCATTTGCATATTGTAAGCCCTGTTTATTTTTTCCTAATTTGCTTATTAAATTTCTTGGTCCCTCACCTTCCCACTTCAGGCTTATGATCAGCATTTAAATATGATATTGGGAGATGTGGAAGAAACTGTGACAACTATAGAAATTGATGAAGAAACATATGAAGAGATATATAAAGTAAGTCATGCAGTTCTAGTCAACACGTTCAAAATGTCAATTCTCAGAATTCAACAACTTAATACTTATTTATGGAAAGCCTTTCATGTTTTGATACCTATTCATGGGCTCAGTAGAATGTAACAATTAAAAGCAAAGGCTTTGGAGTTGGACAGACCTGGGTTTCCAGTGTTGGCTTGGCCGCTTCCTACCTGGGATATGTTGGGCAGGAAGTACCTTTGCGACGTGACTTCCTCACTGCTGGGCAGGAACACTGGTTACTTCTGTTTGGCTTGCCAGGATGCATTGAGATACGGCTGTGAGTAACGTTAATACAGGACGATGTTTTGTTTGATGTGAATTTATCTATCAGTACTTGTTGGAAACTAAAACTGAGAAATTAAAAAATATTAACTCATTAAAACAATAAATCTATTGCATGTTGACATAAGTAACATTCTCATGAATACTGACTATATTTTCTGAAACAAAACATTTAGTGAGGAGTGTCTTTGTTTTATGTTTTGCAAATGCTTGTCTTAATAGACAACATTTAATTGCATCTTTTCTTCTGCATTTAATCTGTTGTGCTACGCTGTGGTTGAACATCACACAGATAGGTTAACTGGGATCGACAGAGTGTTTTTGTGGATGCTTGCCTTTGATGCTACACCCAAACTCAACGAGCAGTAGTTTCTTAAAGGTTAGTTGTAGTGTGGAATCTAAGACTACATCGGTGAACCTCCGTACTCTTGTTATATGTAGGTTCATTGGTACCTTGCACTTGGAATGGATCTTGTATATATGCATAATTTTGTTACATCAAACTCTGGTCATTTGGAAAGTATTAGTTCACTGAATTATGCAGATCTTCCATATATTGGCACATTTTATTCTTCAGTCTTGTAAGTATTGAGAAGCCATCTCTGACCCTCCTCTAGTATCGTGCTTTCCTGTGTAGGCTCAGGCCACAGGGCCGCTGGGATTCATGTCTTGACTCTGTTGCTTACCAGCTCTATAATTTTATCAGTTACCCAACTTGTCTGTGACTGAGTTTCCATGCCTGTAAAATAGGGATGGTAATACCGACTCATTTCATACTACGGTTGAGGATTCATTGAGAGATTCCGTGAAAAGCCTTTAGACGGCGACAGGCACATAGTAAGTGCTCCGATGTTAGCCTTTGTTGGTTTTTGTGCTTCTGCTTTATCCCGGCTCTCCTCTTTTCAGGCACTCTTGACTCCTTGGCTAGTGTTCTTTTTCCTTCTGAACATGGATGGATTTTTTTGTTTTAATGTGTGTTTTTCCCTCACACGTGTTAACTGGTAGTCACTGTCTGCTATAAGCATCAGTCTGTGATGACAGTACAGCATAAAAGCTTGAGCTCTGGGTGAGCAGATCTTTGTTCACATCTTGGCTGCTGCTGATGAGTTTTGTAACCGTGGGCAAATTCTAGAAATTCTCTAAGCCTCGAGGACCTGCTCAGTAAAATGCCAGTACAGTAATTGTGCCTTCCAAGATGCACTGCATTTGGTGCTTGCGAAGCTGGCAGCAGGTGATGGGTGGTGGCCATTATGATTATGGATAAATCTGTGTCTTTTCTGAGCATCTCTCTTTTCTAATATTCTTACTGCATAAATACCCACTTTGGATGTTATCTTAAACTCAGTACATCTAAAACTAGACTCCTGGTGTTCTTCACCTTCAAAATGAGGTCATTCTCAATTCCTTGTTTCTGATCGTGACTTTCTTAGTTATTTGGACCCTTTATCTCAGAGTTTTGTATAACAAGTCAGCCCAAACCTTAGTGTCTTAAAAGCACATCCACTTACCAGCTTGCAGTTTCTGGGGGTCAGGTGTTCAGACTCAGCTGGGTCTTCTGTGTTAGGGTCTCTCATGAGGTTGCACAGGGTCTGGGGTCTCATCTGAAGACTACAGTTGGGAAGGTTCCGCTGCTAAGCTCACTTTGATGGTTGTTGGGAGGATTAATTTCCTCAAGAGTTTTGAAATATGGGCAGACCCAGAGCTTGTTAGAAATGCAGGTTCACAGGCTCCACCCTGGCCTATGGAGTAAGGATCTCTGGGCATGGAGCCAGAAAATGGCCTTAAAAGCTGTTAAACAGGTGACCTTATGCACAGTAAAACTTGAGAACGCTGAGAGATACAAAGAGTTAGATCCATTCATGGCTGACAGATAGGTATACTTGATTTAACATACTAAATTTATAGGTATTACTTGAATTTACTGTTCAGGGTTCTCTTTTTATGTTCCAGTACCTAGGAAGCTCATAAAACATAGTTTTTACATGTTAAAAAAAGTTCTGGAACCCTAGCTATTACCAGTACTTTCTGCCTGGCACAGAAACAGTTCTGTCAGAGCTACATGGAGTCAGCTGTACAGATTCCTGTTAGCTAAGAAGGACAGGTTGTCACTGTCCCTCCCGCCTGCACTGCAGGAGAGCAGGGACAGGATGTCCGCCACCATAAACACTCGCTTTCAGAAAAGGGGAGGACCCTGAGCAGTCACTGGTCCTTCAGTGATGATCCCCTGGGAGGCGTGAGTAGTGAAAGTATGACCTGTGCGATATTTGGGACATACTTATACTAAAAAAACCTTACTCTTTCTTTGTTTAGAACTCTTTATTGGTTACCTGTATTTTTATTGTTAAATATGGGAGCTGCAGAGTGTTGACAGAAACACTGAAGTATGCTGGGATATTCAGTTTGTCAGAGGCTTTTGTTAGCCAATCACCGGATCCTTTGTGAGTGCCATTTCTTTAGAACTTAGGACTTCTTGTGTTTCCCGTCTGTTTCTTTCCAGCCAGCTCTTTGGGCCCGTAACCCCGAAACCCTTCTCTCGGTGAAACTCGCAGAGGCCTTTGTGTCTCTAGTTACCCACCTCTAACGTGGGCTCCTCTACAAAGTAGTGTTGGCTGCCCCAGGTCACCTGCTAATGTAAACTTGGATGGGGAGGCAGCACCCTTATCTCGTCTTCCCCTTAGGGCTGAGTTTGTTTAACTGAGAGCATGGACAGGGCTGCTTTGTGCCTCGGAGCTGTTTTTCTTGCTTTTTGTCCACAGTTTGGAGTCTAAAAACAGTTGGCTTTTCTGACCTTATGAATTCTGTTTCTTATCATCGCTGCTTGAAAACCTGCTAGTTATCGCCTGAGCTCATCTCTTCCTTACACTGCCCTGCCCAGCGCATCAGATTAACAGCAACACTACCAATGTTTGGCTTTTTCCAACCTTTTCCCCAGAACCTAGGTTTGGGACGTCTTTAGGCTACTTTTTAGCTACTTTCTAGGCAACAGTTTTGGGACTGCCCTGGTGGCTCAGACGGTAAAGCGTCTGCCTACAGTGTGGGAGACCTGGGTTCGATCCCTGGGTCATGAAGATCCTTTGGAGAAGGAAATAGCAACCCACTCCAGTACTCTTGCCTGAAAAACCCCGTGGACAGAGGAGCGTAGTAGGCTACAGTCCATGGGGTCGCAAAGAGTTGGACACAGCTGAGCCACTTCACTTCAGTTCACTTGAGGCAACAGTTTACTGAGGCGTGAGAAGATTTCAGACCTTCCTTGTCTGTTTCCTTACTGCCTAGGGCTCGTCCCCTGGCTCACACAAAAGATACCCATTCCATACGTGAGTGGATCAGCGCCACAGTGAAGCAGCAGGGGAGGGTTTTATTTGTGCCCACAGTCTCTAGCGAGGCTTTAGCTCGGTGCACCAGCCCTGCTCGTGCTCAGTCAGGGACCCCGGCTTACTGGCTCTGCCGCCCCCAGCGTTCTCCGTAGTCTGAGTCCATGTCGGGGAGAGACCCCAGAGGGGCCTTTGTGGGAGGCTTAGGGTCAGCCGTCACTCCTGCTCACTTCTCACTGGTTAGAACCCGGGAGTGTGAGGAATGTCGAGCTGTGTGAGCTGTGTGCCGGGAAGAGGGGGGACGGGCTGCCTGGATGGCTGCAGCCCCTCCCCCGGCTGTGTTCCAGGAAAAGAAACACTCCGGAGATGGTTCTTTGTGTCACAAAGGTAAGTGGCCAGGGTTTTAAAGCCATCTGTTTGTGTTACGATGAATCTGTGGGTTTTTGTTTCCAAATTTCTATCTCAGAAAATGAATACCACTACTACAAATTTGTACAAATGGGTTCTGTGTTTTGTTTTTTTTTCCCTCTTCCAGTCAACAAAACGGAATATTCCGATGCTCTTTGTACGGGGAGACGGTGTTGTGCTAGTTGCCCCGCCACTGAGAGTTGGCTGAAATGGAGAATTTATCCTGTGTGGAAGATGGCTATACTGTGATTGCCTCTTTGAATGTGGAAGATATTCAGGAGAGACCAATGTACATCTTGATACTAAGAAATAACCAAGAATTCTTCCACTCCTGAAATAAGTTGGTTTGTAGATAACTCACAAATTCTTCAGCTAAACGGCATTTTTATTTTTATCCAACCCTTCCAATAAATGCGATCATCAAGATACAGAGCTTTTTCAGGAATTGATTTGCTCCACTGTTTTTTTGCACAATTTTTGGGTTTCTTCTTTAAATTAAATGTGTCGTTTCCACTTTGGTTTTTAACGTGGTCTCCTGTCTTGTGAATTCTTTAAAAGAAGCACGTCTTCCGTTCAGTTGTCCACTTGTTCTGCGTCTGCTGTATTTGCAGCACCAAGTTGAGTCCCGGGAACTGCAGTTTTGTGGATCTGTGTCCCTCCCTGGACCCTTCGGAAAGGCACTTGTTGAGGCGCAGTGACTGCCAGGCAGTGAGGGCTGTGCTGGTGGTGGCATACGTGTATGGGATGCCGTGAGCACGCAGGGACCAGCGCCCGAGCCAGAACCACCTGGCTGGGCAGGTGTGGTGGTGATGCCGTCTCATCGGAAACACTAGCACTGCGGTGAACGGTGAAGCCCGGTGCTGTTCCTTCTGTCTGGCCTGATTTTCTAAGGTCGGGCTTCAGTGGTGGTTGATCCATTATCTAGCGCACTGTGCCAACATGCAGGGTTTTAAGCCATGTGCGAGAAAGATGCTTTCGTTAGACATTGTATAAAGTGGTTTCATTTTCTTTATTGTGCCTGTTCCTACAAGTTAATGGAGACGAGGAAAACAAGTGTGGGCAAGCCGACAGAGGCTTATCTATGTCAGAAGACAGGAGAAAACCTTCTGCATCCGCACACTTGGTCCAGGCTTCAGGGAGTCCCAAGAGGGAGCCTGCTTCCAGCAGCCTCTTCACTGTTGAAGAAGTGGGACTGTGTTTGTGATGGTGGCGAGCGGTCGATCCTCTGGATCATCCTTCCTGAACAGAACACTGTTTCGGAGCCGCTGTCGTCGGTCCGTGTGATAATTGCCATCTCTTGTCAGAGTGCACCGAGCAGAGGCATTTTGTGCCTGTCTTCTCTGGCATCCCCTGTGGCACGTCCTGCAGGACGTGACGAGAAGCTGAAGTTCCGTGAGCTCTCAGTTCTTGCCTGTGGGTCCCAGGCAGTTCCCGGGGGAGCGTGCGGGCAGCCCTGGCTCCTGATGTCCACCACAGGCTGGTGATGGCCACTCCGATTCTCTCCCTGTAGCATCTGGTATCTGTGCTTAATTCTTGAATGCTTTCTCTATTCTTTGCTTGGTCATCTTTCTGTGTTTTCTCCTAGAGTTGATAGGTTACATAGAACTGTTTTTGGCTGTGAGGACTACGTTCTGCACACACTATGTTTCTAAAAACCATGGACCTTACCATCTGACCCAGGTGCCATCGTGTGCACATAAAACCCAGCTGCTCTATACAAACGTCTGCTTAGTCCTGGCTGCTAAGATACAGGGGATAGGACTTCCTGGTGGTCCAGTGGCTGGGACTGCGATCTCAACGCAAGGGCTGTGGGTTCCATCCCTGATAGGGAGCTAGGTCCCACATCCCACAACTAAAGATCCTGCACACCACAGCGGAGACTGGAGATCTGAGTGCTCAACCAAGACCTGGCACAGCCAAGTAAATATTAAACAAGTGTATCTGCAGGATAACCCTCTGCATGTCCCCAGACGGGTTTTGCGAGCCCTTACGGAGCTCAGGCTGCCTGCCTGGAGGGTTGGAGCTGGGGCCCAAGCCACAGTAGGGGCCATTCAAGCAGCTTCCTGCCAGGCTGCTTCTCCAGGCCTAAAGGGGTGCTGCCCTCAGAGGGTGCAGTCAGAGGGCCCCAGAGCCGTGCCTTGGATTTCCAGGGCTGCACGGCACCCTGAGCTCCAGCCAGCTGGACGGCCCAATGTCACCGGAGCTGGTGACTGGTAGTTTCTGTAACGTGGTATCACATCACTCAAGGGGGAGCCTCTCAAGCAGATGCCATACCTGGATCCCCGTGTTGGTGGCTTATGGTCCCGACTTGTGGTTCCCCACGAACAAGGATGGACAGACAAAATGTGCGGGTACATACTCAGCATTGAGGTGACACGTGCCCCAATTGAAACCTGAGTAACTTGAGCTTCCCAAGTAAGACTAAAAGCATCAGCTGCAAATAGGCACTTTTCATACATTTTAAATAGTGGTTTTTAAAGGTCTGCCCAAACTAGGCTGTTTTCACACATCCTTCTGTGACAGATGTAGGCACATTGTGGAGCTATTGCAGGTTTGGTTCCAGACCCCCACGATAAAGCGAGTATCACTGATGACAGATTACCATGACAGTGAAAAAGTTTGAACTGGTGCAGGAATTATGAAAATGTGACACAGAGACATGAAGTGAGCAAATGCTGTTGGAAAAAACGCTCCAGGAAACTTAATGCAGGGTTGCGCAAACATTCAATTTGTTAAAAAAAAAAAGCAATAAAGTGAAACACGATCAGCAAGGAATGCCTGTAATACATACCTACGCTTTAGCCTGCAGTCGGAGGGGAGGACTGTTCCACTGGGCGAGCGGTTGCCAGCTGTGAGCAGTGCTCACCTGCACTGGGTGGCAAGTCACTGGCAATGCCGGGAGTCACCCCGGCAGGCTCCAGAGGCTCGGTGATGCTTGTGTCCCTCGGCTCTGGTGAGCTGCGTGGATTTCATTCTTGGGCAGGCCCTTCCCAGTAGCAGATCCAGGATTACAGCCAGCTGCTTGCCAGCTGCTGAGCTTTCGTTTTCGACTGGCTCACGTGCTGGTCCCTGCCTAGCCTTCTTGGCGAGGAGAACCCAATATATGTTAGGATCAGAAGAGCAATGGTCCCTGAATCGCTCACTCAACTATTACGTGATCTCACAGTTACAAGTGTTTTGCAAAAAAGCAGGAAAAAGAGAAAAGATAACGTGTAAAGGGCTTCCCCGGTGGCTCACCATCGAAGAATCTGCCTGCAGTGCAGGAGCCACAGGGGACTTGGGTTCCATCCCTGGGTTGGGAAGATCCCCTGGAAGAGGGCGTGGCAACCCGATCCAGTATTGTTGCCTGGAGAATCCCATGGACAGGAGCCTGGGGGGCTGCAGGCCATGGGGTCACACAGAGCCGTCCCAGCTGCAGTGAGTTGGCACGCGTGCACCATGTGCAGAGGCCTTCATGCTATTGCATCCGGGGAAAAGGGGGTCAGAGGACTGCCGTTCAGCACAGAGATCTGAGAGGAAACCCAGCGGGGTAGCTGAACCAAACTTAAGATTCCTGAGGGGAAAACCAACTGAAGGGCCATTGGTTTCTAGAAAGGATTTATCAAGTTTGCAGGTGCTACACAGATAGAGAGCCTGAGGGCCCTGAGAATGTAAGGATAACAAATACGACCTTCGTCAGGCAAAGTGCCCCAGAGGTTACAAAATTAGAAGTTAGATGGTGTATGTGAGATGGACGCTTCTCAATTAGACGTTGTTTTTAACGTGTTCAACAACAGGGACGAGGGCAGAAGCATGGAGGTGAGAGGATGCAGCTCTTCCGGCAGCAGCGCTGAAAGCGAGGAACCTAGAGGACGGCTTCCCAGGTGACTCAGCGGCAGAGAATCTCCCCGCCAGTGTAGGAGATGCGGCTTCGGTCCCAAAGTCGGGAAGATCCCCTGGAGAAAGGTGGCAGCCCACTCCAGTGTTCTTGCCTGGAAAATCCCATGGATGGAGGAGCCTCTTGGGCTACAGTCCGTGGGGTGCCAAGGAGTCGGACACGACTGAGTGAGCACACTGATTGGTTGGGCCTGAGCCACGTGCCCATCATAGAACTAAGGGTCAGATTATCCACCTAGGGATAATCTGGTCTGAGTGAGGAGAGGGGTACTTCTCTGAAAGGAACCAGGGGAAAGAGTGGGTGGGAGCTGGAGACAGAGTGCCTGTTATATAAGAATAACTTGCCATCTCCCCTAACTTACACAAAAATAGAGCCTTTGATTATTAATGAATTATTAGTGGCAAAGTTTTTGGAACAGACTTCATAGCAGAGATGTTATGATTGGAAGTCACTGCTCTGGAATCTATTAACAGGCCCTCGAGTACCCTGGGGGGGTCAGTGTGCATGCAGCTTAGGTGTTTCATGACTGGCTGGAGAAGGAAATGGCAGCCCACTCCAGTGTTCTTGCCTGGAGAATCCCAGGGACGGGGGAGCCTGGTGGGCTGCCGTCTGTGGGGTCGCACAGAGTCGGACACGACTGAAGCGACTCAGCAGCAGCAGCAGTGACAGTAGCTGGAGCCCTCTTCGGGGGCTGAGCTGGGGGCCTGCAACATGAGTGTATTCAGCTGAGAGTAAGCACTGGGGTCCTTGGAGCTCTGAGGAAGGCGGGTTATTTGCATGATGTGAGTGAGAATGAGTCCCACCCAACAAGCGGCTTGTTAGCAGGTACCGTCGTCTCAACCCCTGGGCCCAGGGCCTGGCCAAAAGCGTGTCCCCAGGAAATGCTGAATGACTGAGCAGTTAAACTATAAGAAAGCCAGTGACAACCCTACCATTGGAAAGAGTAAATGGTACTTTTTTTTCAGCTTTATTGAAGTGAAATTGATATAATTGTGAGGTATTTCAAGTGGGCATTGTAATGATTGGACGAATGTATACATTGTGAAGGGATCCCCACCTTCTGGTTATGAATGCATCCATCACCTCATGTTCGTCTGTGTGTGCGTGTGGGTGAGCACTTTCTCAGCAGATTTCAGTGTGGTCGGCTTAGTCACCATGGTTCACACTGAACTGTCAGATTCACTCATACCTGAGAGTCTACCCCTTCTCTGCCATCTGTGTCTCCCCACCCTCCAAACCTAGAGACCATTTTTCTAAGAGTTTGACCTTTTCCTTTTTTTTAGATTTCACATATGGTACATGCAATGTCTGGCTTATTCCACTTAGCATAATGCCCTCAAGGTCTGTGTTGTTGCAAATGGCAGAATTTCTTCTTTCCTTGTGGCTGAGTAACAGTCCATCATATGCACATATGCGTGTTATCACTACTGCTTTATCCATTCAGGGCAAAGGGTTCCTTCACAGGTGAGCTTTGTGTACTGCTTTCCAGACACTTGTGATGTCCTGCCCACAAGTGGACAGTTGCCCTTCTAGCCATCTTGGCCCATTGCCATTTACCTGAGAACCACAGTAGACACCTCAGTTCAGTTCAGTTCAGTCGCTCAGTCATGTCCGACTCTTTGCGACCCCATGAATCACAGCACGCCAGGCCTCCCTGTCCATCACCAACTCCCGGACTTCACTCAGACTCACGTCCATCGAGTCAGTGATGCCATCCAGCCATCTCATCCTCTGTCGTCCCCTTCTCCTCCTGCCCCCAATCCCTCCCAGCATCAGGGTCTTTTCCAATGAGTCAACTCTTCACATGAGGTGGCCAAAGTATTGGAGTTTCAGCTTCAGCATCATTCCCTCCAAAGAAATCCCAGGGCTGATCTCCTTCAGAATGGACTGGTTGGATCTCCTTGCAGTCCAAGGGACTCTCAAGAGTCTTCTCCAACACCACAGTTTAAAAGCATCAATTCTTGGGCGCTCAGCCTTCTTCACAGTCCAACTCTCACATCCATACATGACCCCTGGAAAAACCATAGCCTTGACTAGACGGACCTTTCCTCACTAGTTACCAATTTACACAGAAAACTAACACCAAGAAAATAAAGAAGCCAAGTGTTTTAAATTCATTTTTAGATCCATTGCCCAAGTTTAGTACCTGGAACATGTAAATTTATTTTCTGGACTGCTTCTAGAGGTCTTCTGGATGTGGAAGTAGCATGCCCCACTGTAGTTTCTGACATTGATTGTTGTTGAGCCCCCAAGTCGTGTCCAATTCTTTTGAGACCCCAGGCTCCTCTGTCCATGGGATTTCCCAAGCAAGAATACTGGAGTGGGTTGCCATTTCCTTCTCCAGGGGATCTTCCCACCCCAGGGACTGAACCCACGGCTCCTGCACTAGGAGGATAGGCAGTAGGCGGATTCTTTACTGCTGAGCCACCAGGGAAGCCCCAAGTCAGATAAACCCGGCTTCAAATCCCAGTTGTGCCACAGACCAGCTGGGCCAGTTACTCACACCGTAACGTCAGCCTGTAAGGGCTGGAAAGCATTTCTGTAGGAAGCCGGGACAGAGCCTAGAATGTCACTGACACATCACGGACCTTGGGTTTGGATGTCCTGAAGGGGAGGCAGTCCTGGGAGGCCCATTCAGTTTCCTCAGGTCACTCACTCACTCTCTTCCAACTATCCCCACTTTCTTTTTTCCTCCCCAGATAGATTTCAGGAGGACCATGAATGTGAAAAAATTTAACTCAATTAAAATTTATCCTCAAATGAGTTCTCAGTGCCAGGCTTTGTCAGTGGCGGTCTGACCACAAACTGCCCAGTGCCGGTGCTGTGCAGGACGTGGCGACGAGGTGCGGGGCTGAGCACACGGTGGCGGAAGTGGGTCCGGTCTGAGCTGTCTTCTGAGCAGCAGGAAGGGGCCTGAGTCCAGGGCCCTGGGAGCCCCGCCGAGCTCCCAGGCGGGAGCCGTTTCTGCCCGGTCAGGGGTCTGCAGGGAGGCCAGTGACTGGAGAAGGAGCGAGGCCGCACAGGGGCCCTGGCGTTAGTGACGAGGAGTCTGCACGGGCCCTCCTGGTCGCACGCCGACTCTTTTTCCTCCTTTTCGCTCCCCTTTCCCTGGTGCTCAGCACGTGTTTGTCGGTGGCTCCCCACGCATCCTGGCTCAGCGTGGTTTCGGTGGTCCGTAAGCCCGGCTATCCCGCCGTGCCCCGGTGAGGGCAGGGGAGCGGCCCGCGTGCAAAACCGGCGCGTGCCCGGCCCCAGTCCGTGACTGCACGGTGGCTCTGGGCATCTCACACCCGCGGGTGAGGCAGGCCCCGGGGCTGTGCCCCTGGCGTCGCCTCCACAAAGCGCCCACCCTGCTCAGAGGGCGAGGGGCTCCCCCTGGGCCGGGGTCCTCCCCCTGGGGCGGGGTCGGCTCTCGCGTGCGAGTTCCGGCGACAGCGTCTCGGCGTCCAGCTTCCGGCCTCAGCGCCTCGCCTGGAGGGAGGGGCGAGGAGGGCCGCAGCCTGGGCTCGCGCTCCGCCCGGCTGCCGGCCCCGCGCTCGCCTCACGGCCGCCTCCGCTGTCGGCAGCAGGTGGCGCTGCGCTCCGTGCCTTTCTGCCACCGCGGTCCTTGGTTCGCACCCAGCATCTTTTGGAATTGGCCAGCCACGGCTGCCATTCATTTCCTTAAACCCAGACAGCGTGTGGAGCTCCAGCCTAACAGTATCTGTCGCTACCAGGAGCAAAGAAGGAAGGAAAATCGCGAGCTATTAAGGCGCCAGGGAGCAAATCGTCGGGTAAAATGCCCTGCGTGCCCACATACTGCTGAGTTAAAACGAGACCCATCGTCGGCCCGGCCGCATCCCTGACAAGATGCCTCGGGTCAGCACTCTGTCCTGTGCGCGTCTGTAGTCGGCGGGCGGGCGAGGCGCCCTCGTCGGGGTTTGAGTCAGGAGGCTGCCACCGTTGAGAGGATGTTTTCACCTCGCGGCCTCGGGGCCTTCAGCTGTGCACTGTCCTTTCAGCTTAAGCCCTGTGTGTTGCGGGAAGGCCTGCGGTCATTCTGTTATTGATTAACAGAGCCTCGGCTTGGAGTTCTTGAAAAAACTCTCGGTGATGGTATTTGCAAGCCAGCAGTGTGTGCTCCGCGAAGAGGAGAGATTTGGAGCCCCGAGGTCTTGTTTACCAGCGTGACTGCCTAGTGGCCCAGCCTCTGAGCCTCAGTTTGCTCCTCCCTGACCTGAGGGTGGGAGCTGTGCTCACCTCACGAGGAGGCTGAGCCTTCAGCGACGTCCACGCAGGATCTGGCTCAGGGCCGGCCTGCAGTCGGAGCTCAGAGTATCTCGTTTCCCTAATTAAACCAGTGGTTCTATGCCGTGTGCTCCCTGACTCCTGACTGTCTTTCAGGCCTCTGTACTCGTCCAGAGTACAAAAGACCACTTGTAAACACTTCTCTTATAATAAGGATCAGAGCTCTTCTTTATGAGGTCATAGTTTCTACCTGGCTGACTCTACTACAACATTATTTAAAAAGTAATCATCACATTGATACCTGCCATGGTTTTTCCTTTAAGACTTTCCCAGGCTGAGGACTGCTAGCAAGTGGGTTGGATAAAAGTGCATCATGATGAGGATTTGGAAGTCAGATGAAGGGCAGGGGGCTTCCCCTGTGCAGAGTTTCGACCCCCCCCCACCCTTGGCTCTCGGCGGTGTTTTTCTCATACAGCTTTAGGATCCAGGGGAAACGACTGGAACCAGCTCTTTGAACAAGGTCACCCAACAGCATCACGAGGTGATGACGTCACTGTCAGCTCTTGCCCAGGAAAAACCTAGGGCTCAAATAACTGAAGGAGAGGACAGGTCATCTCCATGGCAGGTTGGCAGAGCTGGTTGCAGGCCACCATCAAACATCAGGCCCGGAGTTAAAATGACCCGGGGCCACGCCTGCCTCTGCTCAGTCTGCCTTGGGTGGCCTCGCTGCCCTTGCTTCCTCAGGACAACTGAATATCACCAACGGGTGGCTTTTTTGGTTGTTCCATTTCCTAGAAGAAAGGTTACCAAGTGCCAGAATCAAAATAGAATGTGGATGGTGTCCCAGGAATCCTGTGCAATCCAAGCACACTCATATTGTCCCCTCCGGCCTGGAGGGGACGGAGCAGATAAGCGAAATCGCAAAGTTATTATCGCTCTGTTGGAAGTGACATCACGGAAGGCCTCTGGGCAGCCTCTCTCTCCCAGCTGGTCATGTTTCCGCCAGGCTGTGTGTCAAGTGAATCCTAGTTTTAGCCCTAGAGGGACGCTGGTGCAAAGTCCCTTACCTAAGGAATCCTTTTGTTAAAATGAGCGGTTATGCCCAACTTTATCCATTTCCCAATTCATGATTTTTACATTTTTTTTTCTCCTTGGCTTAAATTTTTTATTATTATTAATGGTATAATAGAGTTTTCCAAATGGTAGTAAAATACCCATGATAGCTTGCCTGAAGAACAAAAAACAAAAATTGAAGAATTCAGAGCTTTGTAGATTTGTCTTTCACATATATGGTGGATATTATCTCTTTTTTAACTGTAAAAACCCAGTGTAAAATTTACTCTCTTTAACCACTTATAAGCGCACGGTTCAGCAGTGTTAGGTGTGTTCACAGTGTGCCACACACACCACGTTTCTTAAAGCAAGCACTCCTGAACGTCTCTATCAACAATTAGAGACATCCCCTCTCTGTAACGTTTTTCTCCCCTGACATAATGCCTAAGTTATAATCCTTTCCCAGGATCTCAAAGCCTCAAAAACTAGTTCTAGACAAAGTCCATGGGCAGCACTTAAAGTGTAGGGAGCACTGAGAGAGGGCTGTGGAGCTGCATCCTCGGTGCATCACAGTCCAGACGCACTTGCGTAGAAAGCCTCTGGACCTGCATAAGGAGAGCTGGCCTCGGGACTGGCCGGTGAGGCTCATGGTCAGGGCATTCAGGCCACAGCATCCTTGCCTAAAGCCTCCGGTGCCTTCCCATCTCACCAGAGTAACCTTTCGTGCCCAACCTGTCTCATCCCCTCCCCACCCCAGCCTGGCCCACCTCTCTGATCTCATTTCCTTCTGGCCTCCTCACTGGCCTCCTCGCTGGCCCTTGAAAATGGCAAGCTCATTCCCTCTCAAAGGCCTTTTCATTTACTCCTACCTCTTTCTAGAATAATCTCAACTTGTGCTGAGCAATAGAAACCCTTATGAAACTCATAGCATTCTCAATGCCCAAGCCACATTCTGTACCAATTAAATCATCATCTCTGGGGTGTAAAAAAAAAAAAATTCCACAAAAATTCCAATATAACCACGTTCCAAAAGCAGCGTCTTGGTCCAGTGGTTCTAAAGCAGAAATAGTAGCATCACCTGGGAAGCCCAACCCTAGACTTACTGCCTTGGAAACTTTAAAAGTAGCCCCTGGGAATATGTGGTGCCTGCCGAAGCCTGAGAACCACTGCCCCACATGCTCCTGCTCGAGAGGTGGCCTGCGGGCCAGCAGCGCCAGCAGCCCTTGCAGGCTTGTTAGAACAGCAAAATCTGACACAAGCTGGTGAACCCAACCCACTGAACCGGAAGCTGCACCCAACATCCCAGCGCCTCCTGCACGTTCCCATTGGAGAAGCTGTCTAGCTCCGCGCCACGGGAGACCGAAGAGCGGTAACGCCCCGGGAGACCCAAAGAGCGGTAACGCCCCGGGAGACCCGAAGAGCGGTAACGCCCCGGGAGCAGGAGCCCCCCAGCATCTAGAGCTCAACTTCTGAATTTAATACCCAGAGACTTGGAGGAAAGGCTGCTCTGGCAGTAGTGGGTTGTAACCGGCTGGATAAAATCAAAGCCGATGAATTTGTTGTACTGTAAGGAAATAACAGGGTGAGATGGTTGGATGGCATCATGACTCAATGGACATGAGCTTGACAAACGCCAAGAGATAGTGAAGGACAGGGAAGCTTGGCATGCTGTAATTCGTGGGGTCGCAGAGTCAGATACGACCGAGTGACTGTACAACAAAGGAAATACATGGTTGTATAAATATGAAAGAGAAGGGAAAACTCTTCCTTGTAGTCGAATGCCAGCTAATAAGCATAGAAGGAAAGATGGAGTAAGAAAATCACCCACAAGTGCTAAAACTCATGGTGAAAATTTGAGGAACAGGATGCTTCTAGTCCAAAAGTGCCTCCCCACACATGATTTATTAATCGCAAAGTGGACAGTATAACTTTTTAGTGGAGAAACCTGTCAGCGACCCCCTTCATCGGGCAATCTTAGTTAGCATCGCCCACCCTGGGACAGCCCGGCACCACCCGCCTCCTGCTGCGAGGTGCCGAGGAGGGCGCAGTGTCCCTCCCATGGCAGTCTTTCCTCAGGAAGCATCAGGAAATCCAAATAAAGCAACAGGTCACAGAGTAACCAGCCTGCATGCTTAAAAAATGCCAAGGTCAAGAGACAAAGGATGGCCAGAGAACTGTTCCAGACTGAAGGAGACTAAAGACACGTCAGGGCCCCATGCAGTATGAGATCCCGGCCCCGGAAAAACGTATGTCGTTTTAAAAGAAGCAACTGACAAAACTTAAGTATGGACTGTGGTTGTGTAAGCGGGTGTTTTTATCTTAGAAACTGTAGGGTAATGGGGCAGGATATTACAGTATTTACTCTCAAATGGTCCGAAGAAAGTGTGTGTGCATGAGCGAGTGTGTATATGTGTGTAATGTGTGCTATATAGAGAGAGACAGAAGAGAGAGAAGAGGGCGAAACACGAACAGCTGGTGGTGACTCTGAAGACGGGAGCTCCTTGTACTGTTTCAGAACTTTTCTGTATGTTTAAAACTATATCAGAATAAAAGTCACATCCCCTGCCCTCAGGAAAAGACCCATGAGAACAAACAGAATAGAGCAAGGACGCAGCAGTGATCGGAGCGCCCAGGCTTCCGAGTCCAGCCTGCCGGCCTCCTCCATGGATCACTCCGTCCAGTGCAGCCCAGCCACCACTCTGTCAGTCAGACCCTCTCTACTGTTTCACTGCACTCCTACCCTCATAGCACTTCGTGGGCATGTAGAATTATCCTTGTTCACACGCCTGTCTACTCGTGTACTGTCTCTCCCCTCAGATGTGAGCTGCGTCAGCACAGAGACTGTATCTGCCTTGATATACCCCCAGCACAGAGCCTAACAGCTCAGAGGCACCTCCTGTGTGTGTTAAGTGAATGAACAGACACCAGACCTCAGTCCCCTCGACCTGAGAACGAGCGAGGCGCTGCTGTACAATGCAACAGCAGACCCTTTCCCAGCCCAGACACTGGCAGGAGTCTGACAACATGTGAACTGCTGTCTAAAGATAAAGAGCGTCTGAACTCTCCTAGGCTTGTAGTTGCAGGCCGTGTGTGCTAAGTCACATCAGTCCTGTCCGACTCTCTGCGACCCCGTGGGCTGTAGCCCTCCAGGCTCCTCTGTCCGTGGGATTGTCCAGGCAAGAATACTGGAGCGGGTTGCCATGCCCTCCTCCAGGGGATCTTCCCGACCTGGGGATCGAACCTGCGTCTCTTACGTCTCCCGCATTGGCTGACAGGTTCTTTACCATTAGCGCCACCTGGGAAGCCCTTTTATTTACAATCTCTCATTTAATCTTCACAATGACCCTTTTCCGTTCACCTGTTTAGCAGACAACATATCGAATGCCTGTTCCTCACTAGGCACTAAGGAAACACTGATTATGACAGGCACAACCCTTACCCCGATGGAGCTAGCCTGATTAGCCAGAGCTGCTGAGAAAGCCAGGACCCAGAGAGGCTGCCCAGCTCGCTGAAGCCACACAGCAGGCTCAGGGCGGAGCTGGGAGGCGACCAGTGTCTCGCCCCAAGCCCATCTGCTCAGGCTCAAGGCGGAGCTGGGAAGGTAACCAGCGTCTCACCCCAAGCCCATCTGCTCTGCAGTGCTGGGACTTGGCCGCCCCCAAGGAGCTCCTGCTGCTGCGAGCCGGCCTCAGACGCCCCCAGGGCTCCCCCAGCCCCCCATCTCCCGTGACCTCGACTCTCACCCTCACGGTGCCCCTTTGCTCGGAAAGGAATAGAACGTGCTGTATCTCAGCCATCCTGATCGTGTGTTTGATTACTCCACGGCTTCTCGGTGCCGTTTGCTTCAGATAAGCTAGAGTCTGTTCTGCCTCACTGGGCAAAGGCTAAGTTCAGTGTAACCTAAGAAACAATCTAAGCAGGAGACACAATCAAACAAGCTTACCAGAAAAAATAACTGAAAAAGCAAAAACCAAGAAACCAAATAAAAACCCACCTCAGAAATGTTTAATGCAGAGACCAAGCATGAAGAATTAAAACAATGTAAGGGAGTGGGGAAACTTCCTAAAAGATGTTTGATTTTTCTTCAACCCATTGATCTTTCCCCTCCTTGAAAGCGTTCTCCACCAATTAATCACTCAACTTATTACCCGGCTCTGTTTCCCTGTTTATAATTTTGAGCCTCAGGAATCCCTGTGAAAAGACCACAATAAATCTCGCTGGTCAGCAAGACAAACATTTATCTTAAAGGATCAATTACTGCACTGGGAGGTCTCGGATTCCTGGGGTCTGGTGCATGCCTCCACCCTTGATTTGTTGGGTGACCTTCGCCTCTCTGTAACTGGGTTTCTGGAGCCGCACAAGGAAAGCTGTTACCCCCCTGAGTTGTGTTCTGAAATTTCCCTGGGTCCCCTGTTGGAGAACAGAAGAGGGTATTTGGCCAAGGACATGATTTATCTGTGCCCATGAATGCCTCTCCTCCTTCTGGAAGCCAGCTAATTATGTTCAGAGTTGGAATGCATTCTCTGTGGGCACCTAAAGTAGATTCCTTGCGGGAATGTCTGGCGAGTGGGTGCATAGAAGAGACGCATTAACAGAGTCTTGTCATTCTAGAGAAAAATGTCTGATCTCCTTTTCAGTGGCCACACAGTTCAGAGTTAGGGAGGGGGGTGAACAGGAAAACAGTGTTATTTTTTGGAACCACAATTTCACAGATGATTTACCCACAAGAAGCTTTTTGTCACCAAGGGGTGGCACTTATTTTTTTCAAGCAAGCCAGGCAGCTAACTGGCAACCAGGTGGGTGATGAGACGACCACCTCTGTGTTTAGTGAGTTCTCCATCACTGGAGGTAACTAAGGATAGGAGCCCTCCGCAGAGGGTGGAGCAGAGAAGGTTCAAGCACCAGAAGAGAGTTTCAGCTCAATGCCATTCATCCCCTCTAACCCTGAGATTTGGGAATTCTAGTCCCTTTCCGTGTCCCGTGCTCTTCTGAACAGACAGTCTGAGCTCCGCAGCCACATGTGGGACAAAGGGTGGTGAAGGGTAAGATCACAGGAAAATTTGAGATTCAAATCTCACAAAGAAAGATGACTTTATATCTGCTACAAACCATGAACCAGAACTAGGACTCCAGAAGGAGAGGGTGAGTAGGGCGTTGTGTGCTTGAGAGCACACCTTTCAGTAGAAAGTGTTTCCTGGACCGTGGACTGTGCAGCCTAAAAGGGACTCGAGGCAGCCTCTGGGATACCTCTGGATGTAGCTTTCAGCCATAGAAGCCCCATCTCTGATTACAGACAGAAGGCACCCCAGCCTCCAAGACCCAGAGATGGTGAGCACGGTGGTGGAGGCTGGGGATGGTGTCAGCTTTTAATCAGGCACTTATTTTAGAGTAAATAACAGCCACAATAATAACAGGAGCTGCCAGTTCTCTGCATCTCCTCTGATCATCTACCATGTGCAGGTATGAGGCATAATCTGCCTCACTTAGCTCTACAGTTCTTCGAGGTAGATGCCATATGCCTATTTCACAGATGAAGAAACACAGGCTTCCAGAGAGCAGAAGTGACTTGTCTCGCAAATGGTGATGCCAGTGTTCACGATCAAGTCTGTCCGACTCAGCATTCATGTTCTCTCCACTGTGTCAACAGTCTTGATTGAAGAGTAGGGATTATTAACCCCAATTTTGCAGATAGAAAAACTGAGCTCTGAAAGTGGAAATATCAGGGAAACTGAGTTTTGACTAATTCCCAATTTCTGCCAGATGTCCTGTGAGAAGAACCTTGTAGAGCCGTAGAGCCAGGCAGCACCCGCAGGGCGGTTGGGATGATCCCTTCAGTCTGCAGAGGAGAACCCGGCTTGGACTGGGGTGGGGGCGAGCAACTCGAGGGCATGAGGCAGGATGGTGGCTGGCCAGGCAGGACGTGAGGGTGAATGGCCTTCGGGTGGAGTGGGATGGGCCTGCGCTGACCACCTCCTAGGTGCCTTTGGGCTGGCAGGGATGCCTGGCTTTGAGGCTGCGAGAGGTCTGTCTGTGACCTTGAAGAGCATCCATGGGGCGGGGGCCGTGGGGGCTGAACTTCTGGCAGGAAAGCTGGGTCCCTGTGTGAGGACATGGACCCGCAGACCGGGCCCCAGGGTCAAAGTGTCACCAGCCCGGTAGCTGTCCATGTTGCAAACCTGAGGAAAGGCAGGGGGCACGAGTGGGGCTTTCTTTGAGGAGGCAGGTCTTTATTTGCAGGTGCCCCTGCTCATTCTGCAGCTTCTTCAGAGGCTCTGGGGTAGTGTGAGTATTCCCCGCATCCACCTGAGCTCCCTTCTCCCCCTCTGGCTGCAAGGCCATGATCTGACTGCCCTCTTTAGAAGCCTTTCAGGTGCCAGGCCCTAGGCTTGCCACTCCACATGCAAAATCTGACACAGAGCTTTCCCAGCAATCCCGTGGCTGTGCCCTAGTGAGCTACGGCTCAGAGACAGTGAGTGACTTGGCCAAGCTCACACAGCTGATGTCACAGAGCCAGGACGGCAGCTCTGTCAGGATAGGGATTTCCGACTCTTTCGATTCACTGCTGTATCCCTGGTGTGTGGCACAGAGCAGCCACCCGATGCATATTCCTTGAGTCAATGTCTGACTTCAGGGCGGTCCTGTTGCGCCATACCTCGCTGCCTCTCGAAAACACCATGATGAGAGAGTTCATTTGAGTGAAAGCAGATTTAAAGGCCGTCAGTCAAGAATGAATCCGTGAAGTCCGTTCCTTTGTGTCTTTTTTATACTCGGTAAATATGACAGTGAAGAAAGCTCCCTGGAGAGAGTGTAAGTTGCACTGTGTGTTTATAATTAGTAATCAGGGCTCTGAAGAATTCATCTCTTCCCCAAGCAGGCTCAGCAAGGTGCTTGTTGGTCCATTTTGCTTTTTGCTTCCCTGCAGACAACACGCGCGCCGACAGGCGGTTGCTTTTCCTCTCTGAGATGGTTCAAAGTCCTTTGATTTTATAGCTCAGAGTCTCTAAGTCACTTTCTTCAAGCCACAAATTTGTGACTTTCTATATTCCCAGACTCTGGTAGCGCAGAAAGGGTAGCCTATATATTCTCAAATTTCCAAAGAGGAAACTTGTAGCAAGGTCGGCTTACAATATAGTTCCCTCTGTTGACTGGCATGGTCCAAGTTCATTGAATGTTTTGTTTATTGGATCATAACCCTCCATTCACTCTGGGGCTCTCTCATTTTCAGCAACTAGAATTCTATAAATTACAACTGAGCTCCACCTAAACTTTCAGTTCAGTTCAGTTCACTCGCTCTGTGACCCCATGAATCGCAGCATGCCAGGCCTCCCTGTCCATCACCAACTCCCGGACTTCACTCAGACTCACGTCCATCGAGTCAGTGATGCCATCCAGCCATCTCATCCTCTGTCGTCCCCTTCTCCTCCTGCCCCCAATCCCTCCCAGCATCAGAGTCTTTTCCAATGAGTTAACTCTTTGCATGAGGTGGCCAAAGTACTGGAGTTTCAGCTTTAGCATCATTCCTTTCAAAGAAATCCCAGGGCTGATCTCTTTCAGAATGGACTGGTTGGATCTCCTTGCAGTCCAAGGGACTCTCAAGAGTCTTCTCCAACACCACAGTTCAAAAGCATCAATTCTTTGGCGCTCAGCCTTCTTCACAGTCCAACTTTCACATCCATACATGACCACTGGAAAAACCATAGCCTTGACTAGACGAACCTTTGTTGGCCAAGTAATGTCTCTGCTTTTGAATATGCTATCTAGGTTGGTCATAACTTTCCTTTCAAGGAGTAAGCGTCTTTTAATTTCATGGCTGCAGTCACCATCTGCAGTGATTTTGGAGCCCCCCCAAAATAAAGTCTGATACTGTTTCCACTGTTTCCCCATCTATTTCCCATGAAGTGATGGGACCAGATGCCATGATCTTCATTTTCTGAATGTTGAGCTTTAAGCCAACTTTTTCACTCTCCACTTTCATCATGAGGCTTTTTAGTTCCTCTTCACTTTCTGCCATAAGGGTAGTGTCATCTGCATATCTGAGGTTGCTGACTACTAATTATTTCTCTTCTTTCATGCTTCAGCATGTCATTTAGCATATGACAGAGCCCTATGCCAAAACAGTGAATTTTGAATGAAAACCTCTCAGAGTTGAAAGGGATCCTGCACATCCCCTAATCTGATTTTTCCCAAATTCTGTTTCACAAAGCAACTTCCCCATAAGATAGCGTAGCCAGAAACATTTCCTCTGTCAAGTAAGGTTGGCAACTGCTGTGTCCTCTGCCCTCCTGCCCGAGAGTCACAATGTGTAGGGGCAGCTGAAGCTCCCAAGAAGACCAGCGGCACACACATTGCTGTTTAACTCTGTCCCGCCCGGCGTCCCCAGAATTACTGGACCGGGGCAGAGGGAAGGCTAGGGGGATTTTTTTTTTTTAACTTCTGAAAACTGCCTACTAGAAAACCCTTTGGGAAATGTCAGACTCTAGTTAGACCACACACACACACACACACACACACTCCTGCAACCTTACAGATGTGGAAAGTGAGGTTCAGAGGAAGGAAGTGGCCTGAAGCTGGGCATGGTTGATGGCAGAGCTAGGCCTGGGACCCACATGCCTTAACTCCCAGGTTCATAGTTCATATCACTTATAATGCCCGGTAAGATTGGTGGAACAGAGATCGCCAGGTAATAATGTATGGATCGGCCCAGCTTTTATTGTACTAAATAAGCAAGTTTTAAAATGCTGTTGAAGGATGGTTGACTCACAGCACTGTGTCAGTTTCAGGAATACAGCAACGTGGTTGAGCCGTGTTGTATGGACACGTATGTTCGGGTTTCCCAGGCAGCACTGGTGGTAAAGAAACCACCTGCCCGTGCAGGACACGTAAGATCGCGGTTCCGTCCCTGGTCGGGAAGATCCCCTGGGGGTGGGCGTGGCACCCCCTCCAGCACTCTTGGCTGAAGAATCCCATGGACAGAGGAGCCTGGCGGGCTGCAGTCCACAGGGTTGCAGAGTCAGACACGATTGAGGTGATTGAGCACACACACACGCGCGTGTTCCTTCTTTCCCAGACTCTTTCCCCACGCAGGCCATCACACAGCACTGAGTAGAGCTCCCTGTGCTCTACACTAGGACCTTGTCTGTTGTCTCCCGGGTAGAGTAGTGTGTGTGTGTGAATCCCAAATTCCCAACTCACCCCTCCCCGCCTCTCCCCTTTGGTAAATGCAGGTTTTTGGTATCTGTAAGTCTGTTTCTACTTTGTAAATAAGTTCATTTGTATTATTTTTTAGAAGTTAGATTATACATATGAGTGATATTGTGTGGCATTTGTCTTTCTCTGACTTACTTCCCTCAGTACGATAATCTCTAGGCCCATCCAAGTTGCTGCAGATGGCATTATTTCCTTCTTCTTATGGCTGAGTAATATTCCATTGTGTATATACATACATACATATATATACACCACATCTTCTTTATCCATTCCACTCTCGATGAACATGTCACTTGCTTCTGGGTCTCAGCTATTATAAATAGTGCTGCTCTGATAATTGGGGTGCGTGTGTCTTTTTGAATCATGGTTTTCTCTGAATACATGCCCAGATAAACTGGCTTTTTCAAGCTTATCATATTGAAAAAGATAGCTGTGGAACAAGGAAACTCTGTGTCCACCCCAGGTGACTTTCTTCCTTCTGGAGTACAGGTCCTCACATGGCTACTTTACCTCTTATCCAGCAGTAGATTATTTCTCATAAAGCAAACTGGAGTAGGGGGAAGATGGAGCGGGGCCAGCAGCCAGGCCATCGCGTGGCAGCGCCCGATTGTCATTGTTAGTGACAAGCATCACAGCCACTTACTGACCGGGGACAGGGCGCTTCGGCGTGAACCGAGCTCGGGAGCCACACACCCTAGGTATGAGTCCTGGCCCCGTCATGAAATGACTGAGTGATCTTGGGCAAGAAATTTAATCTCCCAGGGCCCTTGTTCCCCATATGAAAATGTGGATAATAATAGCACCTATATTTTCCTGGCACTGCAGTCTCAGAGGATTTTGTGTCACGGTTTCTTCACTGGGAACACTGAGTAACAAACACAGTAGTTCCTGTCTTAGAAGAAGGAGGGTTTCCAAAAGACGCACAGAGGCTCACGAGGCAGCTGTGTCATAAAGCCCGAGGCGCTGAGCAGGGAGCCCAGGAAGGGCCTGTAGGTTGGCGTGCAGCAGTCACAGGGAGGCGGGGTAGTGATCCCGGCAAAGACGAGAGGAGAGATGCTCCCTATGTGCAGGAGATAAAGGCATATTTTCTAACAATAATTGAGGCAAAGGACAGCTTTGGAAGACAAATAGATCATCTTAACCAGAATGTTTTCACTGACAGTTGACAAATAAACAGCTCCAACTGGCTCAGGAAATGGACAGGAGCAGGAGAGCTGACCAGACACGGCTGGTCCAGGGGCCAGAGCCGTGTCGGCAGGAGCCTGTCTCGCTCCATCCCTTGGCTCCGCGTCACTTCTGCTGACTCAGCTCTCAGCCCGGCCCGCCCTTCATGCTGGCTGGATGGCCGCGGCAGCACCAAGGGGACATTCCATGGCCTAGCCGTCCTGCCTCCTTCCCAAATTTTCACGCCAAGTTCCAGGACTCGTTATGCTGGGCCTGGCCCAGAGCACATGCCCGTTTCAGTCGCTGGGTCTCATTGCCCGAGTCGCTTGTTTCCTCCTGGAAGTGAAGCAGACGTGGGGCTGGGACCCTCGCCTTCCCCCTTTATTTCCTCCCATTTCTTTCCGTTTCCTGACCCTTGTCTGTGTCTTCAGTTGACCGACTGCTTCCCAGGCTTCACGACCACACCTCATCTGGCCCCAGAAAAGAAGTGGCCACCCTCCTAGAGGAGTCTTCTGGGTTGAGCTGGGCCTTTCTGTTGGCTGGAAGTAGATTTGGGGGACGCCAGTTCAGATAAACAGAGGCAGTGTGGTGTGTGACGCTAGCCCAGCAGAGGAGTTTTCCTCCTAGGTGCCCACTATGATTTAGCGTGGCTGCCTCGCAGAGGATGGTAGAGCTGAGCGCAGACTCAGAGGGGAAGGAAGCGTGACTGATTAACGTCTGCAGGGGCACTGGCGTGGGTGACGGCGGCAGACCTGCCGTGTGTGTCCCAAGCCTCTTAAAGACACAGCACGGGCCACGGAGCGTGACAGCCGTGTTCATGGTCGCCGCCTCCTCTCAGTCTTGTGGTCACAGGGCAGTGACTCAGCCTCACAGGCGACAGTTCCCCGATTTGCACAGTGAGGACACTCACCCTCAAGAGCATCTAAAAGAATCCATGGAGAGTGTACACAGGTGATGCCATGTTGCACCATAAATGGAGCTTTGCTTTTTGATAGAAATGGAAAGCTACCTCATTTTTCCAGGGGTCCCCTCCCCGAAGTGCTAACGTTGCCTTGCCTAGGATACCTCAGGCAGGAAGATTTTCACGGGTTAGAACTTCTCTTTTGATAAATGCACTGTTGGTTCCTCACCCTCATCCCATCAGACCTTTATGGTACCTTGAATCCAGAGCCAGCTTCCGGCAGGGCAGCCAGCGTCTGCCTCTCATCCCCTCTCCTCCAGCAGGGCCACAGCCAGCACCACCACCTGAGCACTCACAGAGGGTCTGCCTGATCTCCACAAGACCCACACCACCAAAGAAAGCCAAGTGGCAGTCTCACAGTCGTGTCCGACTCTGCAACCCTGTGGACTGTAGCCCGCCAGGCTCCTCTGTCCATGGAACTCTCCAGGCAAGAATACTGGAGTGGGTTGCCATTTCCTTATCCAGGTGATCTTTCTGACTCAGGGATTGAACCCAGGTCTCCCACATTGCAGGCAGATTCTTTACCACTGAGCCACCAGGGAAGTCCCACATCACCAAGGGACCCCCATAATGACAAAGGGTGTGTGACAATGGGCACATGATCCAGGACCCCCTGATCTCCGCAGGAAGGCATCACCAGAAGCTGCCCTGGGCCCTCTAGAATGTTGGAAGAGCCTCCTAGAAGCAAAGTTAAGACGCCAGCCTAGGGTGCTAGATCACAAGATTGGAGTGCAACCTAACAAAAGTGCTCTTTTATCATTATGTGATGTCTTTACCTCTTGTTATAATTTATGTCTTAACATCTATTTTGTCTGCTTCAGTATCTGGTTTCAGGTCAGTTCAGTTCAGTTCAGTCGCTCAGTCGTGTCCGACTCTTTGCGACCCCATGAATCGCAGCACGCCAGGCCTCCCTGTCCATCGCATGCAAGAGTCGTCTCTGACTCGTGCAACCCCATGGGCTCCTCCATCCATGGGATTCTCCAGGCAAGAATACTGGAGTGGGTTGCCATTTCCTTCTCCAGGGGATCTTCCTGACCCAGGAATCAAACCTGAGTCTCCTGCATTGCAGGCAGATTCTTTACCAACTGAGCTACGAGGGAAGCCCATATCAACATAGCCACTCCGATTCTTCAAGTTACCGTTTACATGGAATATCTTTTTCCATCCTTTCACTTTCAACCTATTTGTGTCTTTGGATCCAAAGTAGGTCTCTGTAGACAGCATGTAGATATTGTTATTGTCACAAATTACATCTTTATACACTGTGCGCCCATTAATATATTTAAAATTGTTGTTTTATGTAGTTGTGTTTTAAATTATACAGGAAATAAAGAGGAGTTACAGACCACAAATGCTTTAAAATTGACTTTTACATTTACTTATGAGATTACTTTTACTGCTGTTCTTTTTTTCTTCTGCAGATTCAAGTCACCATTTATTGTTCTTTCACTTAGCCTGAAGGATCTCCTTTAACATTTCTTGTAGGGTACGTCTACAGGCAATAAACTCTCTGTCTGTTTATCTGAAAGTCTTAATTTCTCTTTCATTTTTGAAGGGTAGTTCCCATGGGTATAGAAATCTTGCTTGACCATTTTATTCTTTCAGCACTTTGAATACATCTTCCCACTACCTTCTGGCCTTAATGATTCCTCAAGTGAAATTAGCAATTAATCTTATTTAGAATTTTGTACGTATTGACTCATCTCTTACTGCTGCCTTTAGGATTCTGCCCTTGGCTTTCAACAGTTTGGTTACAGTGTGTCTCAGTGAGGATCTTGAGATTCATTGAGATTCTTGGATGTTTATGAAACATATATTGGATGTATGTGAAACATGTATTCGTATGTTTCATCAAATCTGCAGCATTTTTGGCTGTTATTATTTCAGATATTCTTTCTGCTCCTTTCTCTCTCTGCTCTCCTTCTGGGATTTACATACATATGTCTGTATGCTTAATGCTGTACTGTAAGTCTCTTAGGCTCTCTTCATTTTTCTTTCTTTTTTTTTTTTTCTGCTGCTCAGACTAGGTAATCTCATTCAATCACCCTATATCTCTAAGTTTGCTGAATCTTGCTTCTGCCTGCTCCAACATGCTATTTATCTCTGTAATAAAATTTCCATTGTAGTTATTGTACTTTTCAACTTCAGAATTTCTCTCTAGTTTCTTATATAGCTTCTGTCTCTGTATTGATAGCTTCTATTTATTGACACATTATTCTCAGTGTTTCCTTTAGTTTTTCTGAACATATTTTTAAATACTTGACTTACAGTCTTTTTTTAAGTGAGTTCAATGTCTTGGCTTCCTGATGGAACATCTCTATTCATTTCTTTATTCCTGTGTATGAAGCATACTTTCTTGCATCTTTGCATGGCACCTAATTTTTTGTTGAAAAATGGACATTTTATAGATCGGTTGGTTCGTTTATGGCTGCACTGGATCCTGATTGTGTGTGAGTGCCTCTCTGGTCGCAGTGAGCAGGGGCTGGGCTCTAGATGTGATGCGCAGGCCTCTGGTTGCGGAGCGTGGGCTCCGTGGCGTGCAGGCTTCAGTAACTGTGGCACACGGGCTTAGTTGTCCCGTGGCGTGTGGGATCTTCCTGGACTGGGAATCAAACCCATGTCCCCTGCGTTAGCAGGTGGATTCTTCACCACTGAGCCACCAGAGAAGTCCCGAAAACTGGACATTTTTAGTGTAATGTGGCAACTCTAGGAATCGTACTCTCCTCCCTCTCTAGGGTTCACTGTTGCTGTTGTCGTCGTTGTTTGTGAGCTTGGCCCTCTTTTCTGACTAAGTTTGTAAAGTCTAGATCCCTTGTTTATACAGCCACTGAAGCCTCTGTTCTGCTAGACAATGCTCAGTAACGATTTGACAAATTTCAATAGCCCTACATGACAAAAAACATAAATTTGTATTTGTTGCTTATAACAACAAAATCTCCCAGTTTATGCAAGTAGACCTCATGCATGCGTTGGGCCCGTCTTCGATCTCAGCAGGTATTTCACAGTTGCGCCTTACGCTTCGCCTCCTGCTTGTGGGGGCTTCAGAGTCAGCCAGAGGTGAGGGGGAAAGAGGAGAGTGAAAGAGCTGAGGTAAAACTCAACACTCCAATAGCTAAGATCATGGCATCTGGTCCCATTCCTTCATGGCAAATAGATGGGGGAAAAGTGGAAACAGTGACAGATTTTATATTCTTGGGCTACAAAATCGCTACAGACAATGAGGAGAGCCATGAAAATAAAAGATGCTTGCTCCTTGGAAGAAAAGCTATGACCAACCTTGACAGCCTATTAAAAAGCAGAGACATCACTTTGCCAACAAAGGTGAGTATAGTGAGAGCTCTGGTTTCCCAGTAGTCATGTGTGGATGTGAGAGTTGGACCATGAAGAAGGCTGAGCACCGAAGAACTGATGCTTTTTGGAAATGTGGTGCTGAAGAAGATGCTTGAGAGTCCCTTGGACAGCAAGGAGATCCAACCAGTCAATCCTAAAGGAAATCAACCCTGAATATTCATTGGAAGGACTGATGCTGAAGCTCCGATAATTTGGCCACCTGATGTGCAGAGCTGAATCATTGGAAAAGAGCTTGATTCTGGGAAATATTGAGGGCAGGAGGAGAAGGGTGACAGAGGATGAGATGGTTGGATGGCATTATCGACTCCATGACCGTGAGTTTGAGCAAACTCCGGAAGATAGTGAAAGACAGGGAAGCCTGCTGTGCTACAGTCTGTGAGGTCACAAAGAGGTGGACATGACTTGAGACTGAACAGCAGCAATGACAGTTCTCTCCTGAGCTTGCATCCATTCCTGGGCAGGCAGGTGACCTTCTAGATTCCCAGCTTTTAAAACCCTTCCCTAAAATGTCTCCGTCTGTAGTCTTTCCTCCTAAGCTTTTTGATTTGTCTATAGTTTGTCCCAAGTATTATCCTTTGCCTAAAGTGGCAGCAGTTAATACATTTACCTTTAAATGTTTTTGACAAATGCCCTGTGGATAACTGCCTCAGTCCTTGGAGAGTTTAGTGGTAGCTGGAATAAAGAATTGGTCCTTTAGGGAGCCACAAGACAGGTCAAAGCGAACAACCACAATTCTTTGGGAATTAGATTTATTCTGTTCCATTATATACTAGACACTATCCCAGGAACGAAGGTTGTTGTTTTCAAGGCCACTGCTGAGTCAGGGTAAGTCAGAACACTACAAGGCTCTATTATCAAGATTCTGGCGTTTTTTTTTCCCTTGATTAAGCATTCTCCTGGTTGCTGTGAACTTTTCATTAGTTTCTCAAGTTCCAATACGTTTGGTTCTCTTGCCAATTTATTTGCTCCTTGTGTGGAATAATGAAATTTTATAGTTCCCTACTCTACCATTTTCACTCTGGAGTGCTGTCTTTTAAGATGCAGTGTGCAAAAAAAAAAAAAAGGTTCAGTGTGCACTTTGAAACCGTGGCCAGTATATGAGAACCAAGTATTAGGAGTAGAAGAGGCCCTGTCTGTCCCCATTTCCTCAAGGAAGCTTCATGTCTTGCTTCTGACTGTTTTCCTTTCTTTTCAAGCATAAAATAGTGAGTGCTTGGATGGACATACTGGTTTGCTCATTGAGTGGCTGCCCATTGTACTTGGAATGAAAAATAAAACCCAAAGCCTTCTCTAACAGTCTGCAGGACCCTGCAAAACCTGGCCCCAGCCTCCCTCCAGCCTCTCAGAGGCCCCGTCCTCCCAGTCTTCCGCCAGTTTTCCACCAGTTTTGTAGCTTCCATGCTGCATCTCACCTCAGAGCCTTTGCACGTGCGTTTCCACTGCAGTGGTCTTCCCACCGTTTGTTGCATGGTGGATTCTTACTTATATTTTAGCTTTAAAGCCACTTCCTGAGAAAGGCTTTCTCCAAGACTTCTAATATAATCGTTTTCCTCCATTATTCTCTTTCAGAGTACACTTTGTCTATTTTGTGCTTACAGTAAGTTGTCTTGGTACCTTTACTGTATATTATGCATATGATTAATATCTCTCTTTTGACAACCACACAGCAATGTTGCGATGGGCCCTGACTGTCTCCAGAGCAGATGGGTGGCAGTGGGGAGGGTCTGAGGGTTGTGTGGGAGTGAGGAGGCCTTGCTAGGAGCACTCTGAGCTGGAGCCTGGCTTCTCTCCTGGCCATGGGGGTGTGGGATCCGGGGGGCGGGGGAGCCGTATTTCTAGGAACTTTGAGAGCTGTTCTCTGTCTTGACCCGGTACCCTAGTGCTAACCCTAGATAGCAAGAGTCTATCCTGTCTCCAGGTGGTAGGGACCTCCGCTCCTCCTGACCTCAGAGCCAGGCCTCTGTACCTGTTACTTCACTGAGACCGTCCACCAGGGCCAGCAGGGGCTTCTGAGTCGCTGACTCCCATGGCCGATGGTCCCTCATTCTTTCCTGACCGCTCCGCAGCAGCGGACACGGCTTAGACTCTCTCCTTGAGGCATTCTCTCCCCTAGCTCCTCTGCTCCAGCCACACTCACTCCCTTGGTCATGTCATCACATCTCCTTTTAGAAGGTTTTGTTGTATCTCGTAGAAGGTTTTAAAGGCCTCCTGCAGGTCAGCAACCCCAAATCAACATTATCAGCTTGGGCCTCCTCTGCACGCTGTATTCAGGCTCACTCCCGCCTCAGGCCCTTGGCAGTGTTTCTGTCCTGCCTGCGCAACTCCCCACAGTGCCCCCAAAGCTTGCTCCTTTACTTCTTCAGATTTCTGCTCAAACGTCAGCTTCTCTGCAGTACCTCCCTTGGCTACCCTGTATCAACAACAACCCACGTCCTCTGAACTTGTTCCTTTAATCTGCTTTATTATTTTTTTTCAAAGCACCTATCATCATCTAAAATTCTATTTTCTCTACATTCTCTGTTCTTATTTGCTTATTACCCACCATCCCCGTGTGTTCTGTGAGAGTGGGCCCTGGACTTCTGGTTCGCCTCCACAGCTCCTCTGCCCAGAGCAGGACTGCTGCAGGAATGGGTGGGCGCACTCAGCACGCAGTTATAGATGGACCAGTGGGCACAGATAGGTGTCTTCCTTCCCCATGGGTCTCACAGATACACACTTGAGCAACTCATCTAGTCATTAGAGTTGTGAACTGGGAGTTTTTTGTTTTTGTTTTCACCATTTATCATGAAGATACTCCAACATAGTTACTCTAAGTATGGGGCTATACAATCGTTAGCTTCATATCATTAATATTGCAGCTTATTTGGAGACAACTATGAAGTCTGTGTATACCATGATTAATTTTACTCATTAGAATAGAGGGCTTCACTGATAGCTCAGTTGGTAAAGAATCCACCTGCAATGCAATTCTATTTAGTACAACATTGTTTTATCATGATTATGCTGCTGCTGCTGCTGCTAAGTCGCTTCAGTCATGTCTGACTCTGTGCAACCCCATAGATGGCAGCTCATCAGGCTCCTCCGTCCCTGGGATTCTCCAGGCAAGAACACTGGAGTGGGTTGCCATTTCCTTCTCCAATGCATGAAACTGGAAAGTGAAAGGGAAGTCGCTCAGTCGAGTCTGACTCTTAGAGACCCCATGGACTGCAGCCTACCAGGTTGCTCCGTCCATGGGAGTTTCCAAGCAAGAGTACTGGAGTGGGTTGCCAGTGCCTTCTCTGATCATGATTATATGTACCAATAAAATTTTTACACGTGTTACCACCTCAGAAACAGATGATTTTTTTTTCTCTAGCGTTGCACTTTAAATTTACAGTAGCCTTCACAATACTGTCACACATATCCCCTTTGGCTGAATGAACATCAATGAATTGGATTGGATTTTTTAAAAAAATGAACATCAGAGGAAGTAACCAGTTTTCCGTTTGAATCATGCAGTGCCATTGACATAAAAACTATCGTCACTTAATAGTTCTCAGTGTGCTTCTTTTAAAGTCATTTTATTTTTATATGTACACAAGAAAACCTGAAAACGAGTGAAGTTATAACTTTTTAAAAATGAGGTCTGCATCTGTTTACTCCTTCATCTTTGGCCGCGCTGGGTCTCCGTTGCCGCGCGGGCTTCTCTCTGGCTGCCGAGCGTCCAGGCTCCTGCTCGTTGCGGTGCCCAGGCTCTCATTGCGGTGGCTTCTCTTGCGCGGAGCACGGGCCCCGGTGCGCAAGCGCGGTGGTTGTGGCCCGCGGCCTTGGTTGCTCCAAGGCGTGTGGGATCTTCCCGGACTGGTGGTCAGAGCCCTGTTCCTGCACTGGCGGGCGGGTTCTTTACCACTGAACCACCAGGGAAGTCCTGAATGAAATTATTTTTAAAATACAGACGCTTGATGGGAATGAAAAGTCCTGCTTCGAGTGGGGTTCTAGAGAAACAGCTCGCTCCTGACTTCCTGCTGACCTCTTTATGTTTTTAAAGGCAGAAAAGCAAGGCATTCACACCCTCAAACCTCCTGCTCCTCCTTGGAAGCCTGACACTGCTTGCAGAGGGCAGCGGGGCTCTTCTTCTGTGGACCCGAGTCTCTGACCTGACCTCGCTGCAGGACCTTGGACAAGACCTGTCCTCACGCTGGGTCTCCTCCCTCCGTGAAGCCTCCCTGGGCGTCCGGCTCTGGCCTTCTGTGGTTTGTTTCCACCAGGGGAGACGGCGTGGCGCTGGTGTCTGACCTCACTGGGAAAGCACGCCAGATAAGCAGGCCGGCTGTCTCCACAGCCTTCATCTGCACCTCTGCTCCTTCACATGAGCCACGCCAGAGCTCCTGGCACAGCGGCCCTCATTGATAAAGTGTCCCGAAAGTTCTCAATGAGCCCACACACTGTAACCGCAGCGATAACAGGCTATATCTGGCTCGCTCGGAACCCTGCCCGTGTTCCACACGGGGCCGTGGCCGCGGTTATCTGCTGAGCATGAATGGCCAGAGGCAGAACAAGCACGGGAGCCTGTGCCGGTGAGAAGGGGAAGTGATGAACTTAAGTGGCAGGCTCCAGCGCTGGTCCCAGCAAGGGAGAGGCAGAATGGATGTTGACAGCCGCCTCGGGGCTCACACCCGGCGTCAGCACCCTGCAGGAAACAGATGGCTTCAGGGCCGCTCTCAAGCCTTTCGACAGCTCGTGTTCTCTGAGAGTGTTGTCAGAGAGCGACAAGAACAGGCCCAGGAAGTCAGTGTTTCCTGGCCTTGGGGGTGCTCTGGTGGAGGAGGGTAACGGAGGGATGGTGCTTGTGGAAGAGGTGCAGGCGCCCGGGGTGGGGACACCACATCTGTCCCATTAGTGCTGCCTGCCGCCTCCTCCCTGCTCCGGGGGCTCGGGGCGCGGCTTACCCACCAGCAGTGAGGGGTGAGCAAGCGAGGCCAAGCCCGAGAAGGAGAGCCAGGACCCCAGAGTCAGGACGGGCCAAATCTGGAGACCGTCGGAAAGGGGGAGCTGCTCGGGGCAGGAGATTAGAATTCACAATAGGGCAGGAGAGGTCAAGTGAAAGCAAGTGGGAACCAAATAGGCGCAGCGGTCAGAGACGGGAAGTAGTTGCTCATAAGCCTGGCGGGCGTGATGCCCCGTACAGCGGCCCGGCTTTAATAACGCCCCAGAGTGGGCGCTCTGTTGACGCTGCGTGATGAGCATCAGTTCAGAAGAGCAGACGCGTCAGGGTCGTTCCCCAGCACACACCTGAAACGGAAGCGCCTCCGTCGTCTTCTCACACTGAGTACCTGTGTTGTGCAGCATCCGTGAGCCAGTCGGTGCTACCTTCAGCCACTTGATGTTACTCTCTAGGCCGACTGGAGAAGAAGCACTGAAGCGCAGCTCTCTAGTCTCTCACCTCAGTGCAGACAAGCATGTGCTACACCCAGCCTGTGAGGGCCGCCCCCACGGCCTCGTCTCTGCGCTCCAGTGTCGCTGAGCGAAGCAGCAGAGGACACGGTGAGGTCAGCACAGTGAGGTCTCACAGTGAGGTCTACACGGTGAGGTCTACACGGTGAGGTCTACACAGTGAGGTCAGCACAGTGAGGTCTCACAGTGAGGTCTACACAGTGAGGTCTACACAGTGAGGTCAGCACAGTGAGGTCTCACAGTGAGGTCTACACGGTGAGGTCTACACAGTGAGGTCTACACGGTGATGTCTACACAGTGAGGTCTACACGGTGCGGTCAACACAGTGAGGTCAGCACAGTGCGGTCTACACGGTGAGGTCTACACGGTGAGGTCAGCACAGTGAGGTCTCACAGTGAGGTCTACACAGTGAGGTCTACACGGTGCGGTCAACACAGTGAGGTCTACACAGTGAGGTCTACACGGTGAGGTCTACACAGTGAGGTCTACGCAGTGAGGTCAGCATGGTGAGGTCAACACGGTGAGGTCTACACGGTGAGGTCTACACGGTGATGTCTACACGATGAGGTCTACACGGTGAGGTCAGCACGGTGAGGTCTACACGGTGCGGTCAACACAGTGAGGTCTATGCAGTGTGGCTACACGGTGCCATCTGCACGGTGCCATCTACACAGCTACACAGGTGCTCACAGCGCCAGGCTGCCACTCTGCGTCCCCACTCCACCGCCAGGCCACACCGAGCGCTGAAAGCAGTGCGTTCCACACCCCACCCGCCTCCACTGCCAACCCCACTGGGCTTTGGCGTCAGTCTGAAGAGATCACATTCTCTCTTTCTGCCCGGAGTGCGTCACTGCGAGAGCCTGATCTGGGCCGGGTGACTGGAGGAAACTGGATGGGTTCCCAGCCTCTCATGAATCAGGTGTTCATAGCCTTGTCCTTTTGTTCAAAGTGAATTCCTGGAACATAACCTGTCTTCTGATCATGCAAAAACACCTCCACGGACACATGGTGTCCTTTGGGATCACGTCCGTGGACCCTCAGGGCAGCCTGTCTTCAGAACGAGAGTCGGGCAGGGAGAGGCAGGCAGCTGTCCGCTTGGGCGGGGCCTCGGGCAGCAGAGGAGCCTGGACTTTGAACAATGGGGGTCACTAGGGGGCTTCGAGCAGTGGCAGGGGGCGATCAGATAGTCGCTGTGGAAGACAGCGGTCAGCAGAGGGCTGTGGGGTCCGGGAAGGGAAGGGTGGGGGAAGCGGCCTGGGAGGCTGCTGGGCTCCCTGTCCATCCACTCACTCCTTCGTTCTCCACAGAGCGCTGCCCTCCAACTCTGTGTGCAGACCCACTGGGTTCCCTCCCCTCCCCCAGCTTATGGGAGAGGGACTACGGGAAGGTGAACAGAGGGAAGAGATCATCCCAGAGTTCCCGGACGGCCCAGTGGCCCAGGGCCTGAGCTCAGCCACAGCCTGAGCTCAGTCTTTGGTCAGGGAACATCCTGCAAGCCATGAAGTGCAGCCAAAAAATTAAATAAACAGATAAATAAAAATTAATTTGAAACAGAGAAGAGATTCATTCAGATGGTGGTGCCTGCTATGCAGAAAATAAGACAAGGTGTTCCGATAAAGAGCTAGCAGGGGGCTTCCGTGGTGGCTCAGTGGTAAAGAATCTGCCTGCGCATGCAGGAGACACGGGTTCGATCCCCGGTCTGGGAAGATCCCATGTGCCACCGAGCAGCTCAGCCCATGCGGCACAACCACTGAGCCTGTGCTCCAGAACCCGGGAGCCACAGCTGCTGAAGCCCTGCTCCACAAGAGAAGCCTGCTCAGTGAGAAGCCCATGCGCTGCAGCTAGAGAAAAGCCCACACAACAGCAGAGACCCAGCGCGACCAACAATAAATACACGTTTTAAAAAGCGAGTAGGGAGGGAGCTGAGGTCACTTCGGAGGGCTGAAAGAATGGTCTTTGTGAGACCTCAGTAACGGGAATGGTGAGTCATGTAACAGTGGGAGGTGGGCCCGGGAGCGCTCTAGGCGGAGGAAGCAGCCAGCGCAAAGGCCTTGAGGCCGGGAGGTGCTTCGTGTGGTGCTGGGGGACCCACCTGCCCCGCAGCTCCTTGCCGCCCACGGCGGGAGCTGGGTTTGACTCTGCGGGGATGTGGAGCCGTTACAGGGTTTTGAACAGAGGCACCAATGAGCCGCCGACCACAGCTTGAGGTCCAGGTGTCGCCTCTTTTTTGAAAATAAAGTTTTATTGGAACCCAGTCTCGCCCGTTCGTTTCCGTGGCGTCTGTGGCTGCTCGCAGGTTGCATCAGCAGAGCCGCACGGTGGTTGGGACAGGCCGCCTGGCCCCAAGCCTTTGGGTGTTTCTCACACTTGGTCTCTGGCCTTCAAGGGTGACATGCCTTCTGCTGGTGCAGCTGATGCAGGCAGAGGCTGTTCTGGCCGCTGAGGGGGGTCGTGTCTTGGAGGAGAGCTACAAGCTGCCGCAGGGCTGAGGACGGTGAGGCCTTCCCCCAGCGCCTGTGGGTGCACACGGCTCTAGCACGGAGACCGTGTGTGTGTGCAGGGCGAGCTGACTGGCGCACGGCGGCCAGCCGAGCCGGCCCTGCCTCACCAGGGAAGCTCGGCTGCTCGGGGCCCTCCGCCCAAACCACAGCTGCCTGTCTCTTGTCTGTGGCACCTCGTCAGCAATCTGGGGCTTCAAGCCGTGTGCGGGCCAAGCAGCTGCTCCCATTGCCTGCTCGCCCCCTCTCAGCAGCCCGTGGCGACTGCCAAATGTGCCCACACCACTCCCGACGACAGAAGAGACGCTGTGGGAATGGGGTCGCATTCCCAGACTGCAGGGCAGATTGGCTTTGTTTGGTTTCTGGAGAAAAACATCAAATAAGGAAAATAGTTGAATATCGTGTTAGAAACCTAAACAGCAGGGGTTTTTCATACCATGGGATCTTATTTTCATTCCTTTAGTTGTAACTGATAAATATTCACTGAATAATTGAGTTAGTACTTTTTTCAGAAGGAAAATCTTTTGTGTGAAAAAATTGATGCTGCGGGCAGGGACAAGAAGAGAAGACTTGAGGTGACGGATCAGCTGTCCCCAAGCAGCTGTCCATTGTGGGGGCGGGGGGGGGGGTCAGAATGTACTTCAGATTTATCTAAACAAGCATTTATTGGGGTGGAGCTAGTGGTAAAGAACCCGCCTGCCAATGCAGGAGACGTAAGAGATGTGGGTTCGATCCCTGGGTCAGGAAGGTCCCCTGGGGGAGGGCAGGGAAACCCGCTCCAGTGTTCTTGCCCAGAGAATCCCCATGGACAGAGGAGCCTGGTGGTCTATGGTCCATGGGGTCGCAGAGAGTCAGATATGACTGAGGTGACTGGGCACACAGGCCCACTGTGCCAACAACCGTGGCTGGGCACTGGGGAGCCCGAGGTCCCTGCTGTCTGGGGCCTCAGTCTGGTACCTTTTGACAGTGGCGATGTGACAGGCTGGCAGGGGTCGCACTGGCAGTAGCTCTTGCGTGCCCACAGCGTCCTCCTGCACGGCTCTATTTCCAGTTTTCATCGAGACTTGACAAGGAAATGTCAGCATCGGGTTATGAAACCAGATCCGCTTGCCCTGAGAGCCTTCTGCCACCCCTTGGACTGGAAAGACTAAACCAGTCAATGAAAGCTGCAGCAAGGTCTCGTTTCAGCTCAAGAACAACAGGGGCTACTCGGGGACGTAAGAGCTGTATGTCGTGCAGTGCAAACAGGCACTTACAGAGCCTTAGAGGATACGGTCAGCATCAATCTCTCTCTGTGCCTTGGCTCCGCTTCCCTCGAGCGCGGCTTCCCTGGCAGGTGGGTGGACGGGTGGCTAAGGTGTCCCCACGGCTCCAGGCTAATGTCCTGTCTGCCTGGTAACCTCAACAGCAAGAGGGCCCCTGTTCTCAGTCGTTCTGGCAGCAGCCCAGGATTAGCTCTGACCAGCCGGGCATGGCCGAGCCAGTCCCTGGGCGCGGATGTGGACTCGCGCTGAATCAGCTGCCCCGGCCTGGAGGACTGGGGCCGGCCGGCCCTGGTCCCCATCTCCTGAGTGCCCCCAGTGCTGCTCTTCCCACTGACACAGAGGCGCAGGCTCCTGGAGGTGTGTGGAAGGAAGGTCACGGCGGCCAGCAGAGCGGGAGGAGGGTGGAACCGGGGCTCAGCCACCCGGGTCGGTCACGCGCGTGAGCGCACACGCCCCTCCGTCTGAGCCCCATCGGTGAACTGGAGGCTCACAGCCTCTCCCTTGCTGGCGGGATGAAACTGGTGCTCATAAGGTGCCTGGCCCCGGAACCGAAGCCCCCCTCCCCAGGGAGGGATTTATGTGAGAGGGGGTTGGGAGAGCCAGGGCTAGTCTCGGGACCAGGATGCAGGATGAGGAAGGTGTAGGGGGGTGGCTAGTGATTCAGCCAGGCTGACAGCCACAAAGCCACGTCTGGCTGCACAACAGACATGGGGTCCCCACAGGCTCTGGGATGGGGCTGCTCGGATGGCTGCTCGTGAAGGCCCAGCCAAGCCTGTTTCCCTCTCTAGCTTCTCACGCTGCAGCCAGATCACCAGCAAGCACCCTTCCCAGAACCACCTGGATGAGCTGCTTGCAGAAATGCCTCCAGGAAAGGACAGTCAGCTCCGGCCCCTGGGCTTTGGTAAGGGTCTGCATTAGACCCGGCTGACCGGGAGGAAACGCATTCAGGGTCTTCTCTGCGGTGCCATCAGAAGGAAGGCCTGGCTGCCTGCAGGTGAGCCCAGCTGTGCCCACCGCCAGCCGCCTGACCAGAGGCAGGACGGCCTTTTCGTATCTGCGGAGCGGGGCGGCAGCGGTGAACACGGCGTCTGCCTCAAAGGTCGGCGGTAAGGATCATGCGGGTCCTTTTTGGCTCCGGCCGGTGTCGGTCAGCAGCTGGTCACTCAGCTGTTTTACCCAGTGTGGGCTGAAGGTCTTGTCACCGAGCGGGCAACCATGACGGGCACGTGCCTTCTGTGGCCATCACGACAGTCCTGTGGGGAGGACACCGCTGCCCCTGTGCGGCGGGCAGGCGGGGAGCTGGGAGCCTGTGGCCCCTGAGACAGGAGGGCGCTGCAGGCGCGGCCCGCGCCTTAGACCCCGCCTGACCACTCTTCTTGGCTCACGCATGGCTGGCCTCCGCGGCAGGACTGAAGACATGGTCCTTTGTTCTAATTGGAGTCCTTATCTGAGGATCCAGGTGATCAATTTCTCTTAGAAGTCCGTGCCAGGGAGAAAAAAAAAAAATCTGTCCCTGATAATAAACTGGTGCAAGTCCTTTCATCAGAGAAAGCCAGGGGGTCGGAGCAAACACCTGGGCTGGATTTCCAGAGATGGTGACTTTTTATTATTTTCTTCACTGTATCTACCCCTGTTGTGTGAGTCACTCAGTCGTATCCGACTCTTTGTGACCCCGTGGACCATAGCCCTCCAGGCTTCTCTGTCCACAGGACTCTCCAGGCAAGAATACTGGAGTGGGTGGCCATGTCTTTCTCCAGGGGACTCTTCCCAACCCAGGGATAGAACCCAGGTCTCCTGCATCGCAGGCAGATTCTTTACCACTGTGGAACCAATGGAACATTAATTATGAGCAAGACATTGCATTGCGGGCACCGCATGCACACTATCCTGGCTACTCAAAGTGTGGTCACTGACCAGCAGCACCGGCATCAGCTGGGCGCCTGCCAGGAACAGCGGCGCGGCTCCTCCCGAGACCTGCTGAGTCCAGATCTGCATTTTAACAAGACGGCCGTGGGGCTCATAGGTACAGTGACTGGGGCATCCTGCACGTGGCGTAGCCCCCGCCCCATCCGGGAGGCACAGATAACGGTCCACAGAGTGGGATGAAGCCCCTGACTCAAATCACATCCCTGGGATTCCGCCTAACCCAGAGTTTGCATCTTCGCTGCTGCCCAGCCCTTCAAAAGTCGGAGGAAACATTGGGAGCGAAGCCGCGAAGGTGGGCAGGACTGAGAGCCTCGGGATGGCCAGATGGTCGATGTGTTTCTGGGCCAACTCAGCACTCTGGGCAGCTTTCCCAGAGGTTCAAGGAACTCAGAGCTGGCAGGACTCCTAGGTGCTCACGGCCAGGTGACAGTCGGCAGCCCTGGAACCAAACCCTGGTGTAGAGGGGAAGAAGCTTAGGAGTCAAATCAAAACCCACTGCCGAGCATCCTCAGGCCTGTTGATATAACCTCACTGAGCCTCAGTTTCCTCACTTACAATGGGGTCGAGTGTATCTGCTATGTTCTTTAGTTTCATCTTTTGAATAATTTCAAACTAACCAAAAGCTGCAAGAATAATTCATAGAACTCCCATATCCCTCTCACCCAGACCCATCGATGGTCACGTGATGCCCCATTTCCGTACCTGTTCTTCCTTCCTTTGTTTCTCTGTCTTTCTCCCTTCCTTCCTTTCTATATAGCACATATTATATATTTAATATATATCACTTTATACTTTATATGTGATTATTTACAAATTGCCATGTACAATTTTGTCTTCTTAACTATTTGAGAGTAAATCACAGACCTGATGCTCTTACCCCTAAATACTTCACTATTTCTAAGAATAAGAACACTCATTTACATAACTACAGTACAATCGACATCGAGACAATAATGTTATCTAATCTGCAAATGTTCAAATATCACCAGTTGTCCCAATAATATTTGTTTAGCAATTTTTTTTTTGGCCCAGAATCCAATCTGGAATCATGTACTGTATTTACTTTTCATGTCTCTTTAGTTCCCTTTGATCCAGAACAGTTTCTCAGCCTTTATTTTTCTTTCTTTTGTAAAAAACAGTTTTATTTATTTATTCATTTTTGGCTGCGCTTCTCTCTGCGGTGGCTTCTTTTGTTGCAGAGCACAGGCTCATAGCTGTGGGCTACAGGCTCAGTTGCTCTGCGGCACGTGGGATCTTCCCAGACCAGGGACCGAGCCTGCATCTTCTGCATTGGCAGGCGGAGGATTCTCTACCATGGAGCCACCAGGGAAGCCCCTATTTGTCTTTCCTGAGAGGAGTCCGGGCCAATATTTCACAAAGCGTCCCCCAGTTGGTCTGGTGTTTCCTCCTGATTGACTCAGATAATGCCTTCTAACAAAAACTCCTCTGCAGTGGAGTCCTGTCTTTCTCCAGAGACCTCATCAAGAAGCGCTGGATGTGAATTTGTCCCATTATTGGTGATGTTAACTTTTATCTCTTGGCTAGAATGGTGTCCAGGTTTCTCCAGTGTAAAATTACGATTTTCCCCTTTGTAATCAGTAAATAATTTGTACGGTGAGACTCCTCTTCCGTCATGGAAATACCCTCTACCTCATCAAATGTCCCCCCGACGAGGTTCAGTGTGCTTTGATGATTCTTGCTCAAATCGATTGTTCCTGCCATGGTTGCAAAGGGTATTTCCTCACTCCAGTCATCACTCTACATTTATTAGTTGGCATTCTACTGAAAGGATGTGGTTTCTTCTTGTGGGCCCTTTTCACTTAGAAAGTATTAATACCTATTTCAGCATCTCAGTGTAGGGCCGGCACTAACCACCTAGAGACTCCACTGTTAAAGGACACAGCCGTCAGCAAGGCTACCTTACTTCGGAGGCCAGCCGCACTTTGGGGTTCACCAGATCACCATTCTGATCAGCTAACTCGCTGCAAACTGGGGAGGCTCTCACGGTCCCCTTGGCTTGGTAACTTGCTCGGATGACCCCTATCCCTCAGGAGCGTGCCCTCCTTGTGATCACAGTCGGGTATAGAGCGTCTCAAGCAGGGCCAGCCCCACAGAGCGACATCTGGGAGCATCTTCTCCCGACAGGTCTCCAGGGGCGTCTGTTTGCTGCCAGGTCCCATGACGAGTGGGGAGAGACCTGCAGCCTGCCTGTGAGAGGCAGGGCAGACACCCCCAGGCAAGGTGATCGGCCTTGCAGAGATACAGCGTCACGAATGATGTGGTGGGTCCCCAGCAGGATCCGAACCCCGGGGCACAGGGTTGTGGACAGGGAGGCTACCCTGCTGGGCTGTGCCCCTAAGTGTGCTCCTCGTTCTCTGGGCCGTGCGGGAGCAGAGCCTGGGACAGGGAATGAGCAGAGGCTTCTGTACGTGGTGGGGGTGGATCACAGGGAGAGGCTGGAGACTGCAGGAGCAGGAGGCTTTCAGAGAAGAGGCAGGAGACGGAGGTATCCGCTGAGGTGGGAGCTGTGGGCGTGGGGAGCAGGCGTGGATCGGTGGGAGCAGAGAGGCTGTGGGGGGTGGGCGTCAGGGACCTCCATGAGGGCTCTGAGCACCCTCTCCCACTCCGGGTCCCACCAGTGAGAAGCCCAGTCGTTGGCACCAGTCTTAGAGGCCAGGGTGCCTCCTCTTCCTGCCCTACCTGGTTGCCAGTCTCCCCAAAGAGGGGAAGCCTAAAGAAATCCACACAAAGCCACATCGTAATTAAACTCGTGAAAACCAAAAACAAAGAAAAATTCTGAAACTAGATCAGATGCAGTGTAGCTGACTTACAGAGTTAATAATAACTCCGCTGTGCGCACACCCTTCATTAACGTGCTGTTTTTGCCAGGTTTTGGGTATCAGAATCATGCCGGTTGCATAAAAGGAATTTGGAAGCTTTCCTTATTACTCTACCCGTTGAAATGCTTTAAATAACATTGGCGTTATCATATCTCTATGGTTTTGGTTGGACCTCGTGATTTTTTTTTTCTTTTTTTTCGTTCTTTCCCCTCCCTTTTTAATAGCGTCTTTATTAAGCTGTTCCTGTGAAACCATCAGCACAAGCAACATGACAGACAGTCCCGTCCCCCCCGAAAGTTTCCTTGTGCCCCTTTACAGTCCATCTTCCCCCAAACCCTGCCCCCAGGCAACCCTGACCCACTTTCTGCTAGTTTAAATTAGTTTGCATGCGTTTGAATAAACTCCGGGAGTTGGTGAAGGACAGGGAGGCCTGGCATGGTGCAGCCCATGGGGTCACAAAGAGTCGGACACGACTGAGCAACGGAACAAGAAGACATTCAGGTACACGTCTGAGGTTGGGTCATACGGTAGGTGTGTATTTAACGTTTTAAGAAACTGCCGAACTGTCTTCCAAAGGGGCCGCTTCACGTTACATCCCCATCAGCAGCATGCAGGAGTTCCCATTGCTCCACACCGTCTCCAGCGTTACGTGTAGCCGGTCCTCCTCCGACTCTGAGCGGTTGCGGTTTGACAGCTCGCTGTTTCTTCTCCTGTCTTAGGCTGGGGTGCCTGACTTGGGTACTGCTGTTTCCCTGCAGAGCGGGGCGGGGAGTACGGACAGGGAAACGGGAGAGAAGCAGGAAGGAGCGAAAGCAAAGACAAGGTGTGCTGCTGAGCTGCTCACAGCTGCGCGAGAGAGCAGGGGTCACCGAGCCGTGGGAAGTCCCCGGAGAGCTGATGGGAGCCACAGCACCTGGGAGCCGGAGCGTGAGAGAGGAAGGCGGAGGAGCTGATCACGGAGCCCCTTCCATCGCCTGTCTCTCACGGGTCCAGATTTACCCCCTGCAGCCGGAACTCCCCTGAAAGTGTGTGCCGCCTTCGGACGACTGCTGGGAAAGCCAGAAGCATCACCCCAGGGCCCAGCGCTTCCTCTGAGTCTGTAAGCCAGAGCCTCTGTGCGTCCAGTCGGGCTGGACCAGGGCATGTGGTTCCCCCTTAATTACTGGAACCGTGATGATAATGATGTGACGGGACTGGTGCTGGTCCAAGCTTAGGCACTGCTGGGAACACAAGAAAAGGTGGTTACCCCGACCCCTGCCCTACAGGAGCTCACGGCGTGACGCCACCCAAGGGAGAAGAAAGACAATAAACCACTGCTTCCGATGACCTCTGGAGAAGGAAGCGGCAGCCCACTCCAGTGCCCTTGCCTGGAAAATCCCATGGACAGAGGAGCCCGGTAGGCCAAAGTCCACGGGGTCGCAAAGAGTCGGACACGACTAAGCGACTTCACTCACTCAGTCCACCGCAAAGGGCCATTAGCAGGTTATAAGCTGCGAATGATGGGAGTAGGGAAGACCCTGTGGGGAGCAGGAGGGTCAGAGGGCGGCGCTGCGAGGGAGGGACGCAGAGCGACACGTCCTGCCCTCCTCACCTCTCGGCACTGCTGAGGCTCCACAGGGCCGGTGTGGCTGCCCTGTGCCCGCCGATTCTCCCTCCTGGCTCTCACGCTGCACCCCAACGTGGGGTTCTCATGGTTCCTCGGATGCGCCCTGACCCACCTGTCTCCCCTTTGCACACACTGCCCTCTCGCTTGCCCTCCCTTCCCACGCCACGCTTGCTCATCCTTCCGATCTCTGTACCCCAGCTGACCCCAGGTCACCCCAATCACCTGCCCAAAGACCCCACGCCTCTGTCCTGTGGCAGACGCTTGGTCTGTCCCGACGCATGTAATGCACGAGCGATGACCTGGGGGCGCCCATCTCTGCCACCAGACTGTGAGCTCCACTGGGTCTGGCAGGTTCATCGCTGTGCCCCAGAGCATGGCCCAAGTGCCTGGTGAGTACCAGGCCTGGACAGGAGAGATGCCCGAGAGAAAAAACTCTGGGGCAGAATATCCACGGTCATCCAAAACCTCTCCATCCTGAAGTGACAGGGAGGACAGAGAGGTCAACCATCTTCCTTAGAACCCTTCCCTCGGGGACAAATTGGTCCCGCCCTGGAAGCCCCCAGGACCCCAGCCTGAGGACACATTTAATTCAACTGACAGATAATCCATCCCACCAGCCCTGGTGGCTGAGCGGAAGGTTCGTAAGGAGAGATGGACACTGACGTGGAACACTGCGTTCCCAACCTTAGAGGACACGGACTTCTGCAGGGTTTTCATCATCTATGTGAACAAGGAATGCTTTCCTAGCCTTGCTTCATAAACAAGTCTGTGATCAGAGGCAAACAAACAGCCCCTGTGTGGACATCTGACATCTGGAAGGCTTCATCTGGGCAGCCCCAGGGAGACTGCACAGAGACACAGCGGAGAGCTGGAAGCAACAAACGTCCTGTGGCCTTATTTTATTGCCCCGAGTAGGGCAGTCACTGGCATCCCTCTCCTCCCTCTCCCAGAAGCTCTCCTCTCACGTGGAGCTCCTGGCGTCCCCAGAGCGATCTGTGGGCTCCTGTGCCCGTCTGTCTCCCACTCCTGCCACTCACAAGTTCAGTGAGGGCAAGGGCAGAGCTCGCTCACCCATTGTTCTCCCCCGGAGCTCAGAGCCTGGCACAGAGTTGGCTCCATCGCTGTCTGCCGGTTGGATAAGCAAAGATGAAAGCGCTCTAACTGCGAAGGGAGAGAGCAAAGAGGCTGCGAGCGGCCTCGAGCGCCAGAAAGGTATAGCTGAGAGCCTAGTAGCGAGAAGCGGCGGAGGCTGCTGGGATCGTGAGCCTCTGGGTCAACCATACCTGAAGCCTTTGTCATCACTGGTGTTTTCAGCCCTTTGTATCAGAATATTTCCTTTGTCCTTTAACCCAGGTCCACACAAAGACTTTTACATAAAAGTTCATAGCATCTTTATTCGTAATAACTAAAAACTGAAGATAACCTAAGTGTCCATCAACAGGTGAATGAATAAACCAAGGGAGATATATACCCATGCAACAACTTTATTTGATAGACTGCTACTCGGCAACTCAGGAACAAAAGGAGCAAACGGATACACGCAAGAATACTGAAGAACTGCGTAAACATTATGCTGGGCTTGGTAACCCAGATTCAGAGGGTGATTTCATTTAAAGGAATCTGTAGAATGGCTTAACAAAACTGTGATGAAAGGATTCAGATCAGTGGCTGCTTTGGTGAAGGTGGGAGTTGACTGGAAAAGGACATGAAGGAACTTTCTGAGGAGCTGGAAATGTTTTATATCCCCATGTGGTTGGTAGTTACATGCATGTACACATATGTAAGAGCCAGGAAGCTGTACATTGAAAATATATTCATTTTACTGTGTGTAAATTATACCTTAAATTTTCTTATGAAGATTGGATTAGATTCTCTCTGAAATCTTTCTAATTCTCTTGAGTTTAGGGATTTCGGGGCAGAGTACAGCTAATTACTCATTTCTCTGGGCTCCTTAGGAGGCAGGGCCCTGTAGCTAGAAAGACAGAGACCCAGAGAGACAGAGACCTGGAGAGACGGAGATGCAGAGAGACAGAGAGTCCGAGAGAGACAGAGACCCAAAGAGACGGAGATGCAGAGAGACAGAGACAGAAAGACAGAGAGACAAAGGCAGAGACAGAGACCCAGAGAGAGATAGAGGCTCAGAGAGACAGAGACGAGGGAGCACAGGTCACAGAGCACAGGTCGCCTGGGCGCTGTACTTGTCCCCAGACCTCCCCGACCTCCTGCTGCGCCCTCCCTCTGCAGGCGGCCCTCCTGCACAGCCCAGAAGGGGCCCCGTGCTGTGTGCTCACTCCTTCCACGCCTGTCAGCCGCCCCCAAGCACCGGGAGCATCCGGAGGCCAGCACTTCATCACTGGCTGGCTGTCCAGATGCCGCACTTGGCCCTGGCGGGCCTGAGTCAGTCGGCTGAGTCCATTTGTTAGTTCACTTTTCCTGCCAGGAAGCATGCCAGGGTGCTGCAAGGCAGCCCCCTCTGGTTGTGTCTGGGACGAGCCCCAGCCCGGGCCCCGTCAGTTAGCTCCTGCTTGTGGGGCTGGGAGACTCCAGTGTGGGTGCCGTCTGCACCTCCGGGCACTGTGCTGTTACACAGGACGGGCACAGCGCTGAAGCCAGGAAGCCCAGGTCGGAAACTGAAGGGGAGAGCCCTGTGTGCCAACCAAAGCACGTGGATCCCACACAGGAAACCAGTCTGCCGGTGGACCTCGAGCCCTCTGGAGACCAGAGTTCACAGGGTTCAGACTGAACCGAGCAAAGGTGTGGGAGGACCAGGGCCTGGTGTGCTGGACAGACCAGGCGTGGGCCTGGTATGTATGTTACACAATTTTCCAGGGGGCGTTGAACTTGGGCCAAGTGACCAAAACCAAGATCCTCTTGCCTCTGCCTTCCCTGCAGGCGTGCAGAGGGCCCGGGGCCCCAGCTGCATGGATTGAGTCCTAAGTCACCACAGAATAAGTGGCATGAAAGGCTTAGGGACGGCAGCAAGTCTGGGGAGTGCCAGACCTTCTCTCATCCCCTGCCAAAACAGCTTCTCTTGAGGAGAGCCCTAACCACAGGCTGGCCGTGCCTTGGTTCCGTGCCTGGGGTGGCGGGGCCCACGGCCTCTCCAAGGGCCCTGAGATTAGGGACTTTTCCATCGCTGAGTTTCCAGACACCCAGCCCGAAGCCCTAGACCTTCAGGAATGCGTTTTGCCTGGGTCCCAGGGGTGGGGCTCATGAGGTCTGAGTTCCCTTCCGCTCCCTCAGGATGGGATGTGGTCCTGAGTGTGGGTGGAGGAATTCGCCAGCATGGTTCTTATTTGCATGTTTGTCCAGCCTGAGGCTGGACAAACAAGAAGGCGGGCCAGGGCTCGGCGTCCTTTCAACAGGAGCTGCGCTGGGGGTCTCGGTCTGCAGGGAGGGGCTTCTCTGAAGAAGCAGGGAGGAAACAGGGCTGTTTTTGCTTCTCCTCCCACCTGCCTGTGTTTTCCAGGCCTCTGTGTGACTTGCGGGGTAGATAAAACCTTATTTCTGAGTGGGTTGTGGTCCATCATCACTGTGTGACTGAGCACCACTTGCCAACTTGGAGCCTCTCCCAGCTTGGTGACTGAGGGACCTCTGAGCCCCAAACCCACCAGACCTGTGAAGGAAATCACCGCTTCCCCCACTTCTCAAAAACCAAGGACAATAATGGATTGCATGGTCTCTCGGGGGTTGAGGATAGTTGGCGTGATGGTCACGCCTCTCCCTAGGCTGTAGAGGGCAAAATCCGAGTTTACACCGAAAGCTGTCGGAAGCTGCCCAGGTTCCAGGTCTGCATCCTAGTGTCCATTTGGCCCCGGCACCCTCTGCCCCTCAGGTGCGTCCTCCCCCTGCCGTGCCGGCTGCAATGGCCAGCGCTTGCACACAGGGGGCTCTGGGTGCCCCCGGACCTGTGCTGATGGGTGTGTGATCACATCAAAAGATGGGAAGACAGGAGCACAGAGGGTTTGCACAGCGGGGCTCTGGGGCTGCACTCTCGGCTGTGCCCTGTCGCTGGCGGGCGTGTGTTTCTGTGTGTAGGGATGCTGGAGTACGTGTTGGTGTGTCTGTTGGGGTGTGTGTGCGTGTGTATGTGTGTGTGGGTCCATGTGAGGAGTATATGCGCTACAGCATGTCAGGCCCTGGACCTGGAGCAGATTAACTTCTCAATAAATGTGGCTTATTATGGAGGCCTGGGCCTTCTTATGTGTTGTTTTCTTTTTTAACCTCATGTTCTTTACTGAGGTGCAGCTGTCAGTAAAGGCCAGTCTTACTTGTAGAGGTTCACCAGTTTTTGCACGTGAATACATGTGCACGGGCTTCGCTGGTGGCTCAGGAGATAAAGAATCTGCCTGCAAGGCAGGGGACCCAGATTTGATCCCTGGGTCGGGAAGATCCCCTGGAGAAGGAAATGGCAACCCACTCCAGTATTCTTGCCTGGAGAATCCCATGGACAGAGGAGCCTGGCGGGCTACAGTCCATGGGGCTGCAGAGACTCAAACATGACTGAGCAACTCACACACACACACACACACTCATACGTACACATAGCCACCGCCCCCACCGAGGTATAGGGCTCCTCCAGCTTCCAGAATGCCCCTCCAGCACTGACTCCCCACCTCACTGGCTCTGTCCTCACAGGTGGGGTGAGCCTGGTTCCCGACGGCACCTGAGGGGAGTCCCTCGGCCTATGCCATCCTGGGTCTGGCGTCTTCAGGGCAGCATATATCGCCAGTGAAATTCGTGCCCGTGGTGTTCAGAACAGCTTTTTCCTGTCAAGGTACGGTCGGGTGTTGCCACCATGGATTCATCCCTTCTCTCGCGGGGGGCCATTTGGAAGGCTGCCAGCCTGGGCCGCCAGGAATAAAGCTTCTGTGAACAAAGCTTTTGCGGACAGAGCACTGATTCCAGAGGGACGCCCACCCAGGGGAGAGTCTGCCGGCTGCAGGGTGTTTTGCACCCTTGGCTCTCAGCAGATGCTGTCAGACCGTGTTCTGAAGGGGCAGTAAATTCCGGGCCAGACGGGACTTCCTGAGCGTTCCAGCTGCTCTGAGTCCACGTCCTCCACAAGCCGGTGCTGTGATGGAGTCTGGGCTGCCAGGCGTCTGTGAAGGACCAGCGTCTGTGAGGAGACAGGCCGAACGGGCCGGAGGGAGACGCTGATGGGCGACGCAGGCCGACGAGGCCCCATCAGCCACAGGGAGTCCCGGGGCGGCCCTCCCGTCCCAGCAGCCGCTGCGGCGGAAACAGCGGGCCTGGCCGCATCGCCGGATGTGGGCCGCTCTGCGAGGGCCGTGGCCTCACACAGGGCGGCTCTCTGGAGCCGAGGCAGACGTCGGCGGGGCACTTCCTGGGGCTGACCCACAAGCGTCCCCGGAAGGGAGGGCTCTCGGGTCCACCACACGCACTGGCCGGCGGGGCGGTGCCTGCGGAGGACGGTGGGGTGGAGCCCTGCTGAGATTTAGCCCGCGCGTCCATGACGGCCGGGACGCGCCTCTGCTTCCTGGCCGTTCGCGTGTCCTCTTCCTCGTGGTGGCTGTGCAAGCTTTTCCTCATTTTTGAAGCTGGGGTGTTCTCCTGTTTCTTACTAATTTATAAAAGTTCTTTATATATGCTCGATGTGAGTTCTTATTCGCAGATACACTGCAAGCATCTTCTCTCAACCTGTTTTAAGGAATTTTTGCATACCTCAGGGTAATGAAGATATTCTATTTTTTTTTTTCTCGGAGAATTATCATTTTACTGTAGATCTAAGGCTAAATTAGTATTTGTGTGTGGCATGAGGAAGGTTCATTTTTTCTCCCCATGTGGTTATATCCAACTGAGCTAATACTATTTACTAAAAAGACCCTTCTCCGCCCTGGATCATAGCTCATCTTTGCTGTAAATCGGCTGACGGAATGTGTCAACTGCCCTCAAGCTCCTTCTGGGCTTGTGTCCTGGTCCCTTTGACTATTGTGCCGTCCCACCCTGTCTTACCTACTGTGGATTTATCAAAACTCTGGCATCTGTTGGTATAAGTCCTCCAGCTCTGTGTTTTTGGTTTTTTGAGATTGGTCTGACCTACGGTAGAGCCTTTGAATGTCCATATAAATTTTAAAAGCGTCATGCCAATTTCCTCAGAAACGCCTGCTGGGATACTGACTGGGTAGTCACTGAACACAGATCTTCCTCACTTTAAACTGAAATTACCTCCTGATAACCCATTGCTGAAAATATGGTTCAGTTGAAAATGCATTTAATACAGCTAATCTACTACTTGATGCTTTTGAACTGTGGTGTTGGAGAAGACTCTTGAGAGTCCCTTGGACTTCAAGGAGATCCAGCCAGTCCATCCTAAAGGAGATCAGTCCTGGGTATTCATTGGAAGGACTGATGCTGAAGCTGAAACTCTAATACTTTGGCCACCTCATGTGAAGAGATGACTCCTTGGAAAAGACCCTGATACTGGGAGGGATTGGGGGCAGGAGGAGAAGGGGACAACAGAGGATGAGATGGCTGGATGGCATCACCAACTTGATGGACATGAGTTTGAGTAAACTCTGGGAGTTGGTGATGGACAGGGAGGCCTGGCGTGCTGAAATTCATGGGGTCGCAAAGAGTCGGACACGACTGAGCGACTGAACTGAACTGAACCTACTGAATAGCATCATGTAGCCTAGCCTACCGTACACATGCCCAGAACACTTACATTAGCCTGCAGTTGGGCAAAGTCATCACATAAAGCCTATTTCATGATAATATTTCATGTAATTTATTGAATACTACACTGAAAGCGAAGAACAGAACGGTGGTGAGTGTATGGGTTGTTCGCCCTCCTGATCGCAGGGCTCACCAGGAGCTGTAGCTGCTACTGCCCAGCGTCACGAGAGAGAACGGTAACCATGTCATGCTAGCCTGAAAAGAGATCAAAAGTCAGGTTTCTACTGAATGTGTGTTGCTCTCACAGCATCGTAAAACTCAGCATCAAAAAACTAAGATCATGGCATTTGATCCAATCACTTCATGGAAAATAGAAGGGGGAAAAAGTGGAAGCAGTGACAGATTTTCTTTTCTTGGGCTCCAAAATCACTGCGGATGGTGGCTGCAGCAATGAGATGAGAAGATGCTCGCGCCTTGAAAGGGAAGCCATGGCAAACCTAGACAGTGTATTAAAAAACAGAGACGTCAGTTTGCTGACAAAGGTCCATACAGTCGAAGCTGTGATTTTTCCAGTAGTCATATATGGATGTGAGAGTTGGACCACAACTGAGTGCCGAAGAACTGACGTTTTCCAATTGTGTTGGAGAAGACTCTTGAGAGTCCCTTGGACTGCAAGGAGATGAAACCAGCCCATCGTAAAGGAAATCAGTCCTGAATATTCATTGGAAGGGCTGATGTTGAAGCTGAAGCTACAATACTTTGGCCACTTGATGTGAAGAGACAGCTCATTGGAAAAGACCTTGATGTTTAGAAAGATTAAAGGCAGGAGGAGAAGAGGGTGACATGAGATGGGTATAGCATCACTGACTCAACGGACATGAATCTGAGCAAACTCGGGGAGACAGTGAAGGACAGGGAAGCCTGGCGTGCTGTGGTACATCAGGTCATAACGAGTCAGACAAGACTGACTGAACAACAAAAGTCCTAAAAATCCTCAGTCAGGACCATCTGTATACAAATCTATCTGGGGAGAATTGACATCTTAATAATCTTAAGTTGACCAGTTAGTGAACATGGCATTGCCCGCAATTTATTTGGTTGTTCTGTAGTTTCTCTGGGCTTCCCCAGTGACTCGGGTGGTAAAGAATCCGCCTGCAATGCAGGAGACCTGGGTTCAGTCCCTGGGTTGGGAAGATCCCCTGGAGAAGGAAACAGTACCTACTCCAGTATTCTGGCCTGGAGAACTCCATGGACAGAGGAGTCTGGGAGGCTGCAGCCCATGGGGTTGCAAACAGTCAGACGTGACTGAGCAGTTTCTCTGCAGTGTTTATTAGTTTTTAGCGTTGGGTCTTACATGTCTTTAATTGGATTTATTCATAAGATTTGATGATTCTTGATATTATTATAAATGACTTAAAATTTTTTCATTTTCTAGATGTTGCTAGTTTATAAGAATTCATTAATTTTTGTACATTGATTATATCCAGCAACCTTGTAAAACTTACTGATTCATTCTAATATTTTGTAGATTCTTTTGGATTTTTCCATGCACAGGTTTCTCATCTGAAATAATGACCATTTGTATATTTCCATTCCAATCCTTGTTTGTTTTATTTTTATTTCTTGCCTTATGGAGATGACTGGGTCCTACCATACAGTCTTGAGCAGAAATGTCAGTGATGGACATCCTTTTCTTGATCCTAGGAGATTGTTAGGAGAAAAGCACTCAGTATTTCACCAGCAATGGTGTTAGCTCTGTGTGTGCTCGAGTGTGTGTCTGTCTGTCTGTCAGTACGTGTCTCTGTGTTTGTCAGATACCCTTTATCAGATTAAGGCAGTTCTCTTTGATACTATTTGTTCCTTAGAGTTTTTATCATGACTAGGTATCAATTTTTCACAAATATCTTCCTCTCTCTGTTGATCTTCGCTCACTTGCAGCTGCAGCTCTAGAAGCTGGGAAGTGTTCTGTGTCTGGTTCCCGGCGGGAGGTTTCAGAGGCGGTGGTGCCGTCGCGGGGGCCGGATGAGATGGCTGTGGGGGTCGGGGGCAGTGTGGAGCCCTGAAGAGACACGGCAGTGACACGCGTGCTCGCCCACCTCAGTCCTTGTGAGCTCCTGCCCTGCTCACTCCCAGCAGGGCCTTGGGCTCTGTTTTCTGAAAGAAAATTAATCCCTTTTGCACAGCCCTGTGCCAGGCACTCTGGTTGGTCGTCGTGGGGGACACGCGACCCTGGTGCTGACTGCCTGGGCCCCGCAGGGTTCCTGGGTGTCATGCCTTGGCGCAGCTCCTGCTACTGCTGCTGCTGCTAAGTCGATTCAGTCGTGTCCGACTCTGTGCGACCCCACAGACGGCAGCCTATCAGGCTCCCCCATCCCTGGGATTCTCCAGGCAAGAACACTGGGGTGGGTTGCCATTTCCTTCTCCAATGCATGAAAGTGAAAAGGGAAAGTGAAGTAGCTCAGTTGTGTCCGACTCTTAGCGACCCCATGGACTGCAGCCCACCAGGCTCCTCCGTCCGTGGGAGTTTCCAGGCAAGAGTACTGTGCAGCTCCTAGGAGCCTGATTTAGGCCAGGAACAGGGCCGGCCCGTGTCTCTCTCTTCTGCCCCCACAGCATCCCCCTGCCCGACCAGAGGCCCTCGGGGGCAGTCAGACGGTGCCCGAGCGGGCAGAGAGCCGTGGAAAATGCTCCAGCTGATCCCACCCTCAGCATTTCATCCCCTGCCCGGTTGTCTTGTGGAGTCTCGGCCTTCCCAGTGCGGTCTGGGAAGACTCAGAAGGCTTCCTTCCAGAGCCCCAAGAAGCCAAGAACAGGAGCTGCCCCAGGCCATTCCCGTCCCTGGGTATCCTTTCAAAGGATTTCTGCATGGATGAGAGAGACTGTGGCCTGTGGGCAGTCAGGGGAGAGGGCATTTTGTTGTTTCAGATTTCTGGGTTGGCTCATATGTTCAGACTCTGCAATTCCCACACTAGATGCTTCAATCCACTGGGAGTAAAAGTCTTGCCTTCAAGAAACGGCCACCGCATCTGTTGCTCTGCTGCCACTGCTCAGGCCCCCTTCCTGTGTTCCATGGCAAGTCTCTGCCACCATCCCCTGCCCCGCCACCCAACCCCAGACTAGCGTGGAGTCAGAAACCTGTAGCTCACAAGCGTTGGGAACAAATGGCAAACCAGCCCAATCCTGAAAAGAGGGGACATTTGTTGGTTCACAGATCTGAAACTTCGAGAGGGAAATGACTTCAGGCGTGGCTGGGTCAGGATGCCCCAACACTGCTCTCATGAGTGTGACCCCCTCTGCCTTCGGCTCTGGTTTCTCCTGCGCAGGTTTATTCTCAGGCTTTCCCTTTGCCTTGGCAAGGGAGGTCTGGCACACGTCCTGCCAGCTTAGCAGCTCCCGTGGAAAGGCAACACCCTCTTTAACAGAGGAGGCAAAAAGGGGCAAAAATCCCAGGAAAGGCTCTCATTGGCTCAGACCAATTCATAACGCCCGTATTGCGGATCAGCCTCACTGCGAACCCTGAGAATGTGGGAAGGGTGAATCCTGAGAGGGAAAGAGGATTTGCTACCAGAATTAAATGTACCAGGCGTCAAATGTACCATGTCTGTGCTCACACGTTTTCCTTTCTGGAATGTTGTGCTCTTTCCCATGATTAATGTGTCCATTCTTCTGATCCTCACCTACCTGGAAACCCAGACTTCCAGACACACTGACCTCTCCCTTCTTTAAATTCACCATGTGCCAGTAATCTACACTTGATTTTGTTTTAAAATGTTTATGATTTGACTTTCTTCTCATTATGTCACAATACCACTTGTTCCCCAAAATGAATCAGAAAACGCAAAGATGAAATTCCATTACGTCTGGGGAGGTGACTCTGTGCCCAGGCCTGGAGTTTGAGGCAACGTTTCAGACAGGAGAGGGGCAGAGCCAGGCGTGTTTCAGGGCCAGGGATCAGCACACGCAAAGACACAGGGGCTGCAGGAAGTGAGCAGCTCGGCAGGTAGGAGTGGAGTGCGAGGGGCAGGGGGCAGAGGGGGCAGGAACCTGCTGGGGTATTTTATCCGGGAGGCAGCGTGCTCTGGCTGGCATTCGGGACCGCTCTCTTGGCTGAGGTGAAGGCAGAGGTCACGCTGGCTCTGCCCAAGGTGGTAGCCATGGAGACGGAGAGGAGCAGGGAAACAGGAGCGGGGGGAGAGGAGGGGGAGAGGCCTGAGTGAGTGCTGGGTTCTGGCTCAAGCCACGGTGTGGATGGGGAAGATGTACCAGCCATTCTCTCCTAGATGGACCCAAGGTGGGTTTGCACTCGCGTCTGCATACGCTGCATGGAGTTGCTTTGATGGGGGCTCCTTCCCCTCTCAACTGAGCATCCTTCCGGATCCATAGCATATCTTCATGGAATCCTTGGCAGCACCCGCACTGTGAGCTTTTAACCAGTGATCCATGGATGGATACTGAAGTTGTTTCTGTCCTGCCCATTTAGTATCTGACCAGCGGCCAGCTTGCTCTGGGTCTCCATTATCTGCCCCTGTGTCTCATCTACAGTTCTCTCAAGTCAAGGAGCTGACCCCTCCTGGCTTGGATTTTGGCCACTAGACGGCGCCATTGCATAGCATCCCCGGGAGGCTCCAGCCCCGACTCCAGTCTCAGGGCCGAGAGCTCAGAAGGGCACCCAACCCCCTAGCTCTGACCTCACCCGCAGCAGGACTGCACGGCCTTGCGCCGAGACCCCTGTATGAGCGGACCTCACGTTCTCAGTGCCCACAGAATTGCCCTGGGGGCAGCGATCTGCTTGCAAGTGGGTATTTCCATGCTTCCTTCCCTGCAGGAATGAGGGGCTGGCACTTTGCACAGCAGCTTCTGAAATGTGGTATCCAAATTGCCGGTGGTGCCTGGGGTGGTTTGAGGGGTGCCAGGATCTACATTACCAAAGCTTCTTTGGTATGTTTTTAGAAAAGTAGCGGTTCGTACATCAAATCCACGATTTCACAGAAACTGTCATTATTTAGAATGAGGTGAAATTAAAAGAAAAAGCTTTGAATTTTAGTTTTATTTAGGTTTAAAGAAAAATCGCAGTATGGGTAGCATACAAATAAGCCACTGACTTCACTGCATTTGTGAGGTTCCAGCTATGGGTCTAGATGAGAAAGTACACTGGGCACATGAAACCTTTCGAGGGCTGGATGGAAAAGCTTAGGCCCTGGAGGACAAGTCTTAAACCCTTGGAACCTAGAAGTGGAATCTTTGAACCACAGTATCTTTGCGTGATTTTCAAAAATACCAGGGAAAGACAATATTTAATAAAGAATCCTTAGAATCCATGAGAATCCTCGGAGATTAGACTTAGGGGATTCTGAACTCCCAGGACCCTTGTGTGAAGGGGCTGCCTCAGGAAATGGCAGAGTCAAAAGGGACACTCGGGGACTTGCGGGGAGCCTGCTGAATGGTGGCCCCAGAGGCTCAAAGCCCACCTGAGTCTCACCCTTCCCTGGTCCCTGGGTCCCCCTGTACGCCGCAGCGCTCAGGGCTTCCAGCAGGTTCAATCAGGAAGATCCCCTGGAGGAGGGCATGGCAACCCACTCCAGAGGAGCCTGGCGGGCTACAGCCCATGGGGTCACGGAGTCAGACACGACTGAGCGACTGAGCATGTCTCACATTCAGAGGCAAATGAGCGATCTGTGTAAACACGTCCCCCCACGAGTCACGTGTGCTTCCTGCAGAATGCCGCAGCCTCCAGGGCGGTGCTGATGGTGGGAACTGAGGCAGCGTGGCCCACCGGTGAGGACAGTATCTGGAGGGCCCAGTGTCTTTGGGTGTCCTTCAAATCCCTGCCTACTTAGAGCCCCGTTTTTGCTCTTCATTCTCACCTGGAAATGAGGTACCTGGATTGGGGACCGCAGAGATTGGGAACCCAGGGAAAGCACCTTGCTGTTGCGTCCTTCCTGATCTCAGTGTTCAGATATCCACCTGGAGATGAAACTCACTACCTTCTAGAGTCCTAGACGTTCCCAAATCTGTCCTGTCTTTCAAGACTCAACGCAGGGTCACCTCCTCTGAGAAGCCTTCCAGGATTATCCCCCCCACCCCCCACGGAGCTGAAGTTCTCCCAAGGGCTTCATCGAGCTGCCCCTCATGTGTCTCCCGGCTGCACACTCCTCTTCACTGACAGTCCCAGTGGAGTGATTATTCCCCAGTCTCTTTTGATGTCTGTCTTAGAATTAGTGACCCAGACTTTGCCAGCTCAAGGGCCCACAGGGACCAGTTCCAAACGTGGGGGACCGCAGGGAACCAGAGGATTTACCAGAGTGGCCGTTCCTCACCCCGCCCAGTGACCATCGGGGAACAAGGGTTACCAGTGTTACCAAATCTTACAGGTTTCCTAGAAATCTGGATTTTTTTAAAGTAAAATCTACCATTCAAGAAATATTGGTAATGGTTTTTTTTTTACATGGAAATCTCTCCGTTCAGGCTAAATCAAACACTTCCGCAGAGTGAGCCCCTGAACAAACACTCGGGGGCCTCCGCCTCAGACCCTTGTGGACTGGGGTTGGCGTCGTCTCAGACGACAAGGAGGTTTTCAGCCGCTGTGATGGCCGCCCGTTAGAGCATCTCGAACCCCATGTTCTCCGAGACTTGTCCCAGAGGTTAATGATGTCACGACTCCCGGATTCTTTGTCAGCCCTTCCATCAGACCCTTGGTGTGATGTGGACCCTCCTTCCCCTTGAACCTGGGCTCTTCTGCATGTCCAGCAGAGTCTGACAGAAGGGACACTGGGCCGGATTCTGGGGCTCCGGCTCTGGGAACTCAGCCTCTGCTCCCTGAGGAAGCCCCCGCAGCCTGTGAGGAGGAGATGGGGGGAACCCAGGACCCCGACCGCCCCTCCCGCTGACCTCCCCTGCAGCAGTGGGCACACACACCATCTTGGAAATGCTTCTTCCAGGCCCCCACTTCAGCGGAGCCAGCCGACACCACCCGGACCAGGGACCGCCCTTCCCCAGCACAACCCTCTGGCAGAGGAGCAGCGTGCAGGTCAGCGAGGCCCGTGGCTCACCCCAGGAAACGCAAGGGAGACCACGCGGAGCTGAGGTTCTGGGGAGAAGGGGGCGGCCTTTGTGTCGGACTCCGCCCAGCCCACCATCCCGTCTCCCCAGACCCCATTCCTCCTGCCCAGCGCCCGGGCTCTGGGTCCCTGCTGCGGCCAGAGTCCTTCTCCAGGAGGGTTTGGGCTGCACGGGGCTCAGGCCAGATGGACTTGGGCTGAAGGGGCAGGGGCTCAGGGAGCCAGGCCTGGGGATGCTGAGTGCAGCCAGTGGAAGCCCCGAGACCCCGCAGGCCTGCTCACGGCCCCCGGGAGAGGGGCTGTGGGTGAAAGAGCTTGCACGCCGGGCCGGGATGCTGCGAATGCCACGGCTGTGAGCCTCACACAGACCACCCTCCACGCCACCCCCGGTTTCCTTCCCCGAAACATGAGAGAGGAATAGCTCACATCCGCCAGGTACTTGCCAGGAGCCCGCGCCCCAGGAGAATCTTATGCCTGTTAATGGATTCATCCTCTTGGCAGTTCTGACCCGGACTGTCCTGGAGTTACCCCCATTTTTCAGATGAGCACACTGAGGCCTAGAAAGGGTGGGTCACTCCCCCAGGCCACACAGGGAACTGCAGAGCTGAATTTCACCCCCGGAATCCTGGCCTGGAGTCCACACCCTGAAGGACACGACATGGCCCTGGCATCACACCGGCATGGCCTGGACGCAGGGCTCCATTCACCCCCGTGATGCGGACCAAGAGGCTGAGGCTGGGCAGTTCTGCCAGAGGCTCCAGGCTCACAGTGGTGTCTGGACCTGAATCCAGCTGCTGGCGTGGAGTCGGGGCAGAGGAGCTACAGGGCAGGGAGACTGGCCCAGAAGGAGGGGTCTGACCCTCCCAGGAGGAGAGCTCCCCACCCCTTCAGCACAGCGTCGAGGGAGCCCAAAGGAGATGGTGCGCCTGGGAAGGCGTTGAGAAATCTGCTTGGTGAGACCGCCGCTCCCAGGCGTTCCTGCTTTACCCCCAGCTCTGGCCTGAAAGCAGAAGGGCCCAGAGGAGAAGGAACGCAGATCCTCCGACCTCGGGCTGGGAGGAGAAGTCCGTGGCCCCTCGCAGAGCCACGAGAGCTGACACCTTCACGCCCGTGAGCGGGCCCGCCTGGCCTCCTCCCCAGCCCTGCAGACGCGGCCACTGCTTACGTGCTCTCGCTGGGGGAGGAGGCCCAGGCTCGGCGGGCTGCGGCCTCAGGCCCCCACTTCCGATCCGGTTGGAGGCCAGTCCACATCCTTTTCATCGGCTTGTTTGTTTTTGTTGCTGTTCGGTCGCTCAGTCGTGTCCGACTCTTTGCGACCCCACGGGCTGCAGCACACCAGGCCTCCTTGTCCTTCACCGTCTCCCAGAGTTTGCTCAAACTCATGTCCATCAGGCCTGTGATAGCATCCAACCATCTCATCCTCTGCCGTCCCTCCTCCTCCTGCCCTCAGTCTGACTGTGGGAAAATAGATATAACATGAACTTTATCATTTTAACCATTTTGTGAGTCCGGTTCAGTGGCATTAAGCACGCTCACACTACTGTGCAGCCGTCGGCACCAGCATCTCCAGAGCTTTCTCATCTTCCCAGACTGAACCTCTGCCCCGTCAACCACCAATGCCCCATCCCCCCGCCCTTCAGCCCCCGGGAGCCACCGTTGACCCGCTGTCTGTGGATCCGACTGCGCTAAGGACTTCACACAGCAGGATCGTGCCGTGGCCCTCCTGTGGCCGGCTGGTTTCCCCGAGCACCGAGTCCTCGGGCTTCACTGGTGCTGTAAGCATGTGTCAGAGTTTCCTCCCTCTAAAGGCTGAATAACACTCCACTGTACAGGTAGACCACGTTCTGCTTGTGCGCCCTTGGCCTGCTTCCGCTTTTTGGCTATGAGTAATGTTGCTCTGAACAAGGGTGTACGGATATCTCCTCAAGACCCTGCTGGCAGTTCTTTAGGATATACACCCAGAAGCAGAATGGCTGGATCACATGAGAATTCCGTTTTTAGTGTTTTAAGGAACTGCCATCCTGTTTTCCATCCCCCCCGGGGCTGCGCAAATGTTCCCATTTCTCCACGTGCTCCCGACGATGGTTTCTCTCTGGTGCTTCTTCTTCTGTCGTCCTGGTATTTCAGTAGCCATCCCGATGGCTCGGACATGGCATCTCACTGATTTGCATTTCGCTGACAGTCGGTCCCGCTGAGCATCTTTCCAAGTACTCCTTGGCCGTCTGAGTATCTTCTCTGGAGAGTTGTCTACTCAACTCCTGTGACCATTTTTAAAGTCTGGCTTTTGCTTTTCATTGTTGTTGAGTGGCAAGAGTTCTTTATGTATGCTGGATATTAACCCCTTATCATACGGGTGATTTGCAAATACTTTCTCCCATTCTCGAGGTGGCCTTCCTTTCTTTTTTTTTTAAAAAACCTCTGTTTCATAACGTTTTGTCTCACGTGCATATAGAAGAGTGCACGGAACACAAATGCCTGAGTCGTTGAAGATGAGCACACCCGTGTGGCTGATGCTGGCTCCTCCTCACCCCTGCCCCCCAGCCCCTTCTCCTCCCCTCTTCCCGAGAGGTCCCCATGATGCTGACTTCTCCCCGCTTAGGTTAGCTCTGCCTCCTTTCAGGCTCCTGACTGGGAGCAGCCTAGCCTCTGTTCCGTTCTCTTCGAGGCTCTCTCTTCCCTCTTGGCCGCTCGTCCCTGCACAGAGGCCCAGCTTGGGTCTCCCTTCCTGCTCTGGGAGGTTCGTGGACACCCCATCCCCGGTCCCCGTCTGCCTGGTAACGGACGTGAGACCCGACGGCTCCCTGGAGCTGCGGCCAGCCCAGGGCCCGCTGTCCGAGCCTGCGGGGGCCGTGCATCTCGAACGCTGTCTGCCCTAAGCTTCTCCAGCAGGCTCACGAGTCAGTACGGAGGCAGGCGCTGCCTGCCGTCTGCACCTCAGCCATGTCTCCTCTCCACCAGCCCAGGAGGCCTCCCCATTCTCACCCCGGGGCCTGGCTCAGCGTCTGCCCCGTGGATTCTGGCTGCAAGAACCCAGTGCAAGTCCGTCTGGTTAGGGCAGGAGGTCCTGGGTGTATGGGGCTGCAAACTCCGTGGGGGACGCTGAGCAGGAGCTCCCAGCTTCGAGAGGGTGCTGCTGCGTGGGATGGGGGCTCGTCGTGCCTGAGAAGCAAGCACTCCGCTGAGTGGCCCGGCAAGCATCCGCTGTCGTGGGGGCCACGTCCTGGTTGTCATGGACGCAAAGGTGGCATCGCGTCCCAGCCCCACCAACAGGAGCGGGTGCCCTCCCTGCCCGTCAGTTACTCCTCTGTGTTCCCAGCCCCCCGTGAACTCAGTAAAATAACCACCTTCCTGATAGAGTCTCGGTCCCCGGGGACACTGTCTCTGTCCCTCCTGGGCTGTCCTTGGAGCCACTTGGAGGCAGACAGACCGCTCCTCTCCCCCAGGGCCTCAGATCCCACTCTCGGCTTTCAAAAAACGACCTGAAAAGTCGTAAAGGGTGAGAGACAGCCACAGCACAAAGGGCGAACATTCCAAGAGGAAAACTGAAAAGTCAGGTCTCTCTCGCACCCCCGCACCCGCGCCTCCCAGCTGCCCTCCCGTGCGGCTCCAGCATTCCCAGTCCCTGTGTCTGTTTCCAGAAATACCGCATTCTGTCACCGACAGGAATCCTGCATTTACATCATACAGATGGGCCTCGCTCCACACACATTCTTTACCTTGTTATTTATTTTTTTTTACAGCAAAAAAAATCAAATTGAGCCAAGTGGTCCCCAAACAATACTACTTAATTCTTTTTTTTTCCATTTTGAGATACTTTGAGACTCGCGAGAGGTTGCAAAAATAGTACAGCGAGTTCCCATGGACCTTTCCCCTGCTTCCCCCAGCTCCCCACTGTGATAACATCTTACATAATCACGGCGCATTGTCAAAACCAGGAAGCTGACATTGGTGCAGTATTATTAACTCAAACTCAGACCTTATTTGGATTTCACCAGCTTTTACATGTAGCAATTGTTTTGTTTTGTTTTCTGGTACATAGTTCTGTGAAATTTTATCACATGGATAGATGTTGTAACCATCAGGATATAGAACTGTTCCAATCCCCACAAAGAAATTCTCGCACATTAAACGCTTTGTAATCACACCCTTTCCCAGCCCTGTGCCCTGGCAACTTCTGATCTGTTATCTCTGTAATTATATCACTCTGACAGTGTTAAATGAATGGACTCATACAGTACGTAACTTTCTGAGGTCGGCATTTTTTTTTTTTTTTTTTTTTGCTCAGAACAGTGCCTTTGAGACCCGTTTACTTTGTTGCTGTCACTAATTCACCCCTTTGGATTGCTCCGTACTATTCCGTCCGATGGGGCACCAGGCGCCTTTATTCAGTCGCCTGTTGAAGGACAGTTGGGTGGTTTCCAGATTCTGGTTCTTACAAATCAAGCTGATGTGTGTGTTCACATACAGATGTTCGTATGAGCCTACAGTCTTGGTTTTTCTAGGAGAAATACCCAGAAGTGCAATTGCCGAGCTGTATGTAAGCCTAAGTTTAACGGCTAAGGAACTGCCCGACTCTTTTCCGGACGGCTGTGCCTTCTCGCCCACCAGCGTGTGTGCGGGTTCCGGCTGCTTGGCGCCCTTGTCAGCCCTTGGCACTGATAGCTCTTTCTTTCTTTCTTTCTTTCTTTTTTTTAAGCCGTTTCAGAAGGTTTCTAGAGCTATCTAATCGGAGCCCTGTTTTGCATGTCCCCAGTGGGTAGCTACGTAGAACATCTTTTCTCGGGCTTATTTGCCATCCAGCTTTGGAGAACTCTGTGTTGAACTCTGTGAACTTTGTGAACTTTGTTCAACTCTGTTGAACTCACAGAACTCTGTGTTTGCCCATTTCCCAGTTGAACTGTTTCTCGCTGTTGGCTTTAGAGTGTTCTCTGAGTCCTCTAGATACAAGTTCTCCTAGAGATGGGGTTGGAAGTCCTTTCTCCTGGCTGGAGGCTTGTCTTTCATCCTCATGGCAGAGTCTCTTGCAGAGCACACATCTTTCATTTTGCTGAGGTCCAGTTTATCCCTTTCTTCTTCTTAAGGACCCTGTCTTTGGTGTCGTGTCCAGCAGGTGTCGTGTCCAGCAGTGGTAAAGAACCTGCCTGCCAGTGCAGGACACTCAGGTTCAATCCTGGGTTGGGACCAACCTCCTGAGAAGGCATGGCAGCCCACTCCAGCATTCTTGCCTGGAGAACCCCATGGAGAGAGGAGCCTGGCGGGCCCACGGGGTCTGAGTCGGACTTGACTGAGCACATACGCTAGATGCCTTGCGTTTCCCTCACTGCATCTTGTGGATTGTTCCGTATCCGCGTGCAAAAGGCTTCCACGGTGTGTCTCTGTGGCCACGTGTATGCCAACGTACAAACCGAGCACTGTTCACTTCACCACCCCTGTGGGGACCGAGCCGTGAGCTACGAGTGAGGACTGCAGTGAAGAACCAGGAGCAGACCTCCTCCTTGCACTGCAGCCTCACACGGCTGTGGGTGCGATTCCGGAGCACGGCTGCCCGTCCAAGCTCGAGCATTTGTGTGTCCTGGTACCTCTGCCGGCCCTCCTGCTCCGATGCCTGCCCATTGCTGCTACTCCCCCACCTGTCGCCAACTCAGGACTTCTATCAGACGGCTGAGTCCCCCCCAGTTTCAGGAGGGAAGGGAGGCTCTCCGTGTGGTCTCCGTGGCGCTCTCTATGAGCTCCCTGTGTGTTCTTTCCTGTGTCCCTTTGGTTCCTCTCCGGGGGGCACTTTCCTCCCAGGATCCTGTTCTGATTGAAGAGAGGAGCCCAGCCGTCCCCTCCAAATGGGGTGTGCACAGGGGCTCCATCCCAGGGCAGCCCTCACTTGCTCACTGCTCCTGCCCTGCTGCCCTGCGTCTCTCTGCCGCCACATGGACCCAGTGTGCCCCTCTGTGAAATGGGGATGCGAGCAGCACCTCCGCAGAGGACTGTGGGCAGGGTGTCCTCAGTAAATGCACGAGAAAGCGCTCTCGGCACTAAGGAAGCGTCGGCTCTGTACTCACCTGCAGTTAATAATGTGTATTGAACGTGATCATTGGAGAAGGAAATGGCAACCCACTCCAGTGTTCTTGCCTGGAGAATCCCAGGGACGGGGGAGCATGGTGGGCTGCCATTTCTGGGGTTGCACAGAGTCGGACATGACTGAAGCGACTTAGCAGCAGCAGCAGCAGAACATGATGTTAAACACTGTCGTCACAGGAGAAGCCTCGCAGCCGTATGTGGTGATGGACTGATGGATGTCGTCTGTGGCGGCGCTCACCTCGCAGTGTATACACGCCTCAAATCATCAGGTTGGATTCCTGAACCTGAAACAGTGCTACCTGTCAGTTATATCTTAATTTCTTTTTTTCTTAGAAAGAAGTGCTAGCCCTTCTGTTATTATTATCGTCTATGAGGACCAAGAGCTCAAACAGGCGTCTTCCTGACCTGGAAGCGGTTATCCCGCCCCTGCTGGACTCTCCCAGCAGGCTGTCTGCAGACAACCACAGGTATTTCCACGTTGCCATGGGAACCTCCGTGAAGGCCGCATTCTGATGCTGGCTGGACAAGCCTTCCAACTGCCCCCTTCCGAGGGAGATCCCACTGGACATTGCCTGGTTCTGTGCCACAGGAAAGCGTGTCTGAAGCTTGACCAAGGACATGGTGGGGACGGGCAACCATGCCGTCAAAACCAGGGAGAAGAAGTGCTTGGGCGGGGCCCCAGAAAGACCCTGGGTGAGCGGGGATTGCCTGGCTGGTCTGCGGTCTTCCTCCTGCCCCTGGCCTGCTTCTCCATGGCCTCCTGCACCTCTCACCAACCCCTGCCCCCAGAGAGGCCAGCCCGGGAGGCAGCCCAGCGTCACCACCAATAACACGGGCTCGGGCACCTTGATTTGAATCTCGGCTCTTGGCTGTGTGACCTTGAGAGAGTCCCTTAATCTGTGTAAGCCCGTTTCCCCATCTGTAACGAGGATGGACGGAAGCTTGTGCTTCCTATAGCAGATGGGAAAGCTGAATGGGACGGAGCCCGTGAAGCACTTCTCCTGGCAGGGAGATTGCCCACACAGGGACCGTGGTGGTGCTGGTTGCTGGTGATGGGGAGGGCGGGGCTCCCAGGCCTTTGTGCCTACAGCACCCTCTACCTGGAGCCCCTTTCTGCTCCCTCCATCTGTCCAGCCCCTCCCACAGTCGGCAGCCAGACCATAGAGGGCACACAGCCTTTTCCCCAATCGGTCCTTTGGGCCAGGAGATTCCCAAACAGCCCTCACGGGAGCCTGGAAATAGAACGGCTCTTTCTGGCACCTGCCCCTGCTCTGCTCGCGGAAAGGTGTCAGTGGGAACACCCAGGCCTCGCCAGCTCAGGGGGCATGTGCCCCGTCCCATTTGCCGGAAATTCCTCCCTGCCCCTTCCCCAAGTGGCTGATGTCACGGGAAGCTGTTACAGTGGCCTCTTCATCACAGTGAACCTTCATCCAAGGACCCAGGCATCTGAGAAGTCCCGTCTTGGGGCCCCTCTAACCAGGCAGTGAGAAGTGTGGGCTTACATCCCAGCTTCTCTGTTACACAGTTGAGTCTCCTGCCGTCTGTTGCCTGTGACGGAAGACCAGGCTCAAAGCGTAGGGGGACTTGTTGATTCCTGTAACTGGCAAGTGCTGGGGTTTCAGGCATGGCTGGAGTCAGACGCGCAAATGCTGTTCAGCACTGACAGATGAAGCAACGGAGGCGTATACTTCGCCTGAGGGCACACAGCAAGGCATTCCCTTCTGTCGGCTCTGATTTCCTCTGCCGCTTCATTCTCGGGCCACCTCACCTGGGCTGACGGGAAGGTAACCACCAGCAGCTCCAGGCTGCACTGGACCAGCAGAGAGAACACCGATGTCCCCCAAGCGTTTCAACATAAGTGCCACCAGAGGCTGTTACTGACCACGCTTGGGACACCTGCCCATCCCTGTACAAGGATTGCTGGGGGTCTGGGCTGTGAATGATCTCTTCTGGGGCATCCACTCCCCTCTGATGTAAAGGCAAAGAGCTGCCCTGCATGGGTTGCCCAAATGGCTACACTGGGGTCAGTGTCAGAGCCGCAATGGGGCCGTCCCTGGGAACTGGCGTCCTTGGGCTGGCTGTGCGGGACAGCAGAGGCGGCAGACGACCAGGGAGGAAGGGGACTCTGCTGGCCCCGTGGCTGGCTTGGGCGGGGGCAGCTGGGGCGAGGGGGTCGTTCCCGCCAGCCCTGCACTGCCCTCTCACACAAGCTCACTGACCCAGCACCGCTGAGCGAGCTTTCGACTCATTGCCACTGGGTCTCTGGAGAGACCTTGAGAGACTTTCATTGAAAATGTTTCCCCTAATATCTGTTTGTTTTTTAAAATGATAGGATCAATCAATTGCTGTTGTTATTGTTGTTCAGTCACTCAGTCGTGTCCAACTCTTTGTTACCCCAGGACTGCAGCGTGCCAGACTCCCCTGTCCATCACCAATTCCTGGAGCTTGCTCAAACTCATGTCCATCGAGTCAGTGAGGCCATCCAACCATCTCATCCTCTGCTGTCCCCTTCTCCTCCTGCCCTCAATCTTTCTCAGCATCAGGGTCTTTTCCAGTGAGTCAGCTCTTCACATCAGGTAGCCAAAGTACTGAAGCTTCAGCTTCAGCAGCAGTCCTTCCAGTGAATATTCAGGATTGATTTCCTTTAGGATGGACTGGTTGGATCTCCTTGATGTCCAAGGGACTCTCAAGAGTCTTCTCCAACACCATGATTCAAAAACATCAGTTCTTTGGCGCTCAGCCTTCTTAACGGTCCAACTCCCATATCCATACATGACTACTAGAAAAATCGTAGCCTTGACAAGACGGACCTTTGTTGGTAAAGTGATGTCTCTGCTTTTTAAAACACCATCTAGGTTTGACATAGCTACTCTTTCAAGGAGCAAGCGTCTTTCAGTTTCGCGGCTGCGGTCACCGTCCACATTGATTTTGCAGCCAAAGGAAATGAAATCTGTCACTGCTGCCACATTTTCCACATCTGTTTGCTGTGAAGTGATGGGACCAGATGCCATGATCTTCGTTTTTTGAATGTTGAGTTGTAAGCTGGCTTTTTCACTCTCCTCTTTCACCTTCACGCAGGTGAACTTGTCAGTGTTCATGGTAAGATACTGAAACAGTTCAGGAAGATCTCAAGCGGTTAATAAGACTTTCCTATCTGCCTGGCCCCCACAGCCGGCACGGAGGTGCCCGGCCAGGTGCGGCTCGCTGGTTCTGGGCCCTCCCCTGGGTCACGTCGTGCAGAAGCGAGGCTGGAGAAGCGTGTGCTTGCTTAGTCTGCAAGGGGCCCTGGTCTACATGCAGATTCCTGCCCGGGGCCTGAGCCAGAGGTGTGGTTCCTAGCGGGGGTGCGGGGGCAGGGGGGACTGGGAATCTGCCTCGTAACTCGGGGAATTCCCATGGAACCACTGGCTTGGGAGCGTCTGGGAGTTTTTCCGGACCCTGAAGTTCTGGGAAAAGCATCTGTGCCTGGAGGCCAGGATCAGCCACAATTCCCCAAGAGCTGCTAGGTCCTCCCCTTAAGGCAGAGATGCGGGAGGCACTGGGGCCAGGCTGCTATGAGCCTGGGAGGACCCTGAGGGGCGAGGGGAGGGGCCTGGGCGGGTGGTTGGGGGAGGCTGGGCTCCCATAATCCTGAGTTAGCGACTGAGGAGGGATGGGGGCTGCTCGGGCACCCCCACAGAAATCGTGAGACTAGCCCTGCCTTCTGGGGACCGCAGGTCACACAAATGGTTAGGACCACCGATGCCTTTACCCAGCGTGGCTAACACACTTGCCGGCAGCCTGACAAGCCTCTGCAGGATAGGCTGTGGTTCGGGGGCCTGATCCCTGCCCTCTGACCACACCTGGACCCCGGGGCCCTGGGGCCAGGAGACCAAGCGCAGGGGGCACCCAGCCGCAGTTCACGGGGCCGCCCAGCTCGGAACCAGCCCCCTGGCAGTGGGTGCAGCTGCGCAGCAGGGAGCAGGGCTCTGCGGCCAGCGCTGTCGCTTAAGCTCAGCCTCATAGTGTTGATACCCCGCACCCGGCAGCCTTCTCCAGGCCCTGGACGTGGGCTCCCGAGACAGGAACCATGGCCAGTCCCGCTTGCCATCCGAGACGACCGCCCCCAGACGTCTTCCCGGGGGCAGAGTCCACCGCAGCCCTGGATGTTAGGAATCTCTCTCTTCCCGCTTTCACCTCCACTTGACTTCTGCCCCCTCCCGCCTCGGACCTGGGGCCAGGCACAGACGTCTCCTGCATCCTTGAAGAAGAGATGCATGTCTTGCCCCGACCCCAGGTCACGCTCAGGGCATGCGGGCAGTGCATTAGGCCGGGCCGGGTGGGGCCCCACAGGCCTGCAGCAGGAAGGGAGGCGGAGAGGCACTGGGGGTGACCCTGGTCACGACCGTCAGCACCCAGCGCCTTGCGTCCACGTCACCTGGATGACAACGGCCTCTGCACGAACCCCTTGGAACTGGGCGCGAACTGGGTGGGCTTGTGCCCTGGGGCTAGGGGTGGGACTGTAAGACCTCGGTTTTTAAAATCAGATTCTTAAAACTGTGTGTGATTCTCCAAGGAACAGAGGTGCTTGTTTCTTTCTCCTGTGTGCTGTGAGCCAAGCATTCCACATGCTCTGATATGGGGTGGGGGGTTAGTGTACCTCGTGGGGCCAGCCCGCTGGGTTCAGATCCTGACTCAGGAATGTCTTTACTGTGTGACCTAGAGGCTGTTGTTAACGGTCTCATTTCTTCAAAAGAGCCCAACACCGGAGGTACCTTAGCGTCAGAGCAGGTGCTTTGAGTGCAAATAACAGAGCACCACGGGGCTTCCCCGGTGGCTCAACGGTAAAGAACCCGCCTGCCAATGCCGAGACACGGGTTCCAGCCCTGAGTCGGGAAGATGCCCTGGAGGAGGAAACGGCAGCCCACCCCAGTGTTCTTGCCTGGAGAATCCCATGGACAGAGGAGCCTGGCGGCAGCCGTCCAGCAGGTTGCAGAACAGCGAGACATGACTTAGCGACTGAACGACAACCACAGAGCAATGCTGAGGGCGGTTTTCAGAGAGATGGGAGCGCTGCGGGACGTCCGAGGGACCACTTCAGAGCTGGTTCCGCATCTACAGGCGTCCTTGAGGACTCGCTCTCCTTTTTGCTCTGCCATCTCCTTAGCAGGTCGATGGACACATCGACGGGAGGGCCCCAGGGCTACGCTGCAGCCGGGCGGTTTGGACAGGCTTCCTCGGTGCTCACGGCCGGCAGTGCTGCAGCAAGGGGGACCCCTTCCAGGGCCCCAGAGTGGGCACATCTCGGAAACGAATGGTCTGAGGAGACACGCATGCTAACAAAGCTTGAGGCTTGTTTATTGGGAAGGGGTGCCCGGGCGGAGAGCAGGAGGGTAGGAGAGCCCGAGAGGACTGCTCGGCCACGTGGCTCGCAGTCTCGGGTCTTACGGAAAGGGGGTTAGTTTCCAGGTCATCTTTAGTCAACCATTCTGACCCAGGGTCCTTGCTGGGGTGGAGTGCACTTTGCTCACGCAAGATGGATTCCAGCGAGAAGGATTCTGGAATTCAACCTGAATTCTTCTGGTTGATGGTGGCTTGTTAGTTCCTTGTTCCTTACCAGGATGTCCTGTTGCAAGATAACAACACACGCCCGTGGTTACTCCTGGGCAGTTTCGGTCAGTGGCTCCCCTGGCAGCAGAAGCATCTGGGAAGGGAGGCAGGACTTCTTGACGGAAGGGATCGCTGATGCTACTCCGTCACACCCCCGTGTGGACTGAAGGCGCATCCAGGATGGAGCGTAGTCTCCTGCCCTTGACTTTGGGCTTCTCCACGTGACGCCCTTTGGCCAGTGGGATGGAACAGAGGCAACAACGTGCCCGCTCCAGACATGAACATTCAGGGACCTCGTGTGCCCTCCCTTGCCAGCTGTGCCTTTGCCAGCACCATGAGAAGAGCCAGCGCACTGGTCCAAGGAGGACGAGAGGGACGAGAGGCAGAACCACCCAGGCTGCCCATGGGCCCGCGTGAGCAGACCACCCAGCAGAACCTGGCTGAGTCTGAACACCGGTCAACCCACAGGCCCATGAGAGTGAATGGCTCTCGTTTGAAGCCACTGAGGCTTGGGCTGGTTTGTTACATGGCATCAGTGGGGCCACTGACTGATACACCCTCCAGAGAGACGACTGTTAGGCCATTAGAGCAATCTTGCTAACCGTCCATCTGGTTCCCCTTTATCTGAACCGCCTTTCTTGGTAAAAGTGTCCCCTCATTGCTGGGTCTTGGAGGAAACCAAAGAAGCCAGAGAGGCAAGGCACTGCCTCCCTCTCTCGCCTGGAAGCCAGCTCTCCGGCCCCTGGTCTCGGGGACTGATTTTCAGCGACAAGTGCCAGGATGCAAGGACAGTGGGGCACTGCCTCCCACAGGCAGTGGTGCTGAGACGGCGCAGCGGTGGCAAAGACCTAGTTCTCACCCCTTCCACCTTCCCCGTCCTGGCCCTTATCTCCCGCTGGGCCTCGTTCTCCAGCCTTCCCGAAGATTCCACGAATACCTGGCAGCCTCTCCATAAATTCTTCTTCATCCTGAAACAGCCAGGCTCCGCCTCGTTGCTGGCACCCAGGAGCCCACCTGGTGCCGTGGGAAGCATGTTTCCCTGTGGCTGTTTCCTCCCGTGAGATCAGAAAGTATGATAATAGCACCACTTTCTCAAGCTGAACCGGAACAGTCCACCCAGAGGGCTCAGCACGGCCTGCACCCAGGAGACGCTCCGCACCCACTAGCTGTCAGCACCACACGTTCCCCCGCGTCCGGGGAGCTCCAGGGGAAGTCGAAACTACGGTTCTTGAAGCCAGATGTGTCTTTGTGTCCTTCAAAGTTACCTCAGGGAATTCCCTGGCAGTTCAGTACTCAGAACCCAGCACTTCCACTGCAGGGAGGCCCAGGTCCAATCCCGGGTTGGGGAACTAAGATCCCTCAAGCCGTGCGGTGCAGCCAAAATAATAACAGTAGTAGTAAAGTTACCCCAGAACCCCAAAGGGCTGCACCCACCTCTCAAGCAATGCTGGAAGTGATGATGGTGGGGACAGAGATGGTAGTGACGGCAGCTGACACGGCATGCTGCATTTTTACTGCCAGGCCCTGTTCTAAGTCCTTTACAAACATCTCATTTAACCCTCACAGCCAGGAGGAAGGAACGGTCATTTCCCCATTTTGCAGACGGGAACATTAAGTAAGGCGTGGCGAGCGGAGGTGGTGTGCCCAGGGTCCCGTGAGCTGTAGGCAGTTGTGCTGGGGTTTGACCCCAGCCGTCCGGCTCCAGAGTCCACGGCTGGAGGATGGAGCTGCAGGGACCTCAGCAGACGCTGCACAGGGGCTGCCTCTGTGAGGGGCCCCGGAGAGAGGCCTCCTTCCCTGCACCTGGGAGAGGCCTGCCTCCGTGCCCGCCAGAAGCAGCAGCCCTGGGGCTTGGGGCTCATGGTCAGAGCCGTCCTTGGCGGGGAAATGTCGTTCCGGCGGGCCTGCTCCTGCCCCTGTGGCCGCTGCCTGCTGTGTGCGGGGCCAGATTCACTCCCCACCCCCTACCCCGGGGAGGCGCCCGCCTGCCCCGAGGCCCTGGGCCTGGCATGCTGCCCCCTGCCCTGCAGATGCGGGTTTGTGCCCAGGACGCAGTTGGCAGCAGGTGTGACCACTGTGGCCTGGGGCCTGAGGTCACTTACTGGGGTCGCGTAGCTACTCGGTAGTGGAGCCTGGACGTGAACGCACGTCGGCCAGCCCCAAGGCCCCCGGCGGTCACTGCAAGGGGCATGTGGCATCCATTAGGCGCACGTCTGGCCGGCAGTGGCTTGGTTGTGGTTCCTCTTTCTAACAAATAATAAAGAAGCCGGTCACTGACATTTATGGAGTGTCAGTTACTGAGGGCAGGCCCTGCATGGTGACCCCATCCAATTGCCCCAGCTCCCCTACAAGGACTGGGCCGCTTGGACGCTCAGCTGCAGAGGAGAGAACTGAGGTGCAGGGAGGCACCAAGATGGACCGGACGTGCCCTCCCCCACCTGCCTCGCATCCTGCACCACCTTTCCTGGGGGTGGGGGGGCCCCAGTCTCCACACCCTCAGCCTTGGCCATCTTCATTCAGGTGCCCTGATCCCCTCTAGGAGGGGCCGCGACCCCCAGGGTCCACCAGTCAGATGCTCTCTCTGAGGACTCTGCCTCGAGCCCAGTGACACGTCTTTCCTTGATCCCCTCAACCTGAGCTCTGCGGATTTTGAGACTTTGATTCCAAGAAGGACCCCCCCCTCCCCCCAACAAGGCCCCAGGTCTTTGGCCGGAGTCAGCTGAGCCGCTGCTGTGGCTCGTGAGCTGAGGCCCAGCCAATGGTCACATGGGCCGTGCTGGGACCCACACCACGTGGCCTGATGCCGAGTCCCGTCTCGGCCGCTACCTGGGCGGGGAGGTCTCAGGCTCCTGGGTCCCAGGGACCTCTCCCACAGTGTCTGGGATACACGCGTCCTCTACTGCAGAAAAAGCCGCACTGTCTTTGCCAAGGATAACGTCTTAAACCACGTACAAGTGGGTTTTCATTGTCCTCCATTTTCAGGCCTTCACGAACCGCACAGACCAGATCCTGGCACCCAAAGGGGTGTACGTGCCCCAGTTTCAGACACTCGCCTGAAGAGCTTTTGGCTCCATGTCACCACCCAGGCCTCTGCTCCGACTGCCCACCCCTCTACCACTGCTCCGAAGTGGCTGGTGGGACCGAGGCCAGCGGGACCCGCTCCAGGGGTCGGGGCGGGTGGGGTCCAGCCTGGCAGAGCATCTGCGAACCCAGGAGATCCGCCCGCTCTGTCTCCCCAGTTTGGTCATTCTCGTCCCAACTCCACATTTTTATTACCCTCACGTCCCTCCCGTACAATCATTTCCTTAATATTTTGTGTTCAGTAGACATTTACTCGTCCTTTAGTTAAGGTCATTAAAAAAAACCCCAGAAGACTTCATTCATATCGCCACGGGAAAGGGCACTGGGACACTGTGCACAAATGGCACACAGCGGTGCCCGGAAGCCACGTGCGCCACAGGCCAGCCCGACCTGCGGCTGCCCGGGGCACCGGGCCAGCGAGGTCTGCGGGGGGTAGCGAGGGGTGCCAAGGAGTCAGCACCGCCCAAGCCGTCCTCCCGGAATGTGATCAGAGGGTGGGTTCAAAGGGAATCAGATAAGGAGCAGTCGTGTGTGCGTGTGTGTGTGTGTGTGCATGTGTGTGTGTGTGTGTGTGTGCACGCACGCGCACTCATGTTATTTAAGGCCATGTGGCATGCTTCACATTCCGGGAAGATGGGCCTCGTGTCCGGTGAAAACAGAGAGGGAAAGGGCCTTAGCCAAGGCCACACAGCGCACCAGAGAACGGGCGCCTGGATCAGGGCTATCCCGTCCACATCCTCACTCTCTCGGTGGCACCTTGCCTCTGCACTTTAAAGCATTTCAGATGCTCCCAGCAGCTCCTGCTGGATCTGGGACCACATTCTAATCTCCAGCAACCACACCCCCTTCCATCTGTTGGGGTTGGGCTGGCCTCCCCACACCCATACACCCTCACGGCACCCAGAGCACCAGGTGGTGTAGGCTCTGCAAATGCAAACTCATTTAAATGTCAGCTGGGGCAACACGAAGCTAGAAAGGCAAGCAGGTGACAAAAACAGAGGTGACGGTCACAGTGCCCTGGACTGCCAGCGCGCGCTGCTGGGCCCGCTAACCCTCCTGAGGCAAGTGGCCCTTGAACATCGAGAGAGCTGGGCTTCCCACGTAGGGAGCGCTCACCAACGCATGTGCGCACACACACACACACACTGCCCGGGACTTGGCAGGGCTCGATGGCCCATCCCACCTACGTGGGCTTCCCACGTAGGGAGCACTCACCAACGCGCGCGCACACACACACACACACTGCCCGGGACCTGGGAGGGCTCGATGGCCCATCCCACCTCGTGTTTTTATCCGCCTCACGGTCTGGGTTTCCAAGAAAGAATTTGTTTGCAAAAAGCGACCCGATGCCAGATCTTTGGAAACGACCTGCCTCTGACTTTTCAGGCAGCCCCCAGTTAACGAGCCACGCAGGAGGGCTCAAGTCCGTGAGCCTGGGCAGCAGTTCAGGGTCTACCTTTTGCCACCAGAAAACCTCACCGCCCCCCCCCCCGCCCCCCGACTTATCTCCTGGGCAGAGTGAGCCTTGGGGCTGATCTTAGGGACAGTGGCACCTCTGTAAAGTCCGTGAAACTCTTTGACCACTTTGAAGAGGATCCAAGGTGAGATGTGGGCAGGGGCGGGGTGGGGGGACACAGTCTCCCTTCCCAGCCTCGAGGCCATGACCCCTCAAGGCCTGCACTGTCCCAGGACGCCATCTGCACAGAACACCAAAGCAGGCACGCCCACGGGCTTATGCAACTGCGAGGTCCTGGCCAGGTCCTGAGGGGCTTGCATGCGGCCGCCTCGCCTTTGTGCTCAGTCCCACATCTGCACACAAGGACCAGTGGCTTTGTTTCTTAGCAGGGATTTGGATAAAATGACGTCTCCCTCCCCCCCCACCACCACCGCCGACAGGAAGTGGCAGGGACCGAAGATGAACAACAATAGGACTGGAGAGAGAGGCCCCCAGAACAGGAAGGACGGATGAGAGGGGAGTGAGAGGCTGTTGAAAGGGCCCTCGGGGAGAGGAGAAGGGCCGCCCCTGGCAGCTGGCTGGACAGCACACTCCGAGGACTGGGGGACAGGGCTGGGGGTCTCCAGACCAGGGAGCAGCAATTTCAACCTGTGGCTGGGGCCCCACCGGGAAACCCGACCCAGACGCGCGTGGCACGGTGCTAATAGCCTCGGGGAGCTGGCACGGTGCAGGCTGGGCAGGGGAGCCAGCTGCCGGGGCAGGCCGGGCCGGTGCAGGCTGGGCAGGGGAGCCAGCTGCAGGGGCAGGCCGGGCCAAGAGGCACGGCCCGCCTGCTGGGTCCCTGCCATGAGCCCTCTGCCCCTTGGGTTTCCCGCTCGGTGTTTGCTGGAGAATGTTCCCCGGCCAGGACCGGCTGGGCTCCGAGGTGCCACCAGGCACAGGGTCTGAGGAGGAGACTCCCCCACCCGCTCGCCTCAGTGTCCTCGTCATCTCCAGTAGTGCTGGGGGTCAGAGAAGGGTGCTGGGCGTGGAGGGCCCATCCAGGGTCAGAAGGTAGCCCGCAGGCCCAGCCAATGCCCTCCCTGAACCCCCGACTCGGAGGCCGCAAGCTGCGATGCCTGTGTCCTCCGGGGACGAGGGTACAGCACCGGCTGGCGCTGCGTGTTCAGCCCCGGGCCGTTCCTCCCGTCACTGAGATGCAGGCCCGCATAGACCCTGGAGCCTCTGCATCCAAGTCCTTTTCCCCCGTAATTTTATTTATTTATGTATTTTTGGCTGTGTTAGATCTCCTGCACTTTGAGGGATCTTCTCTAGCAGCGGTGAGTTGCGGTGCCCGGGCTTCTCACCGTGTTGTAGCCACGCGTTCCGGAAAACGAGCTCACTCAGAAGGACAATGCAGATAGCGGAGAGCAGTCTATTACACTGGCGGGCCCGAGGCAGAGTCTCCTCTTAGCCGAGGACCCCGACCAGCATTTGTGAAAATCCTTTATATCCCACGTGTACGTGTCTGAACCCACCACTCCAAATTCCTTGAGACTTACATAAACCAAGGAAAATACAATCCCAATAACTCCATTATTCACGTGCTATGTGCTCATGGGCTCAAATAGTCAAACAATTAGCCAATAATCAATAAACCCGAGGTTACACTCCGATAGATACAGAAAAATTTATGGCCTGTCTGGAGGAAGGGGTGATTAGTGTATGTTTTCTCTTAGGCGATGAGTAACCTAGATGCGATCTTCAAGGTTCCCCTGTCTGGAGGGGGTCTTATCCTTCCTTCTGTTGTTGTTTTCATAGGCACTAAACACAGAGTTCAGAGTCCATTGGAAAGGTGGCCAAGCATGATCAGCATGAACAGGCCTAAGACGGAGTCCAGGCCCTGTGAATTCCTTCTTCAGCGGCAGTGGCTTTCCTTGTCACGGAGCGCAGGCTCTAGGACTTCAGCTGCTGCCGTGCTCGGGTGTAGTTGCTCAGCAGCAGGTGGGATCTTCCGGACCAGGGATTGAACCCCGGTCTCCTGCACCACGGGCGGGTTCTTGGCCGTCTGAGCGCCCAGGGAAGCCCCAGCTGTGAACCTCTGCATGCCAGTCTGCTCATCTGCGAAGGGAGGGCTGAAGACACATCGCTGGCAAACAGCTCTGTGCTCCGCCTCTGCACCCAGGGCAGGTGTTACTAACTGATCCAGACATCAGATTCTCCTCTTCCACCTCGGAAAACATTGCAGATTATCAAGAAATTCTTTCTCACTGAGCCTCAGAATCCTACTGTGTCCAGAGCTCCAAGCAGCCACTCCCAGTGGGTAAGATGTGGCATTTGAGATGAAGCCGTTTGCTGTCTCCCTTATGATGTCTACAGAGCACAATTCCTGGCACAGAATTTAAGTGTCCAGAAGTTGCTCAGTGCGGGAATCCTTCTCTGTTACCCCTCACTTCTGCTTGCTCCCCTCCAGAGACAGGGAGCTCACCACTTACTCTGCTTGCCATTTTGTGCTGGACAGTTGGGATAATTAGGGAGTCCTCAGAGCTTCCTCCCCGCACCTCCCTTCCCCCTCAGATAGTCTGTAATTCTACGGCAAAGCGCTTCCTTCTTTCCTGGATTAGCTGTCATTACGGATTGAGGCGATTTATTTTTAGGTGATATATTTGAACCAAACCTCCTCTCAGCTTGCATGCGTTTGATCCCAGACTAACTAAGCAGCTCTGGCATTTGATGGACATGTTTGGGGGAGTGTATGTGTGTGTGTGTGTGTCTGTGTGTGTGTGTGTTGAAATGTGTGGGCGAAGGGGAGAGATTAAGAGAGAAAGATCAGGTGACAGAATGTATTTGAAATCCTCATGATACACCGGGCCAATGTTGCTTCTTATATAAGCCTAATAGCTCCTCCGAGGATGGGGCTGGATTCAGGGCCCCGTCATTAGCTGATTAAGCCTGATTATTCCAAGGGGAGGGACAGGGGAGAGGGACGTGAAGTTATGTAACTCTCCATTTATTTGGATTTAATCCACACTTCTAAATTTAGGAGCTGGAAGACTTCAAAGATGAGCCCTGTTGTTTGGAAGTGGTGCTGGCTACAAGGGCGTCCAGTGAGTGTCGGAGCCCCAGGGTGAGGGGGCAGCTCAGGGGCCCCCGCTCCCCGAGCCAGGAGAAGGTGTGGGAGACGGGTCTGCAGGGCATCACAGCCACAGCAGAGGCGACAGCCAGTCCCTGGAGGGAGGGGGGAGCAGAAACCCTGAGTCCCAGCTCGCGGGCCAGTGCTAGGAAAACCTGGACAATCACGGTCACCCCTTGGGCTACAGCTGTGACCACCTGTGTGGTCAAGCGTGGCCACTTCCAAAGGGCTCTCCTCTCTGCTGGGGTCCAGAGCTTTCTGCAGGGGCCTGCAGAATCACCCTGTCAGTCAGGGTGTGCACTGCACGAGGGCACCACCCCTGAGTGAGTGCCTCGCACACCAAGGAGAACACGGACTCACACGTTAGGAGGAGGGTTTTAACAGCTGACCCCAAGGATGCTCTAACAGAACTGTTGTTGCAGAGATGTCCCTGGTGGTCTGGTAGTTAAGCCTCTGCACTCCCAGTGTAGGGGCACAGGGTTGATCCTGGGTCAGGGAACTAAGATCCTGCACGGCACACACTGAGGCCAAAAAATAAAAAAGAATTGTTATTACAATGCTTTTCTGGAGGCTGGAAGTCAAGTGTCTCAAGCAGAGGGAGCCTTTTTTTCTGACGTGCACAAAGGCATTGATGGGTGAGCGGCCTCTGACGTCCACTGGTGCTGGCCTGATCCAGCCCAGTGTTGCGGTCACAGCGGTCCTACTCAGGGGGACCACCCTGGAAACAGGACGAAGGGCAGCTGCAGGGTTGTAACCAACCACTCACGGCCTCAGGAACACTGCCCAGGCAGCTGAAAAAAGGTGGCAGCACCCACACAGCCCATGGCGAGGAGTCCACACCGTCATCAGGAAGGGCGGGAAGCTGTGCTCCAGCAACACACAGGCCAGCCTAGGAGTCAGAAGCCTTCCAGCTCTGCCCCGTGGGATGAATCGCATCACCTCCCTGGGCTTCGGAGGGCAGGTCAGCCGAACTGTAGAGACCAGGTGCATCCATCACCATGTAAGAATCAGATGGAAAAAATGGCCCTGGAAGACCCTGGACTTCCCAGAGTCTGGCTCACGGTGTCATGATTCTTCAGTCGCTCAGTCGTGTCCGACTCTTTGCGACCCCATGGACTGCAGCACGCCAGGCTTCCCTGTCCATCACCAACTCCCAGGGTCTGCTCAAACTCACGTCCATTGAGTCAGTGATGCCATCGGCTGGCAGTGGGTGCTCTGTAAATACTCGTAAATACGCTCAACACCAATTTAAGTATCCAGGCCATTTGAACAGTAGAATGCAGGATTTTCTTTGAGACTCTATATGCTTAAAAATCGAATGCATTATCCTGGCTGAAAAAGGCCTGCATACCTGACTCCCTGCGTACCAGGCTAAGCTCTTGTCCTCCCCCACCCCGCCCCTCCAAGTCTCCCCCCACCTCCCTCCACTCCTCGCTGTTCCTGCCTCACACCAGGCCATGCCCACCCCAGGGCCTCCCTGCTTGCTGTTCCTCTGCCCTGAACGCTGTTCCCGCATCTTCCTGCTCCTTCTGACTGGTCTGGTCTCAGCACATGTTACCCCTCCATGTAAAGGGACCCCAGGCACCTCCTACAACCTCACCGTGTCTTCATTCTCGGCATGCCTTTATCGGTTTCCTTCTTTGCTCACTTGTGTATTTTCTGTCTCCATCACCAAAATCTAAGCTGCCCGAGAGCCAAGGGCTTCATCTGCCTTGCTCACCGCTGTCCCCCAGACCACAGGCGTTTGCTGACCAGCTGATGCAGGAACGGTGTTCATGGGGCGAATGTGGAGAGGCGCCTTGCCCCCGGCCCTCCCCTCTCTCTCCCTGGGATCGCTGCTCTTTCCGTCCACATTTCTGTCCTCGTCCACTATGTGACCTCCTACGTTCCTTCTTGATTCCCTTGCTCGTCCTCCTGAGAGCTTAAACCTCCTTGTTCTCTGTGTTTTCAAGGTTGGCGTGACCGGAGCTGTCCATGTTTCTCATCTTTCGGCGCCTCTGCCCGTTAGGGTCGGCAGGTCCTCTTCTCTCTAAAGGGACAGGGGACCCAGGGAGCAGGTGTGGGGGTCCTGGGTGGGAGGAGATGACTAAGGCGCCTGCTGCCCTCTGAGCTACGGTCGTCGTCCCCGAGGCTGTGTGTGGAGGTTAAGTTACCGCATCCCAGGATGCTCCCAGCCCCACCACGCCGGGAGAGCCCCAGCCCCAGCTGCTGCCCCACACAAGCTTACTTCCTCCTTAAAACCTGGTTTTGACAAATCTGCTGGGACCTTCAGTGAACTGATCTGACTTATGCCATTCACGTGCGTGCTCAGTCGCTTGATCGTGTGTGACTCTCTGCGACCCCACGGACTGTAGCCCGCCAGGCTCCTCCGCCCATGGGATTTCTCAGGCAAGAATACCGGAGTGGGTTGCCATTTCTTACTTCAAGGGATCTTCCCGACCCAGGGATCAAACCTGCATCTCTCATGTCTCCTGCACTGGGAGGTAGATTCTTTACCACTGAGACCCTCTGGGAGGCCCTTATGCCATTTACTTCAGTTGATAAGTCTCTCTCATTGGTCACTCATTCAGCAATTTTGTCTGTTTCTGGCTACGCTTTGGGACATGTGGGATCTTAGTTCCCGGACCAGGGGTTGAACCCACACCCCCCTGCACTACAAGCGCAGAGTTTGAACCACTGGAGCGCCAGGGAAGTCCCTCACCAAATGTTTAATAAGCACCCACCCTGTGGCAGAAACGCATCCAAGTGCTTTTCATCTAATAATTTATTCACAAGGCAGCTGCTTCTATTACCATGTTCCCACCATTACTGACGAGGAGCCCGCGTTCCAGAGCCGGTCTGACCATAAAGCTCAGGGCCTCCCTCCGTCCTGACTGCTGTAACAGACTGCCCGGGCAGCTCATCAACAGCAGAAATGTGTGGCTCCCAGTTCTGGAGGCTGGATGTCCAAGACCAGGGCACCCGCGTGGCCAGGCGAGGGCCCTCTTCCAGGTCCCAGGCTGTTCGCTGGGTCCTCGCACCTCGAAGGGGCTGGGAGCTCAGTGGGATCGGTTTTACATGAGCACTAATCCCCTTCACGAGGGTGCCGCCCACACAATCTAACTAACTCCCAAGGGCTCCACTGCCTCAAACCATCAGGTTTGGGGGTTAGGATTCAGCAAAACGTGGATGGATGGGGGGACACGTTCAGACCATAGCACTCAGAAAGAAGTTTCCAGGGTTCTCCTGTTACAGGCTCCTTGCGTGTTTCCAGGTGGGCCCCCCAGTCCTTCGTCCGCTGGCCATGTGTGCAAGATTTGTAAATGTCACATGTTCCACCTGCAAGCAGCCTCTCTTTCCGCTGTGAGTCTCCTCCACCCCTCTTTCTCTCATGCTGAGTAGTATTGGGGTGGCTGTGTCTATCGGGGGAATCTAGCTGAGGCACAGTTAAGTTGGAAACACATTCGAGTGTACGGAGATAATGTATGTAATTGAACATATGACTAAATTATTGCCAGCTGTGCTGATACGGAAGACAGTCTATACCCAGTTCTGTAAAGGGTCACACACGAACCTGATGGACGTTTTTCCAACTCGACACTGTTGCTAAAATGTGTGTGTTTATATAAGACATTTACAAGTACACCTTGTGAAATGAAGAATTTTCCTGAACACTCTGTAGTAATAAAAACTGTTCAACAGGGCTCCTTAGAGGAAAGGCTGGGTTATCGTTTCAGTTCAGTTCAGTTCAGTTCAGTCGCTCAGTTGTGTCCGACTCCTCGAGACCCCATGAATCGCAGCACGCCAGGCCTCCCTGTCCATCACCAACTCCCGGACTTCACTCAGACTCACGTCCATCGAGTCAGTGATGCCATCCAGCCATCTCATCCTCTGTCGTCCCCTTCTCCTCCTGCCCCCAATCCCTCCCAGCATCAGAGTCTTTTCCAATGAGTCAGCTCTTCGCATGAGGTGGCCAAAGTACTGGAGTTTCAGCTTTAGCATCATTCCTTCCAAAGAAATCCCAGGGCTGATCTCCTTCAGAATGGATTGGTTGGATCTCCTTGCAGTCCAAGGGACTCTCAAGAGTCTTCTCCAACACCACAGTTCAAAAGCATCAATTCTTCAGTGCTCAGCCTTCTTCACAGTCCAACTCTCACATCCATACATGACCATGGGAAAAACCATAGCCTTGACTAGACGGACCTTGTTGTTTAATTCCCTATAAATAACAGACAAAACGGTCATCATATAAAAGTGATCAAGGAAATGCTGGGGGGAAAGGATTATAAAGGTATCTCAGTTACTTAGTACAAATGTGTTATTAACTCTTCTGGATTTTATGATGTTTGCGGCATTTGCCAACTTTCAAAAATTTCCAGTTTGCCATGATTCCTTTTTTCATTCTAAATCTCACCTATCCTACCTAAATTTCTATTCTTTTCCTTAAAGGGGTTCCCAAACACTATAGGCTTTGGGCTCTGTCTGTAAACTGTCTCCATCACGCCGCCTCCAGGATAGTAAGTAGCAAAGGCAAGCACTCTTCCTGCACCTTTTAACAGAAAATGTAGCTTTCCTGCCAGGCAGCTTAGCAGCGTAGCAGGATGCTGCTGTGGGTGGGGACCCTAGGGCAACAGCGAGGGGTGGGGGAGGATGGTGGGGGACCCCAGGGTCCACGGGGTGTGGAAGAGAGGCCGATTTGGACTCAGTTGTAAACAGTCGAGGGGAATAAGTAGCCCACTACGTTCGGGATGAGACAGAAAAAGGGAAGACATGGAGATTTCGCTGCCTGCGTTTGCACTCTGCCCGCCCCCTCCCCTGCCCCCAGGCTGCGAGTCCGGCTCTAGGAAGTCGGAGGTAGAAGGAGAAATGCGCTCTGCAGGGCTGGTGGGCGGGGACTCGCTCCCCCAGCCCCGCGGGGCCGAGGCGGCCTGGAGGCCTGCCAGGCCCTGCGCCGGCGGCCGGCCACGACCTGCCCGACCCTCCCCGGGCAGACAGCCGGGCGCGGGCGGCCACGTGCGCTCCCGCGTGCGCCCCACGTGCGGCCCCGCGTGCGCTCAGCCCCAGCCCCTGCGCTCCGGGCCCCGCTGCCAGCCCCTGGGCCGGATCAGACGCCTGCAGATGGGCCCCGAGTGGGAGCCAAACCGGGGCTGGAGGAGGTTGGGGGGCGGGGGCTTGGTCTCCCTCCCAGTCCGCCGCCCAGCCGGCTGTGTGAGCTGACCAAGGGACCTTCTTCCCTGCCTCTCCCTTTCCTGGGGTGGGCGCAGGAGGAATGGTTCCTGGAGGAGGCTCTGCTGGCTTTCTGAGCTAAGCAAATGACGGCAGCAGCAGTGATGGTGAAGCAGTAATAAGGCCAGGCGTTTACTGAGCGCTCACTCTGTGCCAGGCACCCCGCTCACAGAATCCGTCAGCAACCCTGTGATGCCAGCCTTTTACTGTCCCCGTTTGGTGGTGGTGGTTCAGTCGACTCTTTGCCACCCCATGGACTGCAGGGAGCCAGGCTCCCCTGTCCTCCACTACATCCCAGAGTT